>NC_041404.2:105710829-106043329 GCF_900747795.2 Erpetoichthys calabaricus
TATCGCGTCATCACGCCTCCTACGTAATCACGTGAACTAAAAACAAGGAAGACATTTACAGCACGAGTCACACGCGGGAACGAAGGTAAATGACGTTAATTTTTGACTGTCTTTTAATACTGTGTAAGCATACATATTAACACATGTGCAATTAAACGTGTGCATTTACGGGGTGATTTCTCAGGCTTAAAAGCTCACCTTTTATCAAACGCGGGAAGAAAGGTAACTGACGTTGTTCACTGTCTTTTAATACTGTGTAACCATACATATTAACACATGTCCAATTAAACGTGTGCATTTACGGGGTGATTTCTCAGGCTTAAAAGCTCGCCTTTTACTAAAAAGGTAAATGCAAAACTATTTTCAATCAGTTTATTGAAACGCTCCCGTTAAGGATTGCAATAACATATTCGCGAGATAAAAGAACGAAGTAGGGGGAAATGGAGGAACAGCCGCAAACAGCGAAGAGCAAAAAATTAATTAAACAATTGAGAACGGAGCGAGTTAAGCATACAAGCATGTTCATAAGGGAAACAAAGCACGGTGTAAAACGTAAGTTTCAATTAAGTTTATAGAAACGCTCCCGCTGCAGATTGCAATAACATATTCGCGAGATAAAAGTGTAATGATAAGACACGAGGTATAAACGAACCACACGCCGTGGCGCAACGTTAGGGGCAACAGTTTCAACCATTCTATGATCTGCTTCTCGCAACTGAAAGACGGCACATGGCGGATGTTAGCCGACTTGCTGACCGCAACGTTAGGGGCTTCAACTATGGCGCTGATGCCACATCTCAGTGCCAACACTTTGCAGACTGTACTTAAAAGACACGCCCTCCTCACTGGACAGTTAAAAACACCAATCAAACTAACGATGACATCAAGTATTACCCAATCCAAAGTAGGAAAGGAGGCATCTTCATAAAATGCGTGTGGGATGATTTGCATGAGACGCTGCTTTAAAAAAAAAATGATAAAAAAAATACGGGATAAATCCCGTCCAGTATTGATTCAAAACGGGACGCGCAACTTCATTCTCAAACGCGGCACGATTCCGTATTTTAAAGGACGGGTGGCAACCCTACAGTGCCAGGTAACCACCCATACAATCAGATTGTGATTCAGACTAGGAATGCAATGAATGTAATTACCCCGATCTACATACAAGGCGAAAGTCTTGCAACATTCAAAGATGATGGTTTGGGATAAGTACACCATACAACATAAAAGAGCTTATGAAGCCTTGAACCGAAAAAAGCAAGATCTCAGAGATCGTAAAAATAAAAAAATAGGAGGTAATGTCGTTTTACTCACTGTAGATTTTAGTCAAACATTACCAGTTATTCCACGAGGGAGACCAGCAGATGAACTCAACGCGTGTTTAAAATCCATGCTTCTCCCATGCTCGGTTATATGTCGCGTGTTCTCGGGTAGGTGCACCAAAAAATGTATACATTTAAGCATGTAATGGGCAAACAAAAAATGAGGTATACCCGAAGGCACTGCAGTAGTACTTCATGTAACTTTACTTCTTAAATGTTAATGTTTTACTGTTTAATAATTTATACGCTTCTTATATGTTGTTCAAATTCTTTTATCAAAATACCACTGACAGCGCAATGCACGATAACATGGAGTGAATACACCATACGCATCCGCCCACGGCTGCCCTGCTGTGCGCAGATAGGAGTTGATTCTACAATAAAATAAAATAAAGATAAAAAGAGTAAAACAATCATCACCCATACAGCGGATAGTAGACGTGACGTACTATATGTGTACCACATTTCAAGTGTATAGGTGAAACGGTTTGCGAGCTACAGGTCATTTAAAATCCTGGACAGACACACAAATTGCCACGGTAGCAAATTACAGAAGAAGATTTTACTGTTTAATAATTTATATTTATATGAAAAGTGCTTCTTATATATTACTTCATATTCTCATATGATAATGATGTTAATGTTTATATTGATTTCTGTGTTATTAAAACTGCATGTATGTGTGTATATGTATATATATATATATATATATATATATATATATATATATACTAGCAAAATACCCGCGCTTCGCAGCGGAGAAGTAGTGTGTTAAAGAGGTTATGAAAAAAAAAGGAAACATTTTAAAAATAACTTAACATGATTGTCAATGAAAGCCCGTTTCAGTCAGTAAGTCTTATGTGTGTGTTTATGTATGTGTGTATATATATGCAGATATATATATGTACATATGTATATATATGTATATGTATATAAATGTTTATGTGTGTGTGTATATTATATATATAATATATATATATATATATATATATATATATATATATATATATATATATATATATATATATATATATAAGACAGCAACAGTTATAACAATGACAACACAATTACATTGACAATAATGTTACGTTATTTTTAAAATGTTTCCTTTTTTTTCCATAACCTCTTTAACACACTACTTCTCCGCTGCGAAGCGCGGGTATTTTGCTATTCTACAATAAAAAAAATAAACATAAAAAGAGTAAAACAATCATCACCCATAAAGCGTGTGTGTGTATATATGTGTATATATATATGTTGATATGTGGATGTGTATATGTATATATATATATATATATATATATATGTAGATATGTATATATATGTGTATATGTATATGTATATATATGTTTATATGTGTGTGTGTGTATTTTATATATATAAAACACAGCAACACTCATAACAATGACAACACAATTACATTGACAATCATGTTACGTTATTTTTAAAATGTTTCCTTTTTTTTTCATAACCTCTTTAACACACTACTTCTCCGCTGCGAAGCGCGGGTATTTTGCTAGTATTAAATAAACGCATTCTTTTATTCAAGAATATAACCAAAATTTTAAAAAAAGAATCATTCCATTTACGTGTTGTTGTCAATGTGTTACAAACCCAAGCTCAAATATCAATCGACAGAAAGCTAATATGTGTTCTTGAATGGTGCAGAGGTAAGAACTGCTGCCTTATAACCAAAAATTTGCTGGTTCAAAACCCAGCTCTTCGCATTTTGAGTAGTGAGCTGCTCTTATTATTAATAATTAATAATAATTATTATTAATACTACTGCTCAAAAAATTAAAGGAACACTTTTTAATCACAGTATAGCATCAAGCCAATGAAACTTCTGGGATATTGATCTGGTCAGTTAAGTAGCAGAGGGAGTTGTTAATCAGTTTCAGCTGCTTTAATGTTAATGAAATTAACAACAGGTGAGTAGAGGGGCAACAATTAGACGACCCCCAAAACAGGAATGGTTTAACAGGTGGAGGCCACTGACATATTTGCCTCTTCATCTTTTCTGACTGTTTTTTCATCACTTTTGCATTTGGCTACGGTTTAGTGTCACTACTGGTAACATGAGGCGATATCTGGACCCTCCAGAGGTTACACAGGTAGTCCAACTTCTCCAGGATGGCACATCAATATGTGCCATTGCCAGAAGGTTTGCTGTGTCTCCCAGCACAATCTCAAGAGCATGGAGGAGGTTCCAGGAAATAGGCAGTTACTCTAGGAGAGCTGGACAGGGTTGTAGAAGGTCCTTAATACATCAGCAGGACCGGTATCTGCTCCTTTGGGTAAGGAGGAACAGGATGAGCACTGCCAGGGCCTTACAAAATGACCTCCAGCAGGCCGCTGGTGTGAATGTCTTTGACCGAACAATCAGAAACAGACTTCATGAAGGTGGCCTGAGGGCCCAACATCCTCTAATGGGCCCTGTGCTCACTGCCCGGCACCTTGGAGCTTGATTGGCATTTGCTATAGAATACCAGAATTGGCATGTCCAACCACTGGCTTTTCACAGATTAGAGCAGATTCACCCTGAGCACATGAGAAGCCATAGAGAACATTATACTGCCTGTAACATCGTTCAGCATGACCAGTTTGGTGATGGGTTAGTGATGGTCTGGTGAGGCATATCCATGGAGGGAAGTGGGGACCTCTACAGGACAGACAATGGCACCTTGACTGCCATTAGGTATTGGGATGAAATCATTTGACCCATTGTCAGACCCTATGGTGGTACAGTGGGTCCTGGATTCCTCCTGGTGCACGACAATGCCCGGCCTCATATGGCAAGAGTATGCAGGCAGTTCCTCAAGAATGAAGGAATTGATACCATTGACTGGCCCCGACACTCGCCTGACCTTAATCCAATAGAACACCTTTGGGACATTGTTTGGGTCCATCCAACGCCGCCAGGTTGCACCTCAGACTGTCCGGGAGCTCAGTGATGCCCTGGTCCAGATCTGGGAGGAGATCCCCAGGACACCATCCTTCGTCTCATTAGGAGCATGCCCCGACGTTGTCAGGCATGCATGCAAGCAAGCAAGCACGTGGGGGCCATATAAACTACTGAGTATGATTTTGAGTTGCTGCAATGAAATTTCGGCAAAATGGACTAGCCTGCCGCATGATTTTTTCACTTTGATTTTCGGAGTGCCTTTGAATTCAGCCCTCTGTAGGTTGATAATATTCAATTCCATCAAACAATGTGGCATCCTTTCGTTCCTAACACATTACCCAGTCCATGTCAGTATAGATATCCAGCATGATTTTTTCCCATTGAGATCTGATTTGTTTTCAAAGTATTCCTTTAATTTTTTTCAGTAGTTTATAATAAAAACATATACATGTCATTTGAGTCTGTAACACCCGGTGTAAATTTTGTCTACTTGTAAAAGTTAGTGCTTTTTTTTATTATTTAGTTTTAATCTCTCAGTGACCTTCACGTGGTACAACGAACTTGCCTCTCCCTCTCTAAGTTGATGCCATTTATCTCCATTCTTTTCATTAGAGCAGCGATGACCAGAGTTGGTACTTTGGTTGATACCTGCTCAGAATTATTTGTTGTACTGGGAATCAAAGATACAATGTCCCGTGACCACTATCAGACTGGAGAACCGTAACAACAGACAGCTTCTTCACAGCACTTTCGCTGGCTAATAGACTGCTGCACCACAATACAACTCTGCTTGGCACCATAAGTAAAATGGGACTTCCAGCAGCAGCTAAAGTCACTTTAGTATGCGAGCAATTTGCCACACTAGTGTTTAGATCTGAAAGTGCCATGCTGTACCAACTCTGGTTATCGCTGCTGTTTTGAAAAGAATGGAGTTAAATGGCATCAACTCAGAGTGGGAGGTGCAAGTTTGTTGTACCACATGAACGTCACTGAGATAATTAAACTGAATAATAAAAAAAAAAAACCCTAACTTTTACAAGTAGCCAAAATTTACATCGGGTGTTAAAAACATATATTTGATTTGAGTCTGTATTATATTATAGTAATAATAATAACAGCAGCTCACTACTCAAAATGTGAGGTGCCAGGTCTCGAACTGGTTACCTGGTTATAAGGCAGCAGTTCTTACCTCTGCACCATCCAGGAATATGTATTAGCTTTCTGTTAATTGACATTTGAGCTTGGGTTGGTAACTCTTTGACTGCAACATGTAAATTGAATTATTTTTTTTTTTTTTTTTACTTTGGTTATATTCTTGAATAATTGTGCACGGGTTTATTTGATATTTGGACTAAAGTCTTCACACATTATACACTTCTCGTCATTATTAGTATAACATGGTAAAAGTTTCTGCTTTAGGTATGTGTTTAGGATTTCTTGCTTCGCATTTCCTTCCATCCTACACTTACCCAGATCTTTGTAGAAATGGAACTCGCATGAAATGCATATATTCCAAATTAGGATATACTGTATTATTTACCCTATACAACTCCAGGCATCTCACACGCAGATAAGGAGACTGGGCTTGAGCTGGGAGATCTTTTTGCCCGAGTTGAGCTCCGTCAAGGTGAGGGATTGGATAGCAGGCTGCTTGCTGCTTGTGCTGATTGACACATTTACAAAACAAAAGACGCTGATGGAGAAGTGCAAAGGAATTTAAGGTGGGCTAGGATTTATGAGTTTTTTCTTTGGCTTCAGGGATTCTAGTGTTAATAAGCTTTCAGTGGTATTCAGCCTTTCCTGTGTCTGTCTCCCTTTGGTATATCTGATAGTTGGAGGCTTAGCTATTATCAGGGATACCCTTTTGCTAACTTTTCAGGAGCATAGTGCTCAGATAATCCTCTGATTAGTACCTGAATTAGTGAGCCTAATATGCTAAACCATACAAAACTCTTCTATTGTGTCTTTTCTGCTATACATGAATATTGAAATATTCATATTAATTTTAATAAATATTCAGAATAAAAATTGTTAATATCAGATTTATATTTGCACTTATAAGCCAAATGCTTTTTATGCTTCTTCCTAATGCTTTCTTTTTCGTATTCTGTTCTCAACTGCATTCCAGAGGGTTGATTGGAAGGTAGGGTGATAAAGATTTGACAGTAACAGTTGTTTTAATTTGTCCAAATGGGATTATGGTCACTGTTAAGTATTTGTTTTTGAGCATCCACTTATCTTTTGTAATGTTTTACATTTTAAAGAATGTAGACTATTCTTATTGTTGTTCTGTATATTTGCCAACTGAGGCAGTGTCTGTATCATACTGAACTCCTTTCTCGTTTCAGATGGCTGAATGCCTATGAGAATACTGTATCTTTCCACTACAGCAACTATTTTGTTGGTTATTTAAGTGAGACCACTGCCACTCTGTCTGGAGCAGGTTTCACTGAAGAAAAGGAGAATCTCAAGTGGTATGTCATGCTTTCAATGTGCTTAGGATGCAATTGCCTTCCTTTTACTTTTTAAGATTTACTTTTTGTTAGGTTTATAGTTGAGATGATAATTTTCATTGCCTCAGAATCCTCAAAAACTCTGCTGACCATCAGGAGACGTGTCAGTTTTCCTTACCATAAAGTAATTACTGCAGTTTTATTATCAGAAGCTACAAATGCTTCTTTTTCCAGATCTTTTGTAGAAGCAAACAGATCCAGTCAAACTATAAGACAAAGTAGTTCTAATTAATGGCAGTGCTGATTCAGATTGACTGTAAGTCCTAATATAATTTTCAGAAAAAAATCCAACAATTTGTAGCAATACTTTGATAAATTTGTGAGTGCAATATCTGATGATGCACTCCATGTGACTACTATGTATGTGTTTAACCAGAGTACCTTGAGTTTTGTTATATGTTGTTCGTTGACCTTAGAAAACACTCCAGAGTAGTGTGCAAAACTATGATATACTCACCCCAGGAGACTTAATGTTGTGTTTGCAGAAGGTGGCCATACAAAATATGAAACTATTGGGTCTGAATACTTTCCTTTTCATTTTAGATTGGTTTTATACCATAAAACAATTTCACATTAATTAAACTATTTTTGTGTTTCAGTGCTTTGAAGTAAAAATATAGAGAACAAAGTTTCAGTGTATGCTTTGTTATTCAGTAAAATCAGAGAATCAATCAAGGGTTTAAATACTTTTGTAAGGGACTTTAAACTAATTCACTGTAGTCACAAATGAAAAAAGAGTAATCTGTAATCTTATTGTCTTCTTTATCCACTTAGGGTTGTGCCCCAAAATACCTCATGCTGTATTTGAGACCTCTGTGGCTTGGTATTATTTAGTTTACAGTGTGTATAAGAAAAACTTTAGTGTTACTTGCATGCATTATATCCATTTAATGCTTGCTTGTTTGTGTTTCCTATGTGGTCTTTACTCCAATAATTCTTGACCAAAGCAGTAAGGTATGAGTAACAAAATTGTAACAGGATAACGTAGAATTATAATCCAATAAGGAGCATTTTATTTTCCAAATGCATCAGATCACCCATTCACAGAAAGCAATTTTTCTCCCATTTTTCATGTGCTTGTGTCGGAAAACATGAATCAGCTTCAGTAAAGTCATTAGTTTAGTGTCTAATCAAACTGTAAAAAGCGATAGCCAAGAAGATGTTTAATTTGGATTAATCTCCTTCTTATAATAAAGAGAATCATTCCTTCCTTATATGATTGAAAGACAAATATGAGTAACATGCCTGAAATGTTACCAATTCTAGTACTATGAAAACCACAAGTTAAATTTATTTTAATATGATTTTCTTCAGAGTACAGTCTCAGAGTACTTAAATTTACTCATAACCATAATGCAAAAAACAGTAAAATACTAAACCTTGTAACATTTTTTTATATGTGAAAATAAATATCAATGGTAAACATAATAAAACCTTGTCATATAAACAAGTAGCTTGGAAAAGTAGAATCCGCTCTAATTGCCATCAATGGATTCAGAGAAATTGAATTCAAGGGAATAATAATTCATAATCATTCCCAAGTAGCATTCTGAGATACTCTTCATAATATGTATTACATTGAAAATGTATATTTGTGAAGGCAAACACTATTGTTTGAACAGACACATTTGAGATGTTAACAGCCTCATCATCAGCTTTATTCAAAGTATAGTCAATTAAAGTAATAAGTCTGCAATCTGGATTTAAATGCACATACAGTACCAATAGGGCATCTTTACACTACCGGTTGACCATCTCTTAAGTTTGGAGGCCTGTAGCTAAATAAATAGCCTCCTACAGTAATTTTTATCTTTGGATTCTTTGTTGATCATCATTTTATGATTATAATTTATATATATATATATAAAATCCTAAGCCTAAAAGTGCAATGATTTTATGTGACGTTTTATTGCCACTTTTTTTTATCACGCTTTAAATCGGGCTTATTATAAAACCTACATATACTGTATATATGTTTGGTATCATTCTTTTCAGAATTTATCGAACTTTAATGTGATGTTTGTGACGATGCGTGTTCTCTTCAGGCTCCCAATGTCCTTATGGGAGCCCTGAACCCAACATCGTCAGTAATGTCACCGAGTTGATCTGACAAATGGGCACAAATCTCACATGAAGCCAGGGGATATATTCAAAGGTGAAAAAGTGCTTTTATTAAAACAATCATAACCAAGTGCAAAAGTGCAGTGTCCAAAGTTCCATAAATAAATCCATAAAACCAAGTGTCCAGTTGGGATAAAAACCATTCAATAAATACATCCTTTAAAATCCAAGGTAAAAATGCAGAAGTTATAAAGCAGTCTCTCACTCCCTTTACTCTCCGGCCCACCTCCATCTTTCTCCCCGGCTCACCAATGCTCGCAGCCGGCAGAGACCAACAGCCACGAGCTCCTTCAGCTAACCTCCGTCTTGGCCCCCTTCCAGATGTCACTGCCAGACTGCCGAGGTCAGCTCTCCTCCCTCGATCCTTCGTGCACCCGCAGTCGCTCCTCAGATCCCACGGGAGGACACCTCTCTGCTCACCCCACTCGCTAATTTTCAGTGGGGCGAACTAGCCCCTAGAGCGCCACCATCTAACGCGCCTTCGCGGGGCCCCAGCTTGTTCTGTCTCTTCATTATAGGTGGCCAGATCGTACCCACTAAGACTGCTCTTTCCAGTCCTTTAACTTCCTTTTTCTTCCTCCATTCCTACTGATTTCTCGAGTCATCTCTCTTTTCCTTCCATTTCTCTCTTCGATTTTATTCCTTCCAATTTATCCTCCCCACTTTCGTATACATCCGTCTATATACACACACCAACGGGTGCCTCCGTGGGCGCAGCGCCTTAATTACACGCCGCAGGAAACCAATGAGGCAAACAAGAACCACTGCACCCACACGTGCAGGTGCGACTCGCTCCAATCACCTCATTAACTCCCCGCGGTTGTGCAATCACGCCCACGAAGAACGGCACGGCTATACCAATTTAAAAACCGACCCTTTTTTCGGAAGCCGCGGACCCGCTATACCACAATGTTGTTACATTTTCAAATTCTTATTCCATTTTTAAATTATAAAGTAAAAATTATGAAGTACTTGTGTCCCGTAAGATAAGACTTTGTGCCAAGAGATTTAACCACGCCTGGGGCGAGAAATAAAAGACAAAGAGTAGGATAGCTGCTGTACAGGCTGTTAAATGTTTGAAGCATGCAGCAGCAGATCGAGCAAAGAGGAGGTAAAAAAAGAAAAAAACTGTATCTGTTTCCCATTGTTTCACCGTTTAAGAGGTGGTTTTGGAGGAACGACGACCGCGTCTCTTTGGGGTGTGTTCAGCTCCCCTCTTCACAACGTGAGCGGCAGAGACGCGAAGTGGCTGGCACATAGCGCATGCTAGGGTGGGGGGGGGGTTGGCGAGCAGGGGGCAAACCCCCAAGTTACATCATAATAATAATAATAATAATTCAAAGCACTTTACACACATAGTTGGGAGCCCCTTCAACCACCACAATGTGTAGCATCCACCTGGATAGTGCAGAGGCAGCCATTTTGCAGCAGTCCTCTCATTACATATTAGCTATTAGATGGTGAAGGAGTGAGAGAGATAATTAGCCAATAAAAGACAGGGAATGATTAGAGGACCAGAATGACTGGTAGAAAATTTTGCCTGGACATCGGGATACACTGTACTGTTTACAAAGGATGCCAAAGGATCTTTTATTACCACAGAGAGTTAGGACCTCGATTTTATGTCTTATCTGAAGGACGGTACAGTTTTTACAGCACAGTGTCCCTGCACTGGAGCATTGGGATCCACACACAAATCACAAGATAAGTGCCACTTGTTGGCATCTCTAACACCACTTTCAGCAGCAACCCAAGCTTTTCCTAGATGGTCTCCCATGTAAGTACTGGCCAGGCTTGAACATGCTTAGCTTCGGGTGGATTACCTGTTCTGACGAGTATGTAGTATGGCTGCTGAATGCTTTAGTAATTTCTGTTAAATTAAAAGAACTAAAGCTTTATGTACTAAGTGGATGATATTAAAGCTGGTCTGATATACAGTAAACAACTAACTATATGGTCAGTTTATGAAGAGCTGATATTTGTAGTTTGTGTAGTCGGTAATATGCATGATGTGACCTAATACAAAATCTGGATTTAAATGTACTTTTTTTTTTTGCTTTTGTAATGAAGCCCCAAACATCCTCATCCAATGAAGTTGCCTAGGAACCTGGCCAACAGAATATTTTTTGGTAGAACAATGGTTGCTGCACTCCATTGCATATAGCGTGTGTGTGTTTTTTTTTTTTTCCTCTTTTCTCAACCCCCACAATACCACAACCGGCCATGTCAGGGCTCCTAAATCTCCCAAATGATAAGCTTAATAAAATGAAGCAATTTATTAGTCATGAGATTACACCGTAACAACAACCCATTAGATTATTCCTGTGACAGAAGTCTTCCTTTAAGTATTTACTGTATGAAAATACTGAACAGTTGTGTTTTTTTTTTTTTAACTGTCTAAAAAGAAAAGAATCTGCTAGAGTCGATTACAATACTTGTGTTCTTTTATTCACAGGGACATTACTGTGTCCAGACCTTTAAATGTGGAGTTACCACGGTCGATGGTGGATGTAGTTACTTCCTGGAATCTGCCCATGTCTCGTTGGCTTAAGTCCTGTACGTATAGGTATTAGTGTTAAAACTAGTCAATTGACTTAATTAACAGTAAAATGTTTCCAACCTCATCATTAAAGTTTATGAAGTTGCTTTGTTAAAATGGACTGACACTTGCATTTGTGTCCAGTGCTGCCAGAATAGGCTGTAGGTCCTGTGTCTCTGTACTTAATACATGGGTTAGAAAATTAATAAATGAACGGATGGGTTCAGGGAACATTTAAAAGAGTACAATCTGTGTCCTGAAGTGAACTTGCTTTATGTGTTTTTAAAGCATCCAATGCCCAGCAAATAAGAATTACAAATATAAGGTTTATTTTTATTATATATAATGTTCAGATGATTACAGCAATTACTGTATTGTAACATACATATTACTATATTATACAAATTTTATAAAATATATACTGTATAGCTTGTGTGTGTGTAATGTACACATTATTTTTCAGATTTTTAAATATTATGTTTAGACCTGTTAGGGTAAAAACGGAAAACCTTTTCTGTGTGTGTATGTGTATTCAAGGTGGTGGTTTGGAATGGGTTTTTAGCATTTACCTCTTGAACTTTTTTACATAAGTAAATATTTTAAATATTTAAATTTTTTAATTTTTATCACAAAAAATTTCAAACTTACTTGGGGTTTCCAGTTTTCATCTGGTTTAAATTATGGTCTATATCAATGAACACACTGTCCATTGCTCTCTTTTTAACCCTGATTTTCACCCTCACATCAGTCTGATATGCCTTTTGAAGTACATATTGGATAAGCAACTACAAAGAAAGAAATACAGCAAATGTAATAATTCAGGTAAATCCTTAACATAGCATTTCTGTCTGTATTAGCAGTCGGGGTCTAGCCAGCCAATACCTGCTGTAGGTGTTGAGCAGGCAATATTATGTTATACCATATTTAATATATATATTATAAATAAAAATTAGTTATATATGTATTACTTGCTATTGAGATAGGTTTTGGCCCTTGAAACCCTGGATTGGATGTTAAACTGCTTGTTGACCTTAAACTGTATTCACTCTTGCAGATGTTTTCAATAGCGCCCTAAGCCTGGGAACCTTTCCTGCAATTCTGGTGACATACTCTGCTAGTGCCCTGTTACACGTAAGTATACTTTTTACTGTTTGATATTTATTTGCAATAATATAGAAATTTGCTGTTGCAATTAACAGCTTTGTTATTTTATACAACCAAAAAAAATCATATTAGTGTACATGATGGCACAGTGGTAGCTTTGCTGTCTTGCACTAAGGAGACCAGGATTTGCATCCTGGTCCTCCAAGCATCGGGTTTGCATGCCTGGGTTCTTCCTTCTATCCAAAGGAATGCAGATTAAGTGAATTGATGATGCTAAATTGTCCCTAGTGTGTGTTTGGTGTTTGGGTGCGTGTGCATGTTCACTTTGCGATAGACTGTCCAGGATTTGATCCAGCCTTGTGCCTTCTGGTGACTGGGTGAGGCTCCAGCCACATCCACTCCCCTCCTGACCCCTGCAACTGTGGTCTAGATTAAGCGGGTCAGAAAATGACATGATATGTTAGTGTATATGGTGTAGCAAATGATTCTTTGCTGGTATGTATGCATAATCTATTAAAATAAAACCATCACTAGACATCAGACAAGGCAAGAGTAAGATTTGGGACAGAAAAAACAAAGTGCGGCATGTTACAAAATGTGTAAAGCAGTCAAGAAGAGTCTGATTGTTGGGACTCGTAAGGAAGGAGTGCATGGGAACACTAAATAAGGATTACAAGTAAAATGGTGCAATTAAAGGCTTTAAAATAGTGAAAAATCTGCTTCAGAGGCATGTTCAAACTGGGTAAAATTGTTGTGGAGTATTTAGAAGTGACTGTGACCTTTATTTTTAGGCACATAGACAAGTTGCAACACAATTGTAATAGTAATGTTATGCTCTTGAGCCACATGAGTAAAATGTTTTAATTTATTTACTGTGTAAATATTTAAAAACCCTATGTTTTTTAATAGTTTTGTGAAAATCTGATCTCTGCATATCCTGTTCCTTTCTGCATATTAGGGGTTGAGTTTCCACCTGGGTGCAGTTCTTCTTTCTCTGGGTTTCATTACGTACGTTGAGTATGGTAAGTGTTGCAACTATTTGCAATGGTTTTATATTTCCCATGATGCCTAATATCTTTTGTCCTAGTGAGGTGCATCAAAAGCCTGAAATGGATAGTGGAAGTGAGGCAAGGTTTAAGAAAAAATGTATTTTTCAGTTTTACTATCTCTTGTTTTACACAGATAAAGTATACCGTAACTCGACTGTTAATGTATAGTTTGAATTATACTCCCGAATGTAAAATTTTATTAGTACGATATGAACACAAAAGCTGATTTTTTTTTTTTTTATAACACAAAGACATTGTGGTTCTTCTTTAGGTCATTTTAACAACCTCTTTATCACTATCCCTATATGATACTCTATAGCAGCAAACTCAATGTTTTAGTTTATGTATTCCAATAATTAAATTAGTTCACTATCAGCTAGAACAGTACAATGGCTAAGCTGAACCTCTTTATTGATCCTACTTCCAGAGTTTGAGCCCTGTTCCCAGATGTCTTTGTCTGTGTGGTTTATTAACAGTACTCTAGTTTTGTTCTCATGTGTCAAAGATCCAGTATGTTAGTTAGTTTAGTTGGCAATTCTAAATTTGCCCAGTGTGAGTAAGGGTCTGTGTGTGCGAGTGGGCCATGTGATGGAGTGGTATTCTTAAACTACTTTCTTCCTTTCACTTGGTGTTCCCAACATGTGGTCCTGCAACCTTCAATTTAAATAAGCAGACTTTAGAATATGAGAATATTAACATAATTAACTTACTTATGAATAACAAGATGGCACAGTGTTAACAGCTCCTGGGATGCGAGTTTGAGCCCTGGCCCAATCATTATATGTGGGGAATGTGCATGTTATTCCGACTCTTGTGAGGGCTTTGTTCTGCATTGCAACTACCTTCATGAGAGATTTAATTCCCCTGAAATTAATGAAAATTAGCATGTGCATGCACACGCCTAATGTTGTATAGGTTTTTCATCTCAATTCTTTTTGTAGATTAAAATTAAGAAAAGCAGGTTGCAGTTAACCTGGATAGTCCCTATGGAAATCTCGACCTTCATTTTCTTGTTGCTGTGTCCCTTGGTTTTGATCAAGTAAAAAAATTGCTTTAATAAAACTTGGTTCATTTTCAGATGGACCATTTGTAACTGAGGTTCATTTCTTAGCGGTTTAACCTGTATGGTACAGTAGCTGCACCTTAAAAGCAACCAATGCAGAGTATGTATATGACCTAGATAATCTAGAAAAATGCCACATAATGAAAAATGTGATATACCATCAAAAATAAGGAGAGGTATCTGGATTTTTTATAGGTATTGGGGTCTCCTCAGCAGTGTTAATATCTGCCTTCTGCCATCTGTAAATGAATAGAATTTTCTCTGTACTTGCATAAGAAAAACATTAATTGCTTCTAAATTTCTACAGATGGTGAAAACATTAGCACTGCAGCAAAATACCAAATGTTGTGTCCACATTTGAGTGTCTGGGTTCATTTTATATTTGTCAATGTTAGAGTGAAGAGTGAGGTTAATACAAAACAAGCAAATACTTTATTTCTCCTAATATAATCAATTACTCTGCACATCTAATTACAGTTCTTTTTAGTTGTAGTGTTCATAAGCTTCTGTTCTGAGTGCCAAAGTTCATGTCAGTATGGAGTACAAATGCGGCCTGAGCTGCACCAAAGTAAAATAAAAAATTGGAAGTGCAAAACTTCACAGGGATATTTCCCCCTGTGGTTAATTAATTTAAAACTTTTATCAGTATTTCAGAACTGAACATTGTTCATGGTTTGCTTTTGTATGAAAGTTTAATATGTTTAATAATTTACTGTGAACATTATATTCACAATTATTGATGGATAGCCTTACTACAAACATAAGGGCTTACATGACTGACAAGAACTCATCCAGAGATAAATTTTTATGATTTCTTATGTGGTTTATGTACAATAACTGACTATTTACTTAAAGACTGCGGAGATACTTCCATTAATTGGGATGAACAGTGTACCCTTAATTTCAGTAAAATAACGAGCAAATTGTAAACTGCAATATGTTACTGATTTGTATTGTAATATTTGCAATTTTTTTGTTTGTAAAGTATTATATCCTGATCTAAGTAGAGGAATAATATTGTATTGTGAGGTCCCCGAAAATATACTTATTTAGCATACTGCAAGCCACTTGACTTGAATACAGTCATATGAAAAAGTTTGAGAACCCCTCTCAGCCTGCATAATAATTTACTCTACTTTCAACAAAAAAGATAACAGTGGTATGTCTTTCATTTTCTAGGAACATCTGAGTACTGGGGTGTTTTCCGAACAAAGAATTTTGGTGAAGCAGTATTTAGTTGTATGAAATTAAATCAAATGTGAAAACTGACTGTGCAAAAATTTGGGAACCCTTGTCATTTTGCTGATTTGAATGCATGTAACTGCTCAATACTGATTACTTGCAACACCAAATTGGTTGGATTAGCTTGTTAAGCCTTGAACTTTATAAACAGGTGTGTCCAATCATGAGAAAAGGTATTTAAGGTGGTCAATTGCAAGTTGTGCTCCCTTTGACTCTCCTCTAAAGAGTGGCAGCATGGGATCCTCAAAGCAACTCTCAAAAGATCTGAAAACAAAGATTGTTCAGTCTCATGGTTTGGGGGAAGGCTACAAAAAGCTATCTCAGAGGTTTAAGCTGTCCGTTTCAACTGTAAGGAATGTAATCAGGAAATGGAAGGCCACAGGCACAGTTGCTGTTAAACCCAGGTTTGTCAGGGCAAGAAAAATACAGGAGCGGCATATGCACAAGGATTGTGAAAATGGTTACAGACAACCCACAGATCACCTCCAAAGACCTACAAGAACATCTTGCTGCAGATGGTGTATCTGTACATCGTTCTACAATTCAGCGCAATTTGCACAAAGAACATCTGTAAAGCAGGGTGATGAGAAAGAAGCCCTTTCAGCACTCGCGCCACAAACACAGTTGCTTGTTGTATGCAAATGCTCATTTAGACAAGCTAGATTAATTTTGGAACAAAGTGCTTTGGACTGATGAGACAAAAATTGAGTTATTTGGTCATAACAAAAAGCGCTTTGCATGGTGGAAGAAGAACACCGCATTCCAAGAAAAACAACTGCTACCTACTGTCAAGTTTGGGGGAGGTTCCATCATGCTGTGGGGCTGTGTGGCTAGTTCAGGGACTGGAGCCCTTGTTAAAGCAGAGGGTCGGATGAATTCAACCCAATATCAACAAATTCTTCAGGATAATGTTCAAGCATCAGTCACAAAGTTGAAGTTACGCAGGGGTTGGATATTTCAACAAGACAATGACCCAAAACACAGTTTGAAATCTACAAAGGCATTCATGCAGAGGGAGAGGTACAATGTTCTGGAATGGCTGTCACAGTCACCTGACTTGAATATCATCGAAAAACTATGGGATGATTTGAAGCAGGCTGTCCATGCTCGGCAGCCATCAAATTTAACTGAACTGGAGAGACTTTGTATGGAAGAATGGTCCAGAATCCAGACACTCATCAAAGGCTATAGGAGGCATCTAGAGGCTGTTATATTTTCAAAAGGAGGCTCAACTAAGTATTGATATAATATCTCTGTTGGGGTGCCCAAACATATGCACCTGTCTAATTTTGTTATGATGCATATTGCGTATTTTCTGTTTATCCAATAAACTTAATGTCACTGCTGAAATACTACTGTTTCCATAACGCATGTCATATATTAAAAGGAAGTTGCTACTTTGAAAGCTCAGCCAATGATAAACAAAAATCCAAAGAATGAAGAGGGGTTCCCAAACTTTTTCATATGACTGTATGTTACTGCAAATGGTAAGCATTTCAGATAACTCAAGCTGGAGTGTTATGCTGACACCCAGTGCATGTGGCAGGGACTGCAATAGATTTCACAGTTACAGAGTAAAACGGGGAGACACATTGCCTGATGAGCTGAATGACTTTTATGCTCACTTCAAGACCCTTTAAAACAGGCCACATTGGGCTGGTTGTTGGGGACATGCAAAACCCACCATTCATGGTCTCAACAATGGATATGTTCAAGACTCTGAGCAGAATAAACCCACAGAAATTATGGGTCCAGATAAAATCCATGGGCATATACTCAGAGTTTGTTCATTGGTGTTGCTGGAGATCTTTGCGGACATATTTAATCTGTTCCTTGTACAAGCCACAATCCCTGCTTGCTTCAGAACTACCCTTGTGCATGTTGTGAACAACAGAACAGTGACTTGTCTCATTGACTATTAAGTGGTTGCACAGACTTGTATTCTGATGAAATGATTGCAAAGCATCATTCCTGTCACTATAAACCATTTTTTTCAGTTTGTCTGCAGAGCAAATAGGTCCACAGAGGATGCTGTCAGTATTGCCATACATATAGTTTTCTCACACTTTGAGAACAAGAATAGTTATGTAAGAAAGCAATTAATTGATGACAACTCTACATTCAATACAATCATACAATCAAAACTAATGGACAAGTTCCTCACCCATGGTCTGCCATTCACTATCCGTGATTGGGTTCTGGATTTTGAAACATACAGACCTCAGTTTTTAAATACATGGGTATCTCAGCGTTGTGCGGTAAGCCTCCTTCTTTATACCCTCTTCAAGAAAGACTATGTTGCCTTCCAAAATAACACTAGCATCATCTAATTTGCTGATGATACCACAGGCATTATATAACCTAGAGGAGGGGGGTGGGGAATCTGATAAACATGGTGTCAGAACAACAACTTCACCTTAAATGTGAGTAAAACAAAGGAAATGATTGAGGAACCGTAGAAATGGAAGGTGCAGCACACACCACTGTATACTAATATGCTGGAGATGGAGAGAGTGAAAACCTTTAAATTTCTTGTTTTTTTTTTATATTATTTGAGAACCTTATCTGGTTCCACAGCACTGTTCAATTGTTAAAGAAATCATATGAAAACATGTAAAGAAGAAGCTAATAGTGAAAACTCAGTTTATTAAATACAGTACATTTCAGTTTGCCTACCAGTCTAATAGAAGTAGAGAGGATGCCATTGTCACTTTGCTTTATTTGTTATATAACACTTGGAGGATACCAAGACTCATACAATGCTCCATTTGTAGGCTTTTTCAGCTTTTGACGGCAGAAACCATTCCTTCCACCAGCCCAAACCCCCCTGTCGCCCCACCCATAGTGTGACTTACAAATGATTTTAAATTGAACTTAAATTTAGAGGGTGGCTGACTTTTTAAAAGACAGAACTCAAAGTGAATGTCAGTGTTTATCCATCTGACATGCTGTACTCATCCATTGGGTACCGTCAGGGCTGTGCTGTTTCTCCTCTTTTGTACATCCTGTACACAAATGGTTGTCACAGTAAATTGGAAAACAGGTTCATCTTAAAATTTGCTGAAGACTCAGTGATTGTTAGTCTAGTAAATGAGAATTAAATCAGTCATTGTCCAGTGACAAATGATTTTGTTAACTGGTGTGATGAGTCTTTTTTATATGTCAAGTCAGGTTGGGGAGCATGCACTGGTACAGCACGTTGCCACACCCACCACACAACGGAACCGCTAGCCTGGTCCAGCCACTTGGGTCCTCAACAATGAGGATCCTGCAAGCCAGATGACCCTCGGGGAATCACGTCATATGGCCATAGTGCCGTACCTGACACTGCCTCACAATGCAGGTAATGTTCCATATTCAGGAATCCATGAGCAACTGCTCATTTGACACAAATTCAAACCAGCAGTACCCAAGGATTCTCCGAAGAGACAGAGTAATGAAGGAGTCCAGTCTTAGTCTCAGGTCACTGGATAGCGTCCATGTCTCGCAACCATATAGCAAAACAGGAAGCACAAGGACTCTAAAGACTTCGACCTTCCTCCTTTTGCAAAGATATTGGGAGCACCACACATCCCATTCTATTGACTGTGACCCCCCCCCCATGCTCTCCCAATCTGTCTACTGTCTTCATAGGAAGAATCACCAGAGACATTAATTCACTGCTGAGGTAAGCAAACTTTCAACAAGGTCGACACTCTCTTTGCAGACACACACTGTTGATGGCTGTGCCCAAGAGGTCATTAAAGGGCTCCATATTTCTATATGTAAATGTTACCAAAACTAAGTAATTTCTAATTGATTTTAGAAGAAACTGCATTACCCACAAAAAATATTCATCAAAGACCAGACAGTGGAGATTGACCGTAATAAATACCAACAGATAATTATAGACTCACAACTAACTTTTAAAGAAAACATAGAAGCCATCTGCAAAAAAGGTCAGCAGCACCCCTACTGTTTAAGAAAGTCTTTTTATTGTGAATCCATTATGTCACTCTTTTATAAATCTTGTATTCAATCTGTATTTACTATATAAACAACAAAAACAGTGTGAAATCAAAATGTTAAATGGAGCAGAAAAATAACACGATCTCAAGTCAAATCTCATAGACCTAGGAGTTATTCCACAAAGTGGGCTTATGAAATTGAGACTTAGCGGAGTAAACCTCACTTGATATGCCTAGTTTTCCTATCAAAGTTCAGTCAATTCCATGAACACAAATTGTTTATTATTAACTCAAGATGTTCTTGGGCAATCTGTGATTATGTGTACACTCATGAGATTTAAGCAGCCCCAACAACATATCGTTGATAACATCTATCACCGTTTGGAAAGCACTGAGGGGAGTGAAATATATGAAGATTGACTAATGTGATTTTATGTGTCAAACTAAAGGGAAGCATGATGTATTATAGGGCAGCCTAGAAAAATGTTCAGTTTCGATTGTCATAAAACAGAAGCACATGTAACAGATACAGTGGAAGTCTTTTCAACAGACCAAGAAATAATAGTTGATCTGTAATAACACACACAAAAAAGGAAGGCTTCCACAATAAAAGTGAGAGGTGCAGCCTCTAATTATCCATAACAGACATGTCAAAGTACATTGCAGTTCTGAATGTGTTCATTGTGTAATTAAATATAATCATGAGATCATTAAAATAAAAAATAAATCCTTTGAATTTCCCAGTTTTATTGTAAACATACTTTATGAATGTCTTACTTCAAACACTTAAAATGTATTTTTGCATATATAGCAACAAAAAAGAAACCTGCAGCTTCTCCTACTTGTGTGATGCTTCAATGTCATTCCTGCTGAAGGAGTTTGCCCTCATCAGAATGTCTGATTGCACAATATGATTGGTCAATGTCATTTAAAAGCATTGACCTGTGCATTGATGCTATGAATAATATGTATACAGTATTACACATTCAGTCTCTGATTTGCTTGGTGCTGCCGTTAATCATACATAGGTGTAGTCTGTTGCTCCAATGAAGTTTAAGAAGCCTATATAACATCATCTAGTGTCACTTATATGACTTTGGGAAAGTGTATTTAACATAGATTAATATACTACATTTCACATTTTATGCATTGAATGTAACCACAGGCATCTGTATGAAAATCATTGTCACGAGTACCAGTCCAGACTTAATCATTTTTATACTGTTTCTGTTTTACTGGCATATCCTCAATTACAAAACATTTTGTATATTTAATACCTTAATAGTAATAAAAAGTTCAAATTTGTTTAATCATTGATGTGTGCAACTGAATTTGTTAAATATGTTTCTCTGTTACTTTACAATATACATATAAATATTGCCATGACATATCAAAAATGACAAGAGTTTTCTTTCTATTAACTACTAGCCAACCCGCGGTGTAACATACGCCGCATAATTATGTATTGATGGGTGAACACTTGCTGAACGACACAGTTGTCCAAATGGGGTGGGTTTGTGGATACCACTGTGAATGAATGAAAAGATGGACCTCTGGAGAGAGCAACATACAATTGTCCGTGACTGAAAGCGGGATCGTCTGTGACGATGGAGGCCACACTGGTGAAAGTTACTTCGTCGGTAGGGATAAGTTTCAGCACTTGTTCATTAAGGTGTAGCGAGTCTTCGTTGTTGACGCTTAATATAGCTTGCGTACTGAGTTGTTCCGGAGTCTCAGTTGAGAAACACTTTTTTAATGTCTTTTAAGCACAGGGAAAAAAATTAACATGTGAAACATCCGTAATGTAATAAGCCACCAAGAAAAGTAACTTTGCAACAATGCACGCTACGATCCGATCGCTGTAAACAGAAGTGAAAACAAAATCGAGGCCGGTGCATTCTTTAACTGCCTTGTAGTGCAATGGTAGTGCTACTGTTTTGCAGTAAGGAGACTGTGGAAGATTTTGGGTTCGCTTCCCGGTTTCTCCCTGTGTGGATAGCGCTTTGAATACTGAAAACACTGGTATATCAATGTAATGAAGTATTATTATTCTTATGCATCCAGCGCTCTGTCTCTCGCGTGCCTGTATGCGTGTGTGTGTCGCTCGCTCTCTCTCGCTCGCTCGCTGCACGTGTTCCTGCAGGCATACCTGTAAGTGAATGAAAAGATGGAACTCTGGAGAGAGCAACATACAACTGTCCGTGACTGAAAACTGGTTTTGGCAGATACATGCACATCTTTTTGAAAGTTTGGCCCTGTGCCTTATCAATTGTCATCGCAAAGGCAAATCTAACAGGAAATTGTCTTCGTGTTAAAGTAAAAGGCAAATTATCCGCGACAAACAAACTGTTTTACACGCTGCATACCAACCCGCGGCGTAGTATACGCCGCATAATCATGTTTTTTAAGCAGAGGGAAAAAATGAACATTTGCAAAATCCGTAACACCGCTTTCAGTAAGTACAATGCACACGCGTTTAATTTGTCAGCCACTTTTTGCCAGCCGTCTTTTCTGGTTTGGGCTGCTTTTGCAGGGTTACCGCTTGTGCATATTAAATCTTGAAATCCTTCGAGTAACTAATTAACTAACTAACACCCACCCACCCAGCTTGTGAGAAAAAAATGTGCCCGTTCTTTCATCATTTTGTTGCAGCCTATCAAAGACTTGCTGATCATGTTTTCTAGACTCAATATACAGTGGAACCTCGGTTCACGACCATAATTCGTTCCAAACCTCTGGTCGTAAACCGATTTGGTCGTGAACCGAAGCAATTTCCCCCATAGGATTGTATGTAAATACAATTAATCCATTCCAGACCATACGAACTGTATGTAAATATATTTTTTTAAAGATTTTTAAGCACAAATATAGTTAATCATTACACCATAGAATGCACAGTGTAATAGTAAAAACATTGAATAACACTGACACAAACACCCAGGCTCCCTGCTCAGCTGCATGCTCTCTCTCTCTCTCTCTCTCTCTCTCTCTCTCGCTTGCTCTTTCTCTCTCTCTCTCTCTCTCTCTCAGCAGCACCCGAGTCTGCCTCTCTCTCTCTCTCTCTCCCCCTCTCTCTCTCAGCAGCACACGAGCCCTCTCTCTCTCTCTGTAACATTGCAGCAGTTGTATAAACACTTTTTTTTAAAATGAGTTTTAAGCGCAGGGGGAAAAAGGAACATTTGAACAAATCCGAACTTTATTTAAAAGCCAACCAAGATAGTAACATTGCAGGAGTTCACCATTTTTAATCAGGCGACTGACAGTAGTGGAGTCAGGCACAGAGAAGGTCAGCTGCTGAGAAAGCATGTCGACTGTTGCAGGGCGGTGAAGCAGGTGAGACGCTAATGAAAAAGAGGCACAGGGCTTATTGGTTTTTAAAGACTGCTTCCTTCATTGTGTTTTAACCTCAGTTTTAAAGGATTGCGCGGCTCTCTCTGTCGCGCTGCCTGTTTGTGTGCCTCTGTCTCTCTGTGGCGCTGCCTGTGTGTGCGCAGCTCTCTCTCTCCGGCTGCCTGTCTGTGCCTCTGTCTCTCTCGCGCGCTGCCTGTGTGTGCGTGGCTCTCTCTCTCGCGCGCTGCCTGTGTGTGCGTGGCTCTCTCTCTCGCATGCTGCCTGTGTGTGCCTCTGTCTCTCTCTGGCGCTGCCTCTGTGTGAACCAAGGTTCCACTGAGGTTGACTAATGAAAAGTTAACGTGGCTCAGAGCTGCATGTGGACTGTGGCACAGACAAACAGAAATGACGGCATGTTTTCCGAGGCGTCGCATCCGAGTTGGTGGGCGTGGCTCTGCGAGTTGTCGTCATATCCAATGGTCTTAGAGTTGGTGGGTGTGGCCCCTTCCTGCGTGCGCCATGGGTGTCTTACTTGTCGGCGGCTTAGTGAATCCACGCCCCTTCCTGCGTGCTTTCCATGGGTGGCTACTTGTCTTCTGGCTTAGTGAATTATATATATATAGATATATAGATTTTGGCTGGTGGTACATGAAAACTGGAACAAATCATGGTTGAGGTTAGAAGCTCTGGAAGTGTGGCACTTTTTCTTGTCCATTACCATAAACATCTTTCTACTATTTTAGTATTTGAGGTTTACTGACTTAGAATTAATACAATTTTAACTGATGATTTTATCATTATCAAACTCATCTTATTTTAACAAGTTTTTATTGGACTGCTTTTTCCTTTTCTCTCTACCTGACACAAAGAGTAATGGGAATGAATAGTATAATTAAATGTGATATATTATTAGTTCTTGTAATTTTTCAATAAACAGCGTGTCTCTTAATGTTTTACCACTTTGCAACCATTATTGGATTAATCTGAATGATAGTGTAACTAAGAATTCAGCAGTATTAGATATGCTGAAAAATTCTGTCACTGACAAAAAGTATGGTATTCATATCATTTAAATATTGTTTATTTTTAGGGGTGGGGGTTGATTTGTTTTCGATCCTATTTTTGTAAAAATTGATCTATATTTGTGTGGAATGTTGTGTGATTACAATAAAATCAATAAAATTAAAAAATAAAATATTGTTTATTTTCAATAGATAGTTTAGGCTGCATTACTTTACCATTTTGTAATGAAAATGTAAGATTAATTTAGATGAGAATTCAGCAACAATAGATGTGTTAAGAAAAAAAAATACCCCTGAACCTTTTTCTGAGGCTCTGTTCTTATCAAGTGGGAATTTCATAAACACTCAATCTACTGTTTTACTTTTCACAAGTGCTTTTTAATTTTGATTATGACAATGTTATTGATTGCTTTTATCCTTTTGTGTTCTTGTTTGCTACATTTCCCGGTCTCATTTTAAACAATGTACCTTGAAAATTTATATACTATATAATGATGCACAAAACAAATAAATATGGTATTTTGAAAAGTTGACTAATTTAATAAAGGTGCTATATAAATTCACCTGTCTTTTACATTTGAATAACAAATGTCATTTTATTTATATTTTTCCTTTCAGTTCTTCGAAAGCGACTTTCTGTCATTATGAATGCTTGCATCTTGTCCAGACGTTGTCCTCCAGATTGTAAACACCAATACAAGACGGTAAACAGAAACCCTCCTTCTAAAATAATATTCTTTTTGGGATTACATGGTCTCTCAAAAGCTTAATTGGTGGTGGTCTTAAAGACTGATTCAAAACACAATAAACAAGTCCCTCAAAATGCCTTATTGACATACTGTGCCAACAAGAGCAGTTTATTTGTCCCCAAGGAACATGGAAAAATAAAATAAAGTATTCTCTGTATCTTTGTATATAATCTGTCCGTTATCTGCTCATAGAGGTGGCAGTGGGTGGTTTTGTAAAAGGAGTGAGACCAGAATAACTCTCTTAACCAATCCATCTTTCTAGGGCACATTTACAAAAGTGTGTGATGACAAATACGCATATGAAGAATATGTGTGGCAAATTATGTATACAGCCAGTGGGCTGCAGTTTACATCTTGGGCAGATGCTGTGGAGAAAAATGCAATAAGTTAATGTTATGGGTACTTTCAAAAGCTTTGAATCCCTTGCACATTAAAATGTTAATTAGTTTTACGTTTTCTGCATTGCCATGACATTTCAGCATCTTTTAAAGAGCTTATGAATACTGTTAAATGTAAAGCACATTTTTATACTAAAGAAAAGGAAGGGACAATTTCATTTTTTTGTACATTTAGGGACTTTTGTTCATTGAATTTGCTAGCCCTTACATCCCTCTTTCTTTGTGACTTTTTTAGTTCCCTTTGTTCATTGGACAATCCAACCCTGCTGTGGACACTGATTGACAGTATGCCCAGTGGACGCTGGACATTTTATTGTTTTACTTTTATGTTATATAATATAGGGCGACACGGTGGCGCAGTAGGTAGCGCTGCTGCCTCGCAGTTAGGAGACACTGGTTCGCCTCCCGGGTCCTCCCTACGTGGAGTTTGCATGTTCTCCCCGTGTCTGTGTGGGTTTCCTCCCACAGTCCAAAGACATGCAGATTAGGTGCATTGGCAATTCTGCATTGTCCCTAGTGTGTGCTTGGTGTGTGTGTGTGCCCTATGGTAGGCTGGTGCCCTGCTTGGGGTTTGTTTCCTGCCTTGCGCCCTGTGTTGGCTAGGATTGGCTCCAGCAGACCCCCGTGACCCTGTAGTTAGAATATAGCGGGTTGGATAATGGATGGATGGGTTATATAATATATAGATAGATATTTTCGCTTTGAGAGTATATTTTTAGAAGCAATGCAGGTGAAGCAGACTTTGTATTTGTATATTTTGCTATTGTAACACAGCTTTGTCTTCAACAGAATCTCTGGGTACGGGCAACCAATGTTGGGTTTGGCATGCTTGCTGTCTTTCACTTGGCTTATCTAGGCTCCTTATTTGATGCATCAGTGGATGATGTAGAAGGCGAAGAGGTGAGTTGAGACTGAACACAAACGGTGAGCTCCAGCACTACATGTTGTGTTATACAAGATAATGTGGAGGGACCTTTGTTTCTTATTTCAATTGGCTGGGTTGGATGTGCTGTATTATTGCTATTGTCCTATAGTTCCAAAGCTCAGAATTCAGATCTATTTTCTACTGCTAGGATTGATTCTGATTTCATGGCCCATGTTTGGAATAAATAGGGTCAGGAAATTAACAAATGAATGACAGAGTGGTTTTATCCTATTTGCATCCTGTTTTATCATTTTTAAATCTTATTTTATGTAAGTTTTAGCTCTGATTAAAAATAATTAAATTCAACAGGTCCTTCAGCTGTTCGCTTCCATTGGGTTCTTGTTTTTGTTTACCTGAATAATTTAAATTTGTTCTTGATATTGTAGAGCATGCATGCATGCATGGGGGGTTGGGGATTATTTCACGCCTAATGCATTGGAATTGAATACACTCATTTCAGCTTTCTACTTGTGTGTTTTAACCAGAACAAATTGGCATGAGCTACCTATCCACCTACCTCGAGTTTGCTACAGTTCTAAATGTCTTTTATGCATACAGTAATCCCTCGCTATATCGCGCTTCGCCTTTCGCGGCTTCACTCTATCGCGGATTTTATATGTAAGCATATTTAAATATATTTCGCGGATTTTTTGCTGGTTCGCGGATTTCTGCGGACAATGGGTCTTTTAATTTCTGGTACATGCTTCCTCAGTTGGTTTGCCCAGTTGATTTCATACAAGGGACGCTATTGGCAGATGGCTGAGAAGCTACCCAACTTACTTTTCTCTCTCTCTCTCTTGCGCTGACTTTCTCTGATCCTGACGTAGGGGGATTGAGCAGGGGGGCTGTTCGCACACCTAGACGATACGGATGCTCGTCTAAAAATGCTGAAAGATTATCTTCACGTTGCTACATTCTGTGCAGCTGCTTCGTGAAGCGACATGCTGCACGGTGCTTCGCATACTTAAAAGCTCGAAGGGCACGTATTGATTTTTGCTTGTTTGTTTTTCTCTGTCTCTCTCTCTCTCTCTTTCTCTGCTCCTGACGGAAGGGGTGTGAGCTGCCGCCTTCAACAGCTTTGTGCTGCGGTGCTTCGCATACTTAAAAGCCAAACAGCCCTATTGATTTGTTTGCTTTTCTCTATCTCTCTGACATTATCTGCTCCTGACGAGCACTCCTTTGAAGAGGAAGATATGTTTACATTCTTTTAATTGTGAGACGGAACTGTCATCTCTGTTTTGTCATGGAGCACAGTTTAAACTTTTGAAAAAGAGACAAATGTTTGTTTGCAGTGTTTGAATAATGTTCCTGTCTCTCTACAACCTCCTGTGTTTCTGTGCAAATCTGTGACCCAAGCATGACAATATAAAAATAACCATATAAACATATGGTTTCTACTTCGCGGATTTTCTTATTTTGCGGGTGGCTCTGGAACGCAACCCCCACGATGGAGGAGGGATTACTGTATTCACTTTTAAGATGTTGTTTAAAAAAGGAGAAAAAAAGTATTCACAAAGCCATAGTGATTTCGGTACATGGTAGCATAAACAGGATCCAGGCTAAGCAAGTAATAGTATTTGAAGGAAAGAGGTCCAGATTTCTTTTTGATATCATTATGCCAACAAATGTGCTCACCAGATTTAGTTTCATTTCAAGACAATCCAGCAAAGAAGCATGAAAAATAAAATCTGGTGCATACTATTTAATTTTTGTTTTTTTAGCACCGTGAGCAGTAGCACAGGAGTGTAGTATCAGTAGAGATGCTACATATAGAATTCTGCAAGAAAATGCTACATGTGCATTGGAAAATGAACACACATGCAGGACAAGATTTGATTGTTATGTATTTGCTTTTCCTCTTCCTGTATCATTACAAGGTGGTATAAATCAAATAAATGACTCCAAAAACAAGTAACCTTCTAACTAATTAAAGTTACTGGATAGTTAAACAAATTATTAAAATTGCTAAAATAATTACTGATAAGGCTATGAAAAGAAAATACATTTCCAAAATAAAGAACAGATTTAATATGTCCTAAAGAAATTCTGCACCAGAAAAAGTGGACCAGAGTCATTAACATTGTCAAATAAACAGACCAATGCCACGAAAAAGGTTTGCAATTTTGCAAAGGAAGGCAATTAGATGCAGGTTATATACAAATTTGTGTCCAAAACAAAACTGAGTTGGGTGAAACAAAATGACGGTTTTATGTTCAGGCAGAGGAAATGAGGTCATTGGGGTCACAACCGGAAGTTGGGTCATCGGGTTTGGAAGCAGAAGTGGCATCATTGGGGCCAGGCTGAATTTCCCGTAACTGGTCTACAGAGGAAAGAGAGAAAGGGTTAGTGCACCCTGCCACCCCTAGTGTGGCGTGGAATTACCCTCATTTAAGCCCTTTAGCTGCCTCTCATGTACACGTGTGTGACAACATATATCCATTAACTTCAGGAAATAATGCTTCTTGAGAAACATGGGACACTCTTAGCTGTGACTGTACTAAATTATTAGCCATGTGTCATTCTTTAACCTAAAGCAACTGTTTTCCTTTCCTTCTGTAGGGTTATGCACCATCACACACAATTAAAAAATGGTCAGAACTGAGCTGGGCCAGCCATTGGGTGACATTTGGCTGCTGGGTGTTTTATCGACTCATCTGCTGAACACAACAACATATGAAGAACTGCAATAAAGGGCAAATTTTTTAGTCTATTCTGCATTATGATGCAGACAATTTTTGAGTTGCCAAGGGGGTTGCAGTGAAAGGTATTTAAATCTCTACTGCAAGCAAAATATATATATTTTTATTGATAAATTTGTTATTCTTTATGTATGAATCCTTAAATGACAGTTGGAGGTGGAGTTTCAAAATGGATCTAACAAATCAAGGGACTGAATTCTAGTACAATAACAAACTTTATTGAAGAGGAATGTGCAATGATTTTCCCAGAGTCTGCCGTTAGCCTATTGTCGCAGCTGTCCCAATCCCACACATATTAGCTCCAAGTAAGTCTTCTTTTTAAATAATTAGAATGATGGGTCTCTGTAGTTACTGTACCTTTTCTGAGACCTTTCCTCATCTGAAATGATTGTGCTTAATGTTCCTTTTCCAGCATTAACCCAAAGTGTACTGTATCTGTTCAAACACAACTAGAATATTTTAGCAATTTCTTATAACTATGATATAGATTCACAAAAAGCTAGCCAATAAATGCATCAAATTCCAACTTCTGCAATGTCATCATGTGGGTATGATGAGGTGTGGCATTTCTCTTAAGCATTCCCTGTGGGATGCAGAGAAGTGCTTACTTTGTCAGTTGACAATCTGATAAAAGTAGAGTTTACTTTGATAAATCTTCAATCAGATTTTGCTTTCTGTACTTTTATGACATACTAACCTTGAATTCAACAAAGATTTATGTAGCTTGTGATAACTACCTTCTTCTGGCTAGCACCTATTCAACTAATTCTTTAATATCTTAGAGCCAGGTTTCAATGGTGTTTCTTAACCATAAATGCTGAATAAGCACATGACAAGTAGCATACAGCACATCTTTGCACAATTGTTAAAGCAAAG
Source organism: Erpetoichthys calabaricus (assembly GCF_900747795.2). Taxonomy (NCBI): domain Eukaryota; kingdom Metazoa; phylum Chordata; class Cladistia; order Polypteriformes; family Polypteridae; genus Erpetoichthys; species Erpetoichthys calabaricus. The sequence goes on from NC_041404.2 coordinate 105,740,637, forward strand.
TCAATCATGGCTGCATTAGATTGGTTTTAGTTTTTCCTTTTTTTATGGTTCCTGCCCCCAAGATATCATTCTAAATGGCGTTGTCCTCTAATAAATGAATTTCACTTAATTAGAAGACCTGTTATATAGCAAGATTAATGATAAACACCACCCTAAAGTATTTTATATGTGTATTAAAGAAAGCATAAACACATAGTTTTAAAATGTATCCAAAAAAGGGAAGGTGTCTTACTCAGGTTCATAGCATATGCTCATGAATATGTGACAAGACTAGAGTTTTTCTGCAAGTTGCACCCAACCACAAATCCAAGGCTAATCAACAAAATATATAATTGTTGCACATTTAACTTTTCTTATTCAATATGCAGGTTCACAATTTCTGTTTTTTCTCCCTCGTTTCTTGTAACCTGAATTGGTTCAGCAATTCAGAAAACTCTAGATGTTTTTTTTTCTGTCCTCATTAAAGCAACACTCAGCTTGGTAATTTAAAAAGTCAAAAACACATGCTAAATGAGCTACTAATATGCAGCTTAAACAATTAAGGTATGGTACCAGTGCACAGGAATTTAAAAAGAATTCCATTATTGAACTGTGGATCTTAATTAAGAGACTGACTTCCCTTATTAGACATATCTCCAAACCTGATTTCTTAATATTTATTCGCATTACCATGGGCATTCATGACTGTAATCATGGCTTGAAATGTTCATGTTTTTTCTTAAACATGCTTTATCCATTTCTGGGTTGATGAAAATCTGGGAGATGGAAGCAACACTGGACAGGACATTAGTCCATCTCAGGGCTCACTCATGCAAACACCCACACTCAGCTCAGACAGAGAATAATTAGGAAATGCCAAATGACCTAACCAGCCTGTGTTGGGGATGTAATAGGAAAGCTGGAGTAACCAGAGGTAAATCCATATTGACATGGTGAAAATGTCTTTACTCCACTTGGACAACTGCCAGGCTTGCAATTTGAACCCAACAGACTTTCATTTTAGATGTTTTGAATAATCATAGATATTAAAAGTGGCTATCATAGCAAATAACCTTTTTTTAGTTTAATTTCTTTCCACACAAAAAATGCAAAATGGGATTTGCATGGAAACAGAGTGATAACTCTGGTTTTTATTAGGTTGCACCTCTGTGACTGATCAGTTTTGAATCATTTCTCCTGACAGCCAGAACCCAGTTTTGATTCCTGTCCTCCTTCATCCTTACTGTAGCATGCTGCTTTAGCCACCTCCTTATGTTTACTATCTTCATATGGATGTCTCCCAGCTTTGTTTTGCTGTGTTTTAATGCTTCATGTCATTCAAAGATTTTACAAAAAAAAAAAAAGAATTATAAATTTATTATGCAGAATTGTGTTATCTAAATTATTAAAGACTGAAGAAAAATCTTTTACATGAGGTTATACTTTGTATTAGTGATTTCATTAACAGTCTATACTGTTGTTGTTACCCATGATTTTTAAAATGCAAATTATTTTAAATCAATCCGCCCAATCCTGAATGTACTAATGTTTCAATCCTAAACACGATTATCTTTCAAATTGTGCTATCCAGCTTCTTAACATTTATGGTTTTCATTTGTGTTTTTCCTTCTTTACGTTTTCATTTATCAGTATTTCAATGTTTTTGAGCTTGATAGAAAGTTATTTTTGACGTTGGACAAGGATAAAAGCAGAAAGCACAAAAGTGTTAAATGCCAAAAACAAAAATGTGCCAAACTTGTAATTTAAAAGATATTAATGGAAGAGATGTCCTTTTATTGCAGTATAGCTATTTAAGCATAATTCTAGGACAAACTTTAGTGTTGTAAAATTGTGATAAAAAAATGTACAAAGCATTGCAATACTAAATGGAAATGAATAGTGAAAATAGGCTTGAAAAGTAAATTTTGAAGAATGAAGTAAGTTAAAAAATGCCTCCATAGTTTGCTAGTGAATTGAAAGCCTTTCTGTTACAAGTGTAGAGACAACTAGCAGCAGTCAACTAACAGTCTTTCTCTACTGCCAAATGCCTGGTAGCCATCCTCCAAAATTCAATAGAGTTAATGTACAATAGTGACTATATAGAATAGCAATAGCTGCCCAAAAATAAACTGTTAAATTACTTGGAGTCTAACACCAATCTGCATTTAACATTTAAACACATAAGTGAATTTTGTAAGGTGGGAGAAAAATTACTGTGTTCTGCCCTGTCTGTATCAAGAGAAGCACCAGACAAATAGAAGGCTCAAAATGCTTGTGGAAGTCATGAAGCATGTTTAAAATGTCACAAAGTAATGCTCTTTTTGCAGTGACTTAACAATGACTTGCAACTGCTGAGGCTACCCTTTTCTATAAATATAAAAAAAGCACTTTTATAGGCTTTGGGTGCATTATTGCTTTTATTACGATTGCACTCCTAGGTAATTGTCATTCTTATTTTTAGAATTTCATCGCAAGTCACTCTGACACTGTTGTTTCCCTTTAGCCTCCAATTAATATACTGTATAAGGTACACAAGAATACAGTCTAATGCAGCAACATTATTAATGCAGGGGTCTTACAAACTGATGCTGAAATGTTTGAGGCTATGTGTATGCTTTTTTTTTTTTTTTTTTTTTAATAATAAATAAAAACTACAAGGGTAAAACTGTGTCTTAAAATATTATCAGCTTGGAATGACTGCTATCTTTATCACACACTTTCTTAAAACTTAAGCCAACAAAGCCTATGTTGGATTGAACATAAACAGTAAACAGTTGAATTTATTATCTTTTATTTTGTAGTACACAGGTTTTTGAAAAAAATCACAAATTGAAAAGGTTAAAATAATACACAAACACACAATATACTATAGCTCTGTTTTTACTTACAAAACAGATGTAACACCTACTTGTTACTGAAACTACGTTTTGATTCACCAAAATACCAATATTTAACTGCTGACTATTTTGTTGTTTGTAATATTTAGTTTTTTTTTTTTTTTATTCAAGCATAGTCTGATCTTTGGAATTATTAGCATGTATTCATTATATGCTTAAAATTATTGATTTTTTAAAACCAAGACCAGTCACTATACCTTATTTGGTTAATGCGAATATAATTTCTTTTTTTCTTAAAATATAGTAAAAACACAAAGAATACTCGGTGGTTATTCATTTCAGTAATAGATAATCCGATGATTTACGAATTAGTAAGCATTGGAACATCCTTCAACAAAATTAGTCTTCCAGTAAAGCTATGTTCAAATTTTTTAATCACTTTCAAATTTTTTATCAATGCAATAATAAATTATTTATGTAACACAATACTGCAGTTTTAAGCCCAGCAACGCTGATGGTGAATACTTGTCAATTATCTAAACAATAGTATTTTTTGAAACCAAATTCAGTTAAGTACAGATACACTTCATATCTCTTGTAATGTAGTTACTGCAGCACACAGTGGGTTTGTGAACTGATCAAATTAAGGCTGGAGTTTCTTACTAAGTCTTGTACCATTATATTAAAATTGTGCATACATTGCCAAAGTATTAAAATAAACAGCAAAAATGTTTTGCTTTTCATTACTGGGAACGGAAAATTAAGTCTTGTTTTTGGCTGATGATTAAGTTTTCACTCATCTGTTGTGCTGAAATGGAAAACTGTCTGAAAACATAAACTGGTATTTCCAGCCCCTGAACTGAAACAGGAACCATTGTTTGATCGGTCTCTAAAATATTTCTTAACGTTGATTGTGAGACCGCAACTCTATGGCAGCTCACTGTTTTTGGGGGAAAATAAAGAAATATTCTGTATGTAAACTTTTTTGCTTTTGTATTTCCCTTGTATCATTGTGTATCTTACATTAGTTCTGTGAATGAAATAAAAAAGAGATTTTTAATCATTGTATATATATTTTTTTAAACACCCTCCACATTATTCCTTGTCTTATCGTATAAAATACATTATGCTCTTATATGAAATTTTTTACATTATATACCATTATGTTCAGTTAAGTTTACAACAGATCCAGTCTTTGTATGGCACCATATTTGTGAGTTATACCACTGGATGATTGAAAATCACTTGTCCTTAAATTTGAAGAAACAAGCTCTTTTAACAACTGGTAATTCTGTAATTAGCAAAATAAAACTTGAACAGCATGAACTGATGTACACAACAATTTTTAATCATCATATTACCAAACTTTCTAAGATATGCATTTGGCAGCTTAGAAATATCTCAAAGTTCAGTCCCTATCTTAACATTTAGTATAGAGGAAAGCTAGATCATTCCTTCGTAGATCAATCGACAGTAACATTACTTTCCTGTTCAGGGCTGTCTGCTATCTTTTACCCAGTGCTGCCAGAACAGACTTTAGTCCTTGTGACCTGAAATGAAATAAGTCAGTTTGGGAATGCTATGTTATGTAAATTTCAAGCAGAGCTGACTGCTATAATACTTTACAATCACTGTAGTGTTTAAGATTTCTTGATTTGTACTCTGCAAAAATAACAATAAGATCTATAACTAAAATTAAGTAGTATGGGCATATTACTTCAGTCTACATAGGCAGACAGGTCATTGATTTTAATATCTTCCTTTTGACATATAAAGTCATACATTACCTTACAGGTTTATGCTTAGGAGCACACTACATAAAGGCAGGCTTAAGATTTAAAGGATAAATTAAACTTCAGCAGGAAGCAAAGGTTTTACCTATAGGGTCTTCCCGCCACTTACTCTTAAAATCTGAGATTTATTATTTTTATTAATGGGCCTTTGTTGGAGGTAAAACTGCAGTGGCAGCTTATATATCTTTTTTGGTGGCTAATACTGACAATTGTTGTTACTGTCATTTTTAGGTATGTTCATATATGATGTGTGAACCACCTATTCCAAAAGCCCATGTCTGCCTGTCTGCATAAAACATCCTCCCTCTCCCCAGAGGACCAGTTGTGTTGAGATGTGTGTATACTTATTCTTTAAAGAAATTGGTGCTATAACTCAAAAACAAGATTGTGCTGTATGAATAATTAAATTTTCAATATTTCCTGTTGAAAAGCATAGGTGAGAGATGTCCACACTTTGAAAAGGTCACTCTATAAAAACCTAAAGCAGAAGTTGGCATGATACTACCTAACTTTCAATTTTACTACTAGGTGGCAAATATGCAAGCTAAAAAGACATAAAAATTGACGCAAATTGATGAATATACACAAGCCCGGTCTGCAATGAAAATAAAATCTTGCTGTACATCTTTATATGACCTATTTTGTGCCCCAGTAAAAATAATTATCATTAGCATGATAATACCAATAATCCAATTGTCAACCAATCACTCAGAATATGGGAGCAATGCATGATATACTGTATTTCAAGACAGATAAACTTTTATCTTCCTTTTTCAACCCTCTCAGACCTACACAGTATTTAATCTTTGGAAAACATCTGTGATTAAAACATGAGAACTGTATATTGACAACATTTTTGCATCTTATGAACAATTACACTACAAATTTAACTTCCAATCAACACATTTTTCCACTACTTTAATTGACGACCACAAAGGAACTAGAAGGGATTGGAAGAATGCTGAAGCTAAGCCAGAGGCTGGGATATGGCTCAGAGAGATGAGCACAAACTGTGGCCAACTTGAACAAGGTAAGCAATATTTCGCTATAAGTTGTTTGTGGTAGTTTCACAGAGATTCTGCCCCTCCATCGGAGAAGCAGTAAAACGAACTAGTTTACGAACTAAACAGTGTGGTAAAGGAGGATGAGCAGCCAGAATTAATATGAGAAAAGACAGCAGTTTTACAGTGCGATAGGTGAGGAAAAATTAAAAGGAACAGTGAAAACTCTAGTAGTCCACTCTGGTAGGTACTGCTTTGTGAAGAATGCTAGAGGCTGCATAGACCAAATGTGAAATTCTGTGTAATGCTGTCATTTATGACTTGGGCCGTTGCCCTGGTGCAAGGTTTAGGACAGTTAGACAAGATGCTGCCAAGGTGTTGCTGTGCTTAACGCAGGAGGCTGCAAGAATCAGTGAGAATCTGGTCAGAGCCACTGGTGCATGTGGCCTGACCCTCCCTTCCTACTGCATCCCATAAAACTTCTACAGATGAGGTGTCTGACAAGGTGTAAAGTCCTACGATACCGCCTTAGATTAGAGACAAGGGTCTGCTTGGGTAGGCGAAAGGCCTATGGTGGCTGCTCTCGACTCCCCATACAGTGTGAAGTTGAGGAGGCTGAAACCAAAACAGGTGGGAGCGAGTGGGCTAGCATGAGGGAAAGATAGGAATAGATAAAAATTAGAAAAAAATTGTAAATACTGTATATAGAATAGTTTAGTGCAAGGAGAGCGAAGGGAAGCATAGGTAAGGATAGGGCTAGTTTTATTTTTATTCTCATATATATATATATATATATATATATACACACTAGCCATGTGCGCCCAACTATGTTGCGCATGTTAAAGTTGTCTGTGAAGGGCTCCCTGTTTAAACACGGCTGCCAGTTGTGAACTGGGCCCTTCGTCTAACAGCATTATGATTTTTTATAAGGGAAACAAAATTACAAAACAAAACCCTTGGACATTGATTCGATAGGAACGGCCTACTCGGAATCACTGTCCGAATAGTAATTATGTGGTGGTGGAGGAGCATTTCTGCTTCTCTTCGTTCACAGTCCGTCTCGTTTTCATGACGCTGTTGTTTCCTGTCATGATCTCTTCTCAACCTTTCTCCAATCTTGCAGGTTGCTTTGTGGCAATCCAAAGAGTAAGGAAGAACCAATGCTTCTTTCTTGAACTCCAAACGCCAACTGATGGAAAATCACAGAAGTGTGCCCGACTTATATACTCTGACTGCCGACTCCAAGAAGTGGGTGAACATTCGATTTGGGCGAAGTGCTGCCAATGACGGTCGATAGAAACACAAAAAACCACAGTCTTGACAACGAAGCAGGTGTCGACACCAGATCTAAACACAATGCACGGTGTCGACGCCAGATCTAAACACAAAGAGTGCTATCGACAGTGTTCGTAAACAAAAGTAACAACCAAGGTGTTGTGTATTCAGCCAGTACAAACAGCACGTAGTCTCCTTTAATTCAGTCCTCTTTAATCACCACACTCCAACCTCATCTAACGATCCTCCCCCTCACTTCCTCTCCTCCTCCATCACTACTGCCCTCTACTGAACACAGCAGGAACACCACACAAGGCAGTGAATTCGTGGACAAACATAGATCAAGATCCAAATGAAGATTATATATAAAGATGATTTTTTTTTAATGCCCCATCCTTGAATAAGGAACAATTGAGTGACTGACTGCATGAGTTCCATTATCCTTCATTGGTAGTAAAACAAGCCACAGAATCAGAGGCAAGTGTGATTATGAAAACAGCTCCAGGACCCAAGTAGTTAGTACATAGATCCGGCGCCGCCAAGAGTGGCAACCTTTTCAGCAGCTCCGTGTATGACTGCATGTGTATGTGTACTTTTCTACTTTTATTTTTCTATTTTTATTTATTGATCACTCCTATCACTTTATTTTATGTGGATTTGTTCCCTGGACACACTTACTTTTACAACATGGGCATGGATTTTTACACGCCGAGACTCGTCTATTCAAGTACTCAACTTCAAGTGCAGAGAACAAATGCCAGTATCGTTGTGGTTCCCTATTTACCCGACGAGGTAAGAAGGTGGTATCGGGGCAGCAGAGCTGGCACTAAATTAAAAATGAAGCGGCTTGCGAGAAAGTGGCGTTTTAAGCCTTTGGTGCCTTCTGTGATTCTGGGGAATGTGAACTCAATCGACGAACTGGCTGCGCTGGTGAAAAATGTCAGAACCTACAGAGAATGCAGTTTGTTGTGTTTTTGCAAAACGTGGCTAACTACCACCATCCCAGATGCTAACGTGGAGCTACCCGGGTTTAGCACAGTTAGAGCGGACAGAGATGCAAGTACCTGTGGGAAGCACAAAGGAGGAGGACTCGCTCTCTATGTTAATACACGGTGGTGTAACTCTGGACATGTTAGCGTCAAAGTCTCCACTTGCTGCAGGGACATCGAACTGTTGGCCATAAGTTTGCGTCCCTATTACTTGCCCAGGGAGTTTGGACATGTCATTGTTGTCATCGTGTACATCCTTCCTCGGGCGGACGTGGAGACAGCAAGTGTCATCATCCATTCTGCTGTTGCTAAGTTACAAACGCAGCGCCCTGAGGCGGTTGTGCTAATCGCTGGAGACTTTAACCATGTGACGCTGGACAAAACATTACCTGCCTTCTCCCAGTATGTGGACTGTAACACCCGGGGAAATAAGACTATTGATTTACTGTATGCAAACATTAAAGACGCATACAGCGCCACCCCGCTGCCTGAGCTTGGGAAAGCAGATCATAACCTGGTTCTGCTTCAGCCTCACTACAAACCAAAAGTGAGGGTCCTACCTGCAACCACATGATCATTCAGGAAGTGGACCCCGGAGGCTGAGAATGCTTTGAGAGGATGTTTTGGAACTACAGACTGGGATATCCTGCAGGGATCACATAGTGAGAACATTGAGGAAGTTGTTGAGTGCACTACTGACTACATCAACTTCTGTATGGACATTGTAGTTCCAGTAAGAACTGTACGCTGCTATGCTAACAACAAGCCATGGATTACAAGTGACATCAAGGGGCTTTTGAACCAGAAGAAAAGGGCTTTTAAAGGCGGTGATCAGCATGAGCTCAAGTGTGTGCAGAAGGAACTCAGAGTCCAGCTCAGGGCGGCAAAGGAGCAGTACAGGAGAAAGCTGCAGCAGAAGTTGCAGAATAACAGCATGAAGGAAGTGTGGGATGGGATGAAGATCATCACTGGCTGCAGCTCAGAGCGGGGTACCACCATCGAGAGAGACGTGAAGAGAGCAAACCAAATGAACAACTTCTTTAACAGGTTTGACCACCCTAACCCACTCTCACCCTCACCTCGGAGTACTGCACCCTCCACACATCCTTCTGCTGATACCAGCATAGGAGAGACATCCCCACCCATAATTACAACAGCGCAAGTGAGCAGAGAGCTGAGGAGACTTCGTGCCAGCAAAGCAGCGGGTCCAGATGGAGTATCGCAACGACTGCTGAAGGTCTGTGCATCGGAGCTGGGGGGTCATCTACAGCGCATCTTCAACCTGAGCCTGGAACAGGGGAGAGTCCCGAGGCTTTGGAAAACATCTTGCATCACCCCAGTCCCAAAGGTATCACGTCCTAGTGAGCTGAATGACTTCCGGCCTGTTGCTCTGACATCACATGTGATGAAGACCATGGAGAGGCTGCTGCTTCACCATCTGAGGCCACAGGTTCAACATGCCCTCGACCCTCTGCAGTTTGCATATCAGGAGAAGGTGGGAGCGGAGGATGCCATCATCTATATGCTACATCGATCCCTCTCTCACTTAGACAGAGGCAGTGGTGCTGTAAGAATTATGTTTCTAGACTTCTCTAGCGCCTTCAACACAATCCAACCTCTGCTCCTTAGGGACAAGCTGACAGAGATGGGAGTAGATTCATACCTGGTGGCATGGATCGTGGACTATCTTAAAGACAGACCTCAGTATGTGCGTCTTGGGAACCGCACGTCTGACATTGTGGTCAGCAACACAGGAGTGCCACAAGGGACTGTACTTTCTCCGGTCCTGTTCAGCCTATATACATCGGACTTCCAACACAACTCAGAGTCCTGCCACATGCAAAAGTTCACTGATGACACTGCTATCGTGGGCTGCATCAGGAGTGGGCAGGAGGAGGAGTATAGGGACCTAATCAAGGACTTTGTTAAATGGTGCGACTCAAACCACCTACACCTGAACACCAGCAAAACCAAGGAGCTGGTGGTGGATTTTAGGAGGCCCAGACCCCTCATGGACCCTGTGATCATCAGAGGTGACTGTGTGCAGATGGTGCAGACCTATAAATACCTGGGAGTGCAGCTGGATGATAAATTGGACCGGACTGCCAATACTGATGCTCTGTGTAAGAAAGGACAGAGCCGGTTATACTTCCTTAGAAGGCTGGTGTCCTTCAACATCTGCAATAAGATGCTGCAGATGTTCTATCAGACGGTTGTGGCGAGTGCCCTCTTCTACGCGGTGGTGTGCTGGGGAGGCAGCATTAAGAAGAAAGACGCCTCACGCCTGGACAAACTGGTGAGGAAGGCAGGCTCTATTGTTGGCATGGAGCTAAACAGTTTGACATCTGTGGCAGAGCGACGGGCGCTCAGCAGGCTCCTATCAATTATGGAAAATCCACTGCATCCACTAAACAGTGTCATCTCTAGACAGAAGAGCAGCTGCAGCGACAGACTGCTGTCACTGTCCTGGTCCACTGACAGACTGAGAAGATCGTTCCTCCCCCAAACTATGCGACTCTTCAGTTCTACCCGGGGGGGTAAACATTAACATTATATAAAGTTATTGTCTGTTTTTACCTGCATTATCAATCTTTAATTTAATATTGTTTTTTGTATCAGTAAGGTGCTGCTGGAGTATGTGAATTTCCCCTTGGGATTAATAAAGTGTCTATCTATCGAGACCGTAAAGTAACTAAGCACTTAACAAGTGTGAGTGACATTTTGTAAGCCAGCCCAGAGGGAACCTCATCCATTTAATGATCACATAGCCATATACTGATTTGTTTGTGTAAAAGTTTATATGGAAGATTATAGGCTGGAGAAGATTAGAGGAGGCTAGGGTGCAGAACTTTAGTTATGGGTTGGTATTTAGAGTTACAGATGCTGACCGGATTACAGTAATAATAATTCATTACATTTATATAGTGCTTTTCTCAGTACTCAAAGCTCTATCCACACAGGGAGGAACCGGAAAGCAAACCGACAATCTTCCACAGTCTCCTTACTGCAAAGCAGCAGCACTACTACTGCGCCACCTGTGAGGACAAACAAGGAAGGCAACTGTGGACAAAGTATTGTTATAGAGTCTCTCGCATAAGTTTTGCATCTGGGGAATAAAGGCAAAAGTAGGACTTACCGTAATCACTGTAGAACCTGACGCAGAATAGAAGTTATAGAGATGTGGTGTATGGGAAGGAAATTGTGGTCCACTTGTCCACACCTGTGCATCCTTTGGAAGAAAATTACTCTTGAATATCTGAGCAGCTAAGCCTGACAGGAAGAAGGAGGGTGTTTAAGGAAGCCAGATATTTGCGTGATAGTGAAACAGAGATAAGAAAATTGAAGGTAGCAGAGGAAAGGGTGAAGAAAGAACTAGGTGCAGGAGATCAGTATTGAAGGAGAGTCCTCACAGTATATTTGAAGGCTAAAACCCATTACAGAAACATAGTGCAAATATATTTGGGAGATGATAAGTTGTGGGATAGCTAATATAGGGAGATTTATGACACATTGTTGAAAGGGTCCTGCAAGCAACACATGGTATAAGTACTCGTTTTTGGAGGGAAGAGTTTTATGAGGATTTGTTTTGGCATACATACCAGTGGACAGAGGAGGCGAAGGACTTTTTTCTCAGATCATTAAAGGAAATCACTAACCTAAAAGAGTCACAGGAAGAGTGGCCATATATAAATTGGGATGTGGTGATTGGTATAAATTTGGATGATGAGAAAGTTGGGTCCCACACTAGAGGAAATAACATTTTTCTGTGATAACCTTTCACTGACACTTGGATGGCTTACTTACAGGAGAGCGTCAATCACGGCTTTGAGAAAGGAAAGGGGATTTCTGGAAAGGTGATGAGAGATCCTGAAGTTGAACTTAGTGTGATTCTGAGCAGTTTGAACTGGTACTCCTGGATAGGGGCAGGGAGACCTGTGGTTCCAAGAAGGAGAGAGAGATAAATTCTGTGTCAAATAGAACCAGATTTGAACAAGAGTCCTAATTTGAAGTTGGCATTCAGCAGCCTGAGATTGCAAGGTGACCATGGTGGAGACCAAAGTGCCTGTAGAGGTTTTCAGGTGGAAGGTTCAGAAAAAACAACAAACTTCTTAATCAGTTGTCTGAAAAGTAGCACAAAACAACAAAAGTTCTTGACACTCACTGGCCTAGGCTAGGATCATTTAATCTAACCTTGTGCACAGAGATGATGGAATGCATATGACATTATAAGCTTGATGATGTGAGCAAGGAGAGAAATAAGAAGAGAAAAATGAAACTAGAAATAATGCAGAATTTTTAGGTGAGGCTATGAGGAGAGAGATTTAGAGAAGAATCGAAAGGGAGCGGGTTACCATCAGCCCCACCAGTGGGCACTGTACCCAAGTGCCCATTGATTGAAGGGGAAAAATAGATGTTAAAGGATAAATAAAGTTAGGGGAAGACAAAGAAGATAAGTAAGTGCTGGCAGAGAAGGAGGAAGTATACACAATCACTCGTAAACAGGGGAAGGCTGGCAGTGAGGAATCTAAGGAACAGACATGGGGTAGTGCCAGAGGAGTGGAGAGAGTGGTTCAGGGATTTTAGAAAGGAAGGGGATACAATAAAAGACAATTACCAATGCTGGACCACACAGGCTGACAGAAGGTTGAGGAACAAGGTGATAGGGGAGGACTCAGGAGATGAACACATGAGAAAAGCGGTTGCACAGAAAGGGAAAAACATAGAATCAGAAAATGAGAATGTATGTGTGAATTGCTGAGGGAATACCAGAGCATCGGAAGAGCCTTAAAGAATTGCACACAAGATTATCGTAAATCAATTGTGAGAGAGAAAGGCAAGGGTATAGAAATCCCACATGGAGCTGTGAAATGGATTAGAGGAGTGGGATAGGCGCTCAAAAGAGGAAGGGTCAGGCGAGCAGTGATCTGCTCCCTTACAACAGAAAAGAGACAGCCAAGAGTGTATGTGCCCATAAGAAGGAAGCAGCTACAGAAAAATAAGATATTGCTTAAAGCAAGACACTTTGACGAGGGTGTCGGGATAGTGAGTGAGGATATAATGCTAATATCGAAGAGAACCTGGACCAATTGGAAGAAGTGGATGAAATTAAAATGATTAATGAAACAGAAGAAGATGGAAGAATAGAAGAAGTATAAAAATAGACTAGAGGAAAATGAGAGTGATGAGGAGCAGGAGGATGGTCCATTATCAAGGAACCCCAGCAGGTACATTGGTTAAAGAAGAGCTGGGAAAGGTGGTAAGAAAGAAAACTGGGAAGAAGGATATGCACCCCTATGAAACCATTGTAAGTGATACAATTATCACACGTAGAGAAGGGAAAGAAAATATAAGTAGGAGTGTGGGGGCTTTGGGCATGGAGCATCTTGAGCAAGATAGGCAGAACCAAAGGTGCAAGCTAGACACCCAAAACCCTTATGACAGTTACACAGATAACCTATTTGACAGAAGGACATTGAAATCCCTGCAGAGAATGGATGGTGGTGGTAAGATGCTAGTATTGGTTAAAGGTAATTGAGTGCAGTATGTACTATGGGGAATGCAAGATTTGGAGGGCCTGGGGCCTCATGTATAAACGGTGCGTACGCACAGAAATGTTGCGTAAAAACGTTTCCACGTTCAAATCGCGATGTATAAAACCTAAACTTGGCGTAAAGCCACGCACATTTCCACTGCACCTCATACCCTGGCGTACGCAAGTTCTCCACTAGGTTTTGCAGACTGGCGGCACCCAGCATCAAAGCAGTGCTACTGTTCCTGTATGGTTTATCATTCTTTTTCAGATCCACGTCCCTGACGCGGCTTTATAAATACACTGAAATTAACCGCATATTGTTTATTAGTTTAATGCAGCTGATTGTAATTAACCAGTAACAATATAATGGTCCACAGAATGGTCAAACTATTCAAAATACCATAACTGCTTTAACGTTGTTACTCTCACTGCACCTTCTACTTCTTCTTTTAGCTGCTCCCGTTAGGGGTTGCCACAGCAGATCATCTTTTTCCATATTACTCTCACTGCACCACTCGGAGCAGCTGATCGGAAAGAGAATTATCGGTATACAGCATCAAGCACATGCTGCCTCAGCCATGCTTCCTATTTGAACTGCTTCTCACACGGCAAATGCTTCAAAACCTCTCCTGTACGGACCTTGCGGTTCAGAAAGAGTTTCATCCCAAAAACTATAAACGCACTCAATCAGTCCATCAACTGCTCCTTGTAGAACTGTTTGGACTTATAAGTACAATCACCTCACTGTAAACTTGCACTACAGTTATAATATTACACAACCTGAACCATTTTATAAAGTGCGTATTTACATATGATGACGATATCATCTTTAAGATGAAATGCAGCAAAATATGTTTATTATACAGATAAAAGCACTGTATGCTTCACTGAGACAGGCGTGAATGATAGAATAATTAAACATGTACTATGAAGATATTTCAATGTTCCTTAAAAGTTTTGAAGAATCGGCGTTATAAGCTTACAGATGGCTTAATGTCTATTACAGAGCTGATTGTGTGGTGATCGGTTACTTGGAGAAAGAAAAGGGTGGGCAGGAATTGGAGGTTAGTATGTTTGAAAGAGACAGTACTGCAGCGGCTGCCTTAGGCATGTGCAAACTGTGCACCTGCATAGGGCCTCCAAATCCCAGGGGCCGCCACGCCAGTATATATTGAATATAAAACAGAGAAAATAACGACACAGCTAAAAACTCAGTGGCAAATTTCGGCAAAAGTTAAACGCTTGTGTCATGAGCACAAGGTGGCTATGCAGTGTCCGCAACGGACATGGCCATCCGCAGTGCATAAGATACCATATTGACATTGGCGGGCGAAGGGGCCACCGATTCCTTCTCTGCCCAGGGCCGCCACGAGCCTAGAGCCGCCCCTGCGTACTGCTGCAATAAATTATTTCATCAAAGGTCGTGCACAATCACTGCGCCACCGTGTTCCCATGTTTAATAATGTGCTTTAACTCCTATCATCATGAAAATTATATCACGTATACATCTCAATATTTTAATTATTCAGAGAGCAGTAATATCACGAATGTAATGGATTCTGTGTCCTGTCGGAGGAAGAGAAAGCTGGTTTAAGAAGCACGTAGTGATTCACACACATAGAGCACATAGAAGAACACATACAAAACAAAGCATTTAACGTGCTACTTTAATTGTGATGTGATTTGAGAAACTGGTTAATTAAATGATTTTAAGATGAAGTTTAGGATGTTCTACTTTAATGACAAAATAAACTACGTAATTAAAGTAGAAATTTCGAGATTAGAGTTGACATTTCGTGCTTTTTCCCCACTGTGTGCCTTTTTTTTTCTCTGTACCCTAATAAGCTTTCATATGACACTCAGATGGTGGGCTACGTCTCGCCTTTTCACGGCGACTTTGATATCTGACAACTTCTTTTTTATTTCGGGCACTGTGCGACTTTGTGAACTTGAGCTTTCGAGTGTCTCCGACATACTATGTCAGTCGATTAGCTTCCTTTTGTTGTTTATATCACTGTTTAAACCAACAAAAAGTACGTTTTTCCTTGCATCCACTTGGTATTCGCTGAAATTCTTCAATTTTCCCCTCTTGCTTTTCCCATTGTCTTTTCACAGAACACTGAGCTTAAGGGCTATTTATATTGCTTTGTATATTCAAAGAGGCGTAATTCTGGGAGGAGTTGTGGCGGAACAGCAGGCGCATGCACGAGCGTTACTTTTCGCTGATTGGGATTTATGTAATGGAAGAATGTGGAAGTTTGCGTACGCACAGATTCCTGCATCTGGATTTTTCTGTGCGTAAGCACATTTCGGCTTTTGTGCTTACGTCATGCTATAGTGCGAATTCTACGCACGGCGTTATGCACGAGGCCCCAGATAACTAGCCTTTCCAGTATGCATGAAGGTGGAGGGAAATGGGTTGGAATTTTTGAAGACAAGACAGTAGGGAAGCTACTGGCACTGGGGGACATAAAGGCATTGCTGGCAAGAATAGGGGGGTTTAGCCATATGAAGCATTTACTGGAAATAGCCCATCTGTTCGCAGTTTTTGAGACCTCTCTGTATAATACAAATGTCTTTGACCCTCCACAGTCCTGCCCTGTGGAAGGTCCTAAGAGAGGAATATCCGGGTTAAATTTGACCCTAAAACATTACATGGTGAGCTGACTGTTAGACTTGGAGAGTCCGGTCGCTTTTGTGTACAGATAGTTGAGAAAATGGAAGTTAGAGACAGAAGAGGACCCGGAGGCGGATCCTATGTTGACTGCACTGTTCACAAGGGCTGTGATAGGTGCATTACCCAAGCCAGTCGAACGCAGGCTGGAGGACACATTGGGCTTATAGACTAACTTCTACAAAGAATTCTGTGATCGTGTGGCCCATGCTGTGGATAAGCATCATAGAGACAAGAAAAAGCTGAGAGACCAGGAACATGACATCCAAAGGAAACTGGCTCAGTAAAAGAAAACATAAGCTCCAATTATTTTTCTGTCCAGAGATTGGGGCACCTTAAGAGGACAGGGTAATGGCACCTGTGAGCTCTCCTCCTTCAGCTCCCTGTCCACCAACTGCTGGACCACCCCCAATGACACCAGCTACAGTCAATATATATGTTCAACAGCCCACTGCAACTATGGACAACAAAGAAGTAAAAGAGTGGCATGTTTAGATTGCCATAATGTCCGCCTGGTACATGCTGTGGTTGTAACCAATTGGGGCATAGTAAAAGAACCTGTCCGATGAATCCAAGGCTGTGTTGGGGATGAGGTCAATCAGGACATATTTGGAGAAATTGTCAGGTGAATCTAGTGCAATAGAGTCTTAATTAGCCTGCGCAGGGAAATCAGAACCGACAGGTAAATCCCCAGCAAAATTTGAACCATCAACAGCAGCCTGCTCTGGGTCCTGCGAATTCATGGCTGGGTTTTAATCAAGAGGACATGAAGTCTGAAAGGCTAAATTGTACTACTGCCAGCCTGAAGTTGAGTACCAAAGAAGAATCATTTCAAAAAATACCAAGGCAATCACAACATCACAGTTAGGAGGGATTAACAAAACTCCTAAGCCAATGGTTTTTGGGGAAAATGATGACATTTTGGGAATGACTGGATTTAGTTCCGATCGGATTCCATATTATGCCTTGAAGACAGCTTTGAGGAATGTGATAAAGCTGCAGGACTTGAGAAATCGGTTGGATTGGACAATAGATGCTAATGAAGCCTGTGATTTCATCAAATGGGAAATGCAGTCTGCACCAGCATTAGCCTTACTGAAATATGACACGTCCTTTTTACTGTTTGTGAGGAACTCACATTCAGGAATTGCTACTGCTATGTTGATGCATGAAACGTGTAGTGGTAGGAAGCGTCGGCCAATTGCATATTATAGTGCTAAAATGGACACTGTGGCTCAGGAGTGTCTGCCATGTTTTCAGGGACTGACGGAAGTCCACTATACTTATGACTATTACAATTACAATGGGCTACCCTGTGGTCATCTATACACACCACAAGATTGCTGATCTTGTGACTCAGGGTAGGTTTGTTTTGAAACCAGCTATATTGACATCTGGGGCCTCATGCATAACGCTGTGCATAGAATTCACACTAAAACATGGCGTATGGACAAAAGCAGAAATGTGCGTACGCACAAAAAAATCAAGATGCATAAATTTGTGTATACACCAATCCTGCTCAGCTTGAAAAGTATCACTTGTGCACGCACCTGCCATCCCACCCCATCTCCTCCCAGAATTACGCCTCTTTGAATATGAAAATCAATATAAATAACCCTTAAGCTCAGCGTTCTGTGAAAAGACAATTGTAAAAGCACAGGGGAAAAGAAGAATTTCAGCGAATACCAAGTGGAGGCAAGGGAAAACATGCTATTTGTTGGTTTAAACAACAAAAGGAAGTTGATTGAGTGACATAGAGTGTCGGAGAAACTCAAAAGTTCAAGTTCACAAAGTCACACAGTGCCCAAAATAAAAAAGAAGTTGTCAGATATCAAAGTTGCCATGAAAAGGCAAGTTGTAGCCCACCATCTGAATGTCATATGGAAACTTATTAGGGTACAGAGAAAAGAAAAAAATATAGGGACACAGTGGGGAAAAAAAACTTGAAATGTCAACTTTAATCTAGAAATTTCCACTTTAATCACATAGTTTATTTTCATTAAAGTAGAACATCATAAACTTCATCTTAAAATCGTTTAACGTACTACTTTCTCAAATACCATCATAACTAAAGTAGCACGTTAAATGCTTCGTATTCTATGTGTTCTTCTATGTGCTCTATGTGCATGATTCACTATGTGCTTCTTAAACAGGCTTTCCTTTCCTCTGACAGGACACAGAATCCATTACATTCGTGATATCACAGCTCTCTGAACAATTTAAATACTAAGATGTATACTTAATATAATTTTCATGATGATGGGAGTTAAAGCATGTTATTAAACATGGGAACACAGTGGCACAGTGATAGTGACGAGCTGGCATCCCATCCAGAGATTGTTTCTATTCCCGCAAGATGCTTGCTGTGCTGTGCGCGACCTTTGATAAAATAATTTACTGCAGCAGTACTGTCTCTTTCAAACATACTAACCCCCAATTCCTGTCCTTACCTTCTTTTCTCCGAGTAACTGAACACCACACAATCAGCTCTGTAATAGATGTCAAGCCATCTGTAAACTTAGAACACAGATTCTTCAAAACTTTTAAGAAACATTGAAATATCTTCGTAGTACATGTTTTATTTTTTTTTACCTTCTATCCATCCAGGGTTGCGCCAATACTGCAAGTATACAGCGCGATGCAGGAACAATCTTCTGAACGGGATGCCAGCTCGTCGCTAGCGCTGTGACACCGTGTCCTCACATGTTAAATTATTAACAATATAGATTATTTAAATGATCTTAAAATTTTCTCTGTATAATGTACCCTAAGTTCTTGTCTATAAGCCGCGGCTTATCTAAGGAAAAAAGTTGTGAAAATGAAAAAATAGAATATCGGCTTATACATAAGTCCAGCTTATACAGTAATCCCTCCTCCATTGCGGGGGTTGCGTTCCAGAGCCATCCGCAAAGTAGAAACCATATGTTTATATGGTTATTTTTATATTGTCATGCTTGGGTCACAGATTTGCGCAGAAACACAGGAGGTTGTAGAGAGACAGGAATGTTATTCAAACACTGCAAACAAACATTTGTCTCTTTTCCAAAAGTTTAAACTGTGCTCCATGACAAGACAGAGATGACAGTTCTGTCTCACAATTAAAAGAATGCAAACATATCTTCCTTTTCAAAGGAGTGTGTGTCAGGAGCACAGAATGTCACATAGATAGAGAAAACAATCTCTAGCAAACAAATCAATGGTGCTGTTTGGCTTTTAGGTATGCGAAGCACCGGCACAAAGCTGTTGAAGGCGGCAGCTCACACCCCCTCCGTCAGGAGCAGGGAGAGGGAGAGGGAGAGAGAGAGAGAGAGAGAGAGAGAGACAGAGACAGAGACAGAGACAGAGACAGAGTTTGTTTTTCAGTCAAAAATCAATACGTGCCCTTCGAGCTTTTAAGTATGCGAAGCACTGTGCAGCATGTCGTTTTAGGAATCAGCTTTACAAAAGATAGCAACGTGAAGATAATCTTTCAGCATTTTTAGATGAGCGTCCGTATCGTCTAGGTGTGTGAACAGCCCCCCTGCTCAATCCCCATATGTCAGGATCACAGATAGTCAATGCAAGAGAGAGAGAAAAGTAAGCAATCTAGCTTCTCAGCCATCTGCCAATAGCGTCCCTTGTATGAAATCAACTGGGCAAACCAACTGAGGAAGCATGTACCAGAAATTAAAAGACCCATTGTCCGCAGAAATCCGTGAACCAGCAAAAAATCCGCGATATATATTTAAATATGCTTACATATAAAATCACAATTTAAATGACCGCTACGCGCGCGTGTTGACTCGCACAGAAAGAATGCACTCCGGCCGCTCCAACCGCGCCATGCGGGGAGTGAGAGAGACGCCAATATCTCACACTCTCTCCCCCCTTAAAGAAATTAAATGGGTGCGAGTGAGACCACTGACCTCCCTCCCTTCTATTAGTTATAGGTTATAGTATGTTCGGCTTATCCATGAGTCCGGCTTATCTATGATAAGATTTTATTTTAAAAATTCGTATGATTTTTGGTCTCCGGCTTATACATGAGCCCGGCTTATAGACAAGAACCTAGGGTAATAAACATACTTTAATGCATTTATTCTTAAAAATAATATCAAGAGCTCCAAAAAGATAGCGCTTTGAAATCTAAATCAACTTAGAAGCCAGTCATCATCATATGTAAATATGTGTTTTATAAAGTGGCTCAGGTTGTATTATAACTGTATCACAAGTTTACAGTGAGGTAATTGTACTTATAAGTGCAAACAGTTCTACCAGGTGCACTTGATGGAGTGATTGATTGCATTTATAGTTCTTGGGATGAAACTATTTCAGAACAGCGGGGTCCCTACAGGAACGGCTCAGAAGCATTTGCTGTATGGGCAGTTCAAATAGACTGTGCGCATGGCTGAGGCAGCCTGCTTGATGCTGTATACCGATAATTCTATTTCCAATCAGCTGCTGTAGAGCTGTGATTCCACACTCAGATACAGTGGGATAAATACTCCGAGTGGTGCAGTGAGAGTAACAACACTAAAGCAGCTATGGTATTTGGAATAGTTTGGCCATTCCGTGGACCATTATATTGTTACAGGTTAATTACAATCAGATGCCTTAAACTAATAAAAGATATGTGGTTAATTTCAGTGTATTTGATAAAGCTGGGTCAGGGATGTGGATCTAAAAAAAGAAAGGGAAACCACACTGGAACAATAGCACTGCTTTGACACTGGGCGCCACCAGTTTACAAAACCGTGCTGAGAACTTGTGTACACCAAGGATTGAGCTGGCGTGAAAATATGTGTGGCTTTACGCCAAGTTCAGATTTTATACATCACGATGTGAACTTGGAAATGGGCATACACAACATTTTTGTGAGTATATACCGTTTATACATGTGACAATTCAAAGGTGTGACACGCTAAACATTGCTGAGTTTGTAGCAGTAGAAGAGGAGCCACATGAGTCTATAGCAGAATCGTTGGTCTTCAGCCAGTTGCACTGGGATCAGGAGTCGCTGCCTCTTCAAGATGCTGAGCACATTTAGTTTGTTGATGGATCATGCTACAGGGATAACGTAGTGAACCATGCAGGCTTTGAAGTTGTTGAATATAAAAATGGCCATTTTGAAGTGATTGTTTCACAAGGGTGTAAACAGCCTTGCTCGGCTCAACTAGCCGAATTCAAAGCGCTCACTAAGTTGAGCTGGCTAGGGAAAAATAATATTGTAAATATCTTCACAGACCCCACGTATCCTCATGGAGTCTGTCACTTGTTTGGAGCAGCATTATGAACAAATTCTAGTGATAATTACAGCCAGGATGCTACCAGAAAGATTGACCATTGTTAAATATCAGGCCCATAAGAAGAGCAACGGTTACATGACTGCACTAGAGGTTAAGTGAGTTAGAAAATCAAACATCAAGGATAACTGGTCTCCCTATTTGCAGGCTACAGTAAATAAATATCTGTCTGAATGCGAAGTCTGTGCAAAAAATAATATACGGAAAGGTATTACTACCCAGTTGGGGCATATACCTATGCCAGAGGGTCCATTCAAACACATAGTGCTAGATTATGTGGACAGATTCATATCAGTTCGAGCCAAAAGGTACATGTTGGTGGTGATTGATAGATTTAGCAGATGGTTGGAAGCTGGTCCATCCCTAGATCACGGAACAAGTATTGTTGTGAAATTTCTGAATACAGAAGGTATACCAAGGTTCAGTATCCTCACAGAAATAAGCTCAGACAATGGGGCAGCATTTATCCAAAAAGCACTTAAATAGGTGATTACAGGTATTGGATATCAAGCAAAGACTTGTTTGTGTGAATCATTCACAATCACAAAGGATGGGGGAAAGATTGAATGGGACATTGAAACAAAATTAAATAAAATCTGTGCTACAGCAAAAATGAATTGGATAGAAGTTCTGCAGCTTGCTTTAATGAGCTATCACATGCAAATTAACCGAATGATGCATTTAACATTGCATGAGATGCTTACTGATCAGCCAATACCTTTGCAGGATTAGAAGGGGCCCCATAAAGGTCTCTGATTAGAGCAGTTGCAATTAGAACTAAGAAACTATATGAAACAACTAACTGCTATCCTTAAAGTTATATATTTACAGAAAAAGGGCTGATAACCAGAGCCAGCTGAGGATATCACTGCTGGCCTGTACACTGGGACTGTGAGTGCTGTGCAGAGTGGAGGCAGAACCTCTGCGTTTTTCCCAGTTGAGTCTGGAATTCGTCAGGGGTGTGTTCCTGTTCCTATTCTGTTTAATGGTTGCATGGATTGAGTGTTGGACAGGGTCATGGGGTCCAGTGGCTGTGAGGCATCTGTTGGTGAAGAAAGATTCACTGATCTTGACTTTGCCAACGATGATGTGATCTTCCTGGAGTCAATGTAGTCTCTGATCGGGGCTCTCAAGAGACTGAGTGAGGAGTCTGAGTGTTTGGGCTTGTGAGTATCCTGGATAAAAACCAAGGCCTTTAATGACCTCTTATGCACTGATATCAGCAGTGTGTCTATTTGGAGAGAGAATGTTGACCTTTAGAGAGGTTTACTTACCTCGGCAGCAACATTAATATCTCTGGTGGCTCCTACTGTGAAGTCAGTAGACGGATTGGAAGACCTTTGGGGGTCATGAGGTCACTGGAAAGGGGTGTGTAGCTCTCCCGATATCTCTGCAAAAGGACGAAGATCCAAGTCTTTAGAGTCCTGGGTTTCCTGTTTTGCTATATGATTGTGAGACATGGACTCTATCCAGTTATCCAAGATGATGACTGGACACCTTCAGTACGGTGTCTCTTCGGAGAATCCTTGGGTACCGCTGGTTTGTCTTTGTGTCAAATGAGTGGTTGCTCATGGAGTCCGGAGTGAGGCACACTACCTGTATTATGAGGGAGTGTCAGTTATGGCACTATAGACATATGGCGCAATTCCCCAAGGGTGATTGATCCGTCTTACAGGATCCTCATTGTTGAGGACTCGAGCGACTGGACTAGACCAAGGGGACGCCCACATAACACTTGCCTGTAGCTGATAGATGGTCATTTCTGGGAGATAGGACTGGACCGCGTGTCTGCCTGGGAGGTTGCCAACCAGGATCTCGCGCTGGATCATTGTGTGGTGGGTGCGGCACTGCACTTTACCAGTGCATTCTCCTCAACTTCCTCACCTGATCATATTTATCTTGTTTAAATTTGTCCAATGATGAAATGTGATTTTCCCTTTGAGGATTAATAAAGTATCTATCTATCTAAAATGTATCCAGGGCAAGATCCAACCTGTCAATCAATCTAGCTCCAGCCTCACTGGGCCTAATGTTTTGGGAGTGCACCAAGTTAACATCATTTTAGTCAAATACAAAAATCTTTGAGTGCTTATCAGACAGTCTTGGTGTCACAATCACTCCTAACTCATTAATCACTGTGTTTGGTGTAATCCCAGAAAGTCTTAAAGTTAAAAATAACAATTGATTGTAATAGCCTCTACCACACTACTAGCACATAGACTTATCTTGCTTAACTGGAAGAATCGCAACTGTTTGAAATTGGAAAAAATCAAATCCTCCTTTAAAGGATCAGTTAGAAACCTTTTTAAAATATGGCAAGATTTGATTAATACACATTTATACCTGGGGAAAGGACATTTTTCCTTTTATCCTAAGTATTTTTGCCCATGCTCTTTCCACTCCTCTCTTTCTCTTGATGGGGACTGATTTGTTTTTTGTTAGGTTTTGTCTCTTTTTCTTCCTGCTTTCTTTCTTTAACTTTTTGATGTTTTTTTTTCTTCTAGTTTGACTATGAAGTTGTTTGTTGTATAAGTTCAGCTTTATTGTATGTCATTTTATTTTCTTTAAATGAAATGATAAAAAAAGAAAACCACTGGTGAATTTGCAAACTTGTCTATCTTGTAACAAAGGAATGTTCTGTGTGCCTTCAACTCGGATTTAGTTCACGTTTTCAATTTTACTTTGGGAGTGGTTGCTTGAACTTGTATATTTTACTCTTTTACGCATCCAAGAGCTACTCGGATGCCCAATGCAAATGAGTCAAACACAGGGCAGCTCATACAGCAGCACCCTTCTCCTGCTGCTTTAGGTAAGTTAACTAATAGAATACGAAAAAGTCTCTATCTCTGGCATGCATCTTTCAGTCCCAAATATACACAAAGAATCCTGATAAGCTCCTGATCTTCTTGCCCATCATGTACCATTCATATCCTCATTGTACAATAAATCAGTTCCTTTCCAAGTTCTTACTTGTATATAATATTAAGGAATTACTCTGTTTTAGCTAATGTTAATTGCTACGTAGAGAACTTTTTTCAGTTCCTTTTCTCCTTTCCTTGGGTAATATTAATAGTGATTTTATACTAGTATTGGTTACTTTGTAAAAATAGATATTTTTCAATTGCTAATTATTAGATACTACTCTATTGGATATACTTTTCAAATTGTTATATTTAAGAATTAGTCAGAGACACTCCACTACTAACACACATCAATTGATGCCATTTTCACATCACTTGAATTGGAGTCTGCTGTGTATGAAAGTTATTGGGCCACCACAAGCCTTTGTTTTGTTTTTAACTCCATTGTAAAGTGCTGATGAAAAGCATTTATTTAATGTAGTCTGTTATAGCTATTACTTTAAATACCACTCTTTGTTCCAAAACTATTTTTAAAACAAAAATGTAATGGATGAAATAAATAAAAAAATCGCAAACTTTCATATCCGTTATCTTAGTTGCCAAATGCGCCTGAATGTTATGTTGTGCATATATTTCCTAACCTGCTGATTATATCCCTGTTGACCTTGCATAAGTCTATGAATATCTCTGTAGCCATCAACACTAGACCCAACATTAGGCTACAACCATTTTATACATTAAAATACACTATAACATATTGTGGAATGCTTGGAGCATTAGGAAATGCACTTGCACAATCACACAGATTTAAACTTGGTAAATATAAGTTAGCAGTTGTCCCTGGATGTTTATATTCTCTGGAATCTGTGTAGAGTGGAGCTTTTTCCTCTTCTTCATTGATATCCGGATGGTATTAGCTTAATATATTTATTCTGTTTCATGTGTGAGGAAGGTGTTCACTTACTGCTGGAATACATGATAACTGTGTAATAGTTTGCAAAAGGCTTTAGGATGTTCTTTTCACTTGGGTTTAATGTTTGTAAATAAAATTGGGACAATCCATTTGTAATTTAATTTTCTATTTTCTACAAAAGGTACACATATTGAAAGAAGGTGTGGCATTTGGTAACCATTTTTGACCTTGTGCTCTATTTTTAGTTTGTTTAATTACAAGATGAAATATGAACGAACTTAAGGCTCTGTGACATTAGATGACCTTTACAGTTGTAGCTTTCATTTACAGTACATAACCTTAATTAGTCTGAGCGTTATGCTCCCATGCCGGCCGGTCGTCTAGCCTGATATACCAATTGACTGACCCCAACAAAATCAAACAAGCCTGATTTTGTCTTTAGTCTTAGGTGTGGGCTCTGTGTCCATGAGAGCTGATAACCAATGAATGCTCATCCAAACATACAATGCATATAATGCAATGACAAAGAATAAGGGACACTGGTTTTTTTTTTTTTTTTTGGGACCTTAAAAACAGAGAGAAACTGTCTCATGTTCATACCACGACAAAATTCTGAAAAAGGAAAAAAGGGTCGAGATTAAGCCTGAACTCACTGTACCTTTGTACAGCACCAGCTCCATCAGGCTGCACGCTATAGACTGCCAGGAAAATGGGTGAGCACAGCTGTGCTGGAAATTCAGCACACAGTCACTAAATTTGGCATGCCCAATGGTTTTTGGTTGTGAAAACTGACATAGTCCAGTGACGAGATCAGCACCTGTGGTCTGCAAGTCTGATATACCTTACAATTAGAAGTCACATGTGACATTGGCTTTAACGGAATTAATTACTGAAGGCTTTTCCTAAAAATACACCTACTATGTAATCTCTTTTTAAAGACTCATTTTCAGGTCATAGTAACCATAATTATTTATAAGAAGGCCAGGGCATTTTGTAAAAGACCTTGACCACAATGTGCTTTGTTAAAGCAGTTCAGATCATGGACCACACAGTTATTTAGACAGAAAAATGAGTCTGAGATGTACTGACGTTCATCTTTGAAAGTGAACGAAGAAGAAGTGCAGAGTATCTTGTGTTACTGTAATGTAAATGTTAATCAAAATACAAATTTTGCTCCTAAAAACACATCTAAGTGGCCTTGTGGGAATTTCAAAGCTTTTTTTTCTGTTAGTTGGGGATTTTTTTTCTTATTTTTCACTCATGAACAAAAGTAACTGACCGTTTGGAAAAGCTTCATGTAAAAAATTTGTTACTTGCATTCAAAACTAGTTTTCAGCGAGGCAGAAAGCACAGAAAGCAGTAGCTAAGACAAACAAGACTGTAAGTAAATAATATGAGTTTTAGCATCAAATAGTCTAGAGTAGCAGAGATTCTTTAGTGGGAAGAAGTTAAGGCATATAAGTAATAATTGGAAAGAGAACATATAGCAGTCATACAGTTAAGCGTTAATGCCTGGAGAAAGCTAGGGCACATGCATTCATGAATATAACATGAAGCTAAGGTAGTTGGCTGACTTCAAGGTGGTTATGAGAGGGTCCCCACTGTATGTAGACAGGAATCTAGCGAGAGAGTGCCGGTCAGACACATGTAGCTATAGAAATAGATAAGAAAAAAAAGGGGCAGATATCCAGTGTACGAGTTTTCTTAGGGAAGTAGTGTGTAAAATGCATTTATCATTAGTTTAATCATTTAAGTTAAATAATTTTTTTTTAAATGGAGCAGTATTATTAATCCAAACTTTAAAAATGAGACTAGTGCAATTGCAAGTCCTGTTAGATGTTGGACTTTTTGGAGGATGTCTTGGAGTAAAGGCTACGTCTGCAGGAGTCGCTAAAACTGAGGAGGGGTTGGCTGGCCTGTGTTGCAGTAGAGAGTTAGCTCACCTGGGGCCTCATTGATAAAACTTGGCTTGGATTTGCGCGTAAAAATATGTGCACAAAAAATCTACGCAAAATACCATTTATTAATCAATATCACCTTGTAAATGTGCGTAGGAATTCGCCAGGCTAATACAGTGGAGCACTTTTCATAACTTCACTGTAATTTAATCCTGATACTCTGTATATCCAATTCATTATAATAACTATTCATGGAGGCTCTAAAATCTGTACTAACCCCTACTCTCTCTTCTGTTTCCTTTTCTGGTGTCCTTTTGGTGGTGGCTTGCGCCACCACCATCTACTCTAAGTACCATGATGTTCCAAAAATGATGGATGGATTAAAAGGCAGAAGTCTGTATGACTATCAGCATCAAGTGACTCCATGAGAACCCTAACTACAAAGAGGACTATTTCATTTATGTTAGGTAGAATGCCCAGAGGGGACTGGGCGGTCTCGTGGCCTGGAACCCCTACAGATTTTATTTTTTTCTCCAGCTTTCTGGAGTTGTTTTTGTTTTTTTCTGTCCACCCTGGCCATCGGACCTTACTCCTTTTCTATGTTAACTAATGTTGCCTTATTTTAATTTCTTATTTTGTCTTTTATTTTTCTTTTCTTCATTATGTAAAGCACTTTGAGCTACTTTTTGTATGAAAATGTGCTATATAAATAAATGTTGTTGTTGTTGTTTATTAGCGCCTTGAACGCTGCCCTGAAGCATCCATATATGGAGGATGCTAATAAACATTATACATATGTAATCACAATAAAGTAGAACTTCATTGGCAGGTAGAGTAGCCTCTCCTTCCGGACGCGTCGAGACCCCACCACCTTAATTAATAAGTATCTGGTCGTGCTTTGCAATAGAGAGAAGATGAACATGCGCAGCATCATGGCATCTCTCCTCTGAGTTCTTGGTGTCTTGAGCAGGCAGACAATGAATAGTACAGGCAACATGAAACACTGACAGTTCAGGCAGTTACCTCACCAACAAGCCAGCCACTACATAGAGCAGGGGTCCTCAATCACGGTCCTGGAGGGCCACAGTGGCTACGGGTTCTCATTCCAGCCAGTTTCCTAATTAGAACTCAGTCCTTGCTGATAATGAAAGTTGGTGTTTAACACTATGCCTTGTTAGTACCTTTATTCATCAAAGACAAATTTTAGTTACTTTGTAGATCAGAGATCCTCAGTTACAGTCCTGGAGGTCTGCTATGGCTGCAGGTTTTCACTTTAACCAATTTCTTAATTAGGAGCCTTTTATTTACTATTAAAGCAATACATTTTTGGGCCTAATTTTAATTCTCTTCCCTGTTACCATTCAGAGCCCTTAATTGCCTATTTTAGATGTTAGTAGATGCATTTAAGTTTTAATTGTTGCCTGTTTTCTTAATCAGACATTAGTAAATAATGAGATGCAGATCACCAATAAATCAGCAGCTCTCCAGCTAACGAGCTTACTTAACATGAAGTATCTGTGATAAAAAAAAATGTTTAGAAATGAATGAGAGGGGAATTGGAAGGACCATTAGTTTAAATCTATTCTGGTCCACAAAACACATGGATAATGTTCTCAGGGAAGGGAACTCTACAGTCCGATTAAAATTGCTCCTGGACGAATGCAAGCATTAACAAGCTAAATAGTTCAATAGCAAGTTTCATTATCAGCATGGACTGCTTTCTACTTAGGAAACTAGTTGGAATAAAAACCTGCAGCCACTGCGGCCCTCCAGGACTGTGATTGAGGACTCCTGACGTAGAGCACCGTCACATCTGTCAAAGCTACATTACTTCAAAATAAATTAATCATGAACTAACCCAGGCCAGAAAAACACGTTTCTCAGTCCCATCTTGGCATCACAGACGACTTTTGTATTAAAGAAGTGAGAGGCCAAACAGGTCATAAATCTTATATTTTTGTACGAAAACTGTTAGTTTACACTTGAACACTGTTGGTTTATGAATATTTACTATTGGTTTGCATGTACAATGGTACCATTCATATGACCTATATTGGTTTGTGTCCATATATTATTGGTTTGTGTGTGAACTATATCCATTTGTAAATGCATATCACTGGTTTGCATATGAACTTTATTGATTTGCGTGTGTATATCACTGGTTCCAGTAAGTTTGATATTGGTTTATGAGTGAACTGCACTGGTTTATGCTTGCATATGGTTTGCGTATGAACTATATTGGCTTAAGTTCTGTGCCGGTCTAACAATTGATTTGTGTATGTACTGTATTGGTTTTATATATGTCTTATACTGGTTTCATGTGGGTAACGTCGGTTTTGCATTTGAACTCTGTTGCTTTTATGTGTGTACTATGTCGGATTTGCGTACTAAATATACTGGTTATACGTACACACCATATCGCAACTTTGTGTATGAATTAAATGGGTTATGTGTGAGAGCTATACAGTATTGGTTGTTCACGTGATCTTCAGCAGTAATGGGAGGAGCAAGATACAGGAACTCAAGGGCTGGTAGGGTCATGGAGCATGAAGAGAAGCAGACAGGAGACAGACCTGTGTTAAAACAGCGCAGTATTTTCTTTTTCGCACAATGCATTTTACAAAATACAATACAGGACTTGGTGGTAATGATTACTATTTAACGGAATCTACCCTTGAGACTGAAATGAACACAAGGCTCAAGTTAGGTACATATTCGGCCATCTTCTTATTCGCTTCCAGGTCCATGTTTGCTTGCAACCAGCCTCTGTACTTTTTTACACAACTTTTGAAACCAGTTATTTATTTTAAAGGCAAAATATTCTACATTTACAACTGACATCTCTATCCAACTTATAATATTTAGATACTACTGTTCACATTTCTTTTACCCAGTGGCCCCCACACTGCATAGACTGGTGAAGTGACTTGTTCATGGTCACACAGTGTCACTATCAGGACTTGAACCCTCTAACTCAGGGTTTAAAAGTGCAAAGTCTTAACCACCATGCCACAATGATAGCATAGCTACAATGTGTATATTAATTGGCATAATATAAACTTGTCAGTAAGATTCCTTTGTTAAAGCTGAGTTTAACATTTTCAATCCGTGCAAGTCCAAAATCTAGAATATTTATTTTTTTCAAATAATGGATCAGTTTGCTGATTAATGTACAAGCTGTAGAATATTTTGCCTTGTTGTTAACATAGAACAGTGGTTCTCAAACTGTGGGGCAGGCCCCCCTAGCGGGGCGCGAAGTAACAAAAAGGGGGGCACAAAGATGTGAAAAAAAGAAAACAAGAATCAAAAATATGAAAAATACATCTATTGAAATCAAACCAAATTAACTTAAACTACATTCTGATACTAGACAAATAAATATAGAATTAGATAAATGTCGATAAAAGTTAAGTAGGTATAATAAAATATGCATCTATGATATATCCATCCATCCATCCATTTTCCAACCCGCTGAATCCGAACACAGGGTCACGGGGGTCTGCTGGAGCCAATCCCAGCCAATACAGGACACAAGGTAGGAACCAATCCTGGGCAGGGTGCCAACCCACCGCAGCTATGATATATCATTAATTAAAAAAGAACAAATTGGTATTAGTGTGCTCCTTTCAAAAAAACGTTAGGGGGCGTGATTAACACTGTTATGAAAACTCAGGTCGCAAATACTTATAGGTTGAGAAACGCTGACATAGAAGAAGAAACTGGTTTTGTGAATAAGTAGCTGATTGTAAGCATATATGTAGCTGAACATTCTACTGATGTAAGAAAGAAAGTTATTGAAATGCGCAAGGTAGCAGGAAATGACTATAAAAAAATATCAAAGAGTTTGCATGTTCCATTACGTACTGTTAGATCCATCTTTAGAAAGTGGAAGGTTCATCACAGCATCCAGACTCTTACTAGAACAGGGCATCCCTCAAAACGAAATATCAGAGTGAAACATCGACTGGTGAGAGAGGTGACTAGAAATCTAACCATTGCTCTCAGATGTCTGCAATGGTCTTTGGCTGAAACTGAAGTGAAGGTGCAGGGATCCACAGTTTCAAGAGCTCTCCATAAAACAGGCCTCTATGGGGGTGTAGCAAGAAAGAAGCCATTCCTTTAGAAGGTCCACATATAGAACTTCAAAGAGATATGTGTGGCGTAAAACGAACACTGCCCATGCCTCAAGAAACATCATACCTATGATGGTGAAAGATGGTGGTGGCAGCATCATGCCTAGGGGAATATACTTCCTGTGCTGGGAATGAGAAGGGATAATGGATGGGCACAAATACTGCACAATATTGCAGGAGAACTTGTTCCAGCTTTCTATGAATCTAAAGCTCAGAAGAAGATTCATCTTTCAACATGACAATGACCCTAAGCATTAGACCAACGTGACACTGGGATGGCTCAAAAACAGAAAGGTAAATGTTTTGGAATGACCAAGTCAAAGCCCTGGGGGGTATTTTTCGTACATCGCTTAAACCATCCGAGATCAGATGCCTCATCTTGGATGAGTTAATGCCAGTGAAACTCATCCAGATAAGTCGGTTTTTCAAATGCAGCTGTGTAGTAGGTTAGTCTAGCTGGATCTAATCATCCGAGATGAATGCGCGCGCCCGCGCTGATTGAAAAGCCCATATATATTGAGTCTAGAAAACATGATCAGCAAGTCTTTGATAGGCTGCAACAAAATGACGAAAGAACAGCCGCATTTTTTTTTCCACACAAGCGGAGCAAGACCTTTCATTCGAAAGACATGAAGAATTTCAAGATTTAATATGCACAAGGGGTAACACTGCAAAAGCAGCCCAGACCAGAAAAGATGGCTGGCAAAAAGTGCCGACAAATTAAACGCTAAGTAGTGTGCATTGTACTTACTGAAAGCAGCGTTTCATTTCCTATGTGTCAGATTAATTATTATTTAATATGTCATAATTCCAGATCAAACGTGAGCACAAGGAGAACATGGGAACAGGTTAAAGTGAAGTACAAGAATATACTTCAAACTGGTAAATATTGGTATATAACTATTTAAAGAATTGTTGACATAAATAATCATATATAATATAAAAAACATAAATTTTAAAGCTAATAAGAAGGCAGACAAGCAAAAAACAGGTGGAGGTCCACGCGGTCCACACCTAACCCCTGCAGAAGAGTTGGCTCTCCAGCAAAATGCCTATCGCCCTGTTTCTGAGGGCATTCCAGGGGGAAGCTCCTCCTCAGAACCAGTGGCAGGATGCAGTGGTCACTTCATTTCAGGTATAGGATGGTCATTGCATATATTTGTCCTCCATGTGTGCCATAGGTATGTTCCATATAGCCCTCTTTTTTGTTTGGTCAGTTGCAGGGAATATCATATCCCTTGAACCTGTGTCTGACCAACGAAATATTGACGAAGGTCAAATATTTGACGAAGACACTGTGTCTGATTATTCATCAGGAGGAGAGGTACATTTTCCAAATAATGTTTGATCAAACTCCACTCTGATCAGTCCCATGTGCCCCAATCACATTTGGAAACCCTAGGTAATGAGAATGTTAGGCTGATTGTGAGATTCTTTATGGAATACCTGCAATGGCATGAAACGCTTCTTTTGTCTGCACACGCAGGTGTCCAGGAAACACAATGAAAACCCGAAGGAAATGTTTCAGAGCCAAACAGACTTTACGAATTGCCTGGCAAACTGCACTTTTCGATAGATGTTCCGCATCACCTACAGTATATAAAAAAGTGCCGCTTGCAAGAAACCTCAAAGCAATGCCTACTGTCTGTGTGGTTGTGAGAGCCCGACTTCGCCGAGTTTGACTTCGAATATATGGAGCTAATAAATCTTTGAGGTACAATATCCCCCCTCGGCTAAAGCGATATCTTTCGTACAAAATTTCCTCCGGGAGCAATAAAGGATCTTGCCGATCGCGCAACACACTCTCTATATAAAATTCTCTCCGTATAATTTGCGCACCAATATCAATTGGTCGCTCATTCATGAACGGCGAAGCCATGACTGGATGACTTCCACGCACCGTCACTGATTAAGTGTGTAAACTAATCCTTGTTTACATATAACAAACCTGCTCCGAGCAGGTTTGCGGATTTGGATGTGTTGTTATGACAACACTTCCAGCAAGAGTTTCAAAAAACCGACAGATCCAGGATCAGGCCAAATTGTCAACAATTACATCCGGCTAAGCGAGTAATCCACGTACGAAAAATACCCCCCCGATCTTAACCCTGTTGAGAATCTGGGGCACTGTTTGAAAACTACTGTTCAGAGGTGCCATCCCACCAACATAGAGGATCTCTAGAAATCCTAGATAGATAGATAGATAGATAGATAGATAGATAGATAGATAGATAGATAGATAGATACTTTATTAATCCCAAGGGGAAATTCACATATTCCAGCAGCAGCATACTGAAACAAAAAAACAATATTAAATTAAAGATTGATAACAATGCAGGAAAAAACAGACAATAACTTTGTATAATGTGAACGTTTACCCCCCGGGTGAAATTGAAGAGTCGCATAGATTGGGGGAGGAACGATCTTCTCAGTTTGTCAGTGGAGCAGGACAGTGACAGCAGTCTGTCGCTGAAGCTGCTCTTCTGTCTGGAGATGACATTGTTTAGTGGATGCAGTGGATTCTCCATAATTGATAGGAGCCTGCTGAGCGCCCGTCGCTCTGCCACAGATGTCAAGCTGTCCAGCTCCATGCCAACAATAGAGCCTGCCTTGCTCACCAGTTTGTCCAGGCGTGAGACATCCTTCTCCTTAATGCTGCTTCCCCAGCACACCACCGCGTAGAAGAGGGCGCTCGCCACAACCGTCTGATAGAACATCTGCAGCATCTTATTGCAGATGTTGAAGGACGCCAGTAATTTTCTTCCAAAGGATGCACAGGTGTGGACAAGTGGACCACAATTTCCTTCAGTAGTATTAGCCATGCACGTACTGTCAAACTGTCAATCAAAATGATTAAGGACCTTTAAGCCCCGCCCCTTTTGGCTGACTGCCAGAACACTTTCTGTCAAAATTGATGGATGACCTTAAGCCCCGCCCCTTCCGCGACGCACTTCCGGTCCCCGCCCCGTCCCTTCGGTGACGCACGTCCGGTCCCCGCCCGCCCCTCTGATTGGTGGATTTGAATGATGCATACCGCCCCCTGTTGGTGGATTGGTGACGCACATCCGGTCCCCTCCTTAAACCCCCCTTCTCCTGCTCGGGTGTCCTTTCTGTCAAGGGCATTTTGATGGATGTCTGCCCCTTCCTTGAGCCCCCCTTCGCCTGCTCGGGTGTCCTTTCTGTCAAAGGCATTTTGATGGATGTCTGCCCCTTCCTTGAGCCCCCCTTTACCTGCTCGGAGGTCCTTTCTGTCAAGGGCTTTTTTGATGGATATCTGCCCCTTCCTTGAGCCCACCATTACCCCCCTTCACCTGCTCGGAGGTCCTTTCCGTCAAAAGCCGTTTGATGGATATCTGCCGCTTCCTTGAGCCCACCATTACCCCCCTATGCCTGCTCGGATCTCCTTTCTGTCAAGGGCTTTTTTGATGGATATCTGCCCCTTCCTTGAGCCCACCATTACCCACCTTCACCTGCTCGGAGGTCCTTTCTGTCAAAAGCATTTTGATGGATATCTGCCTCCTCCTTGAACCCACCATCACCACCCCAACCACATTCCAACCCCCACCTCCCGAAGGCATGCCCAGACATGCCCAGGGGCATCCCCCTCTCCCGAGAAACATGTTCAGGCTTGTTCCAACATGCTCTCGGTCAGGCAGCACCTGTTGGTTGGCCCCACCACTTCTGAAAGTGCTGTATAAAAAAGCGGCTCATCTTCTTCGATTCTATCTATGATTTTAATATTAACACGAAAATAAAATATCTCTCTACCCTTTTGCTTTTTTTTATCTAAGTCCAACAGCTTTCCATTTCACGGAAAGACAAGCAGCCTCGATCTCTCTACACACTGAGCTGACAGGAGCTGGACAGGACCATGTGCGTTCGCGCGTGCTGGAAAGCTACTAGGTCCCACTTCTGCAGGGGTGCCCGGCCGTCTGAGGAATTCTTTGCATTCTTTGAGCGCGAGGTTATAGAAAGGGGGGTGATTCACACCCCAGCTGCCAGATACGGTGCAAGCCGGTAGCTGACACCATAATGTACATCAAATAGACTCCAATATACATCTCCCCGTTTTTAATTGCCACGTATCTGTTTTTATAAATTACATTTCAAAAAAAGAATTCCTGCTTTTTGCCTATAAAATAACTCTGAGGGCTGACACTGTTCTCACTTGCCTGGTCAGCGCACAGACACATTAAAGAGATCACGGTAGGGCATATTTTTGATTATTATATGCGCCAAATGAGTATGTTTAAAAAATGGATGGCAGAATCCTTATATTTTAACCTTAATATTAATGTTTCCAAGTTGATTCTCCGGTAACTCCCTTTTTAAAAATGACAGCTGTTTAAAACGAGAGGGGCTGGGGTTTTAAATTTAAAAATGCTCATAGGTTACCATTAATTATTATGTTCAGCCATAGTGGTTCTTTCTGTTTACTGAAACGGGTAATCCGTTCAATTTGTTTTTGTCTCGGCGTCTGGAAATTCAAACAGAGCCTCTTCCCTGAGAATATTCAGGAGTGGCTTAAAGGCGCAGGCAGAGATTGTAGGCATTTGCTCTGACATAATAACATGTCCGTATTCTGAACTACGTACAGAAGGGCCCGCTTGTGAAATGCGTACTCTTTCGAAACGGAATCCCGCTGTAAACGTTTGTTTTCTGTACGAATCCGCCTGTTTTTAAAAGTCTGAGGTAACGAAACATTTTTACTTTATAAACTCTCATTTGGATAGCCGGTTGGAGACAGCCTCCAAGGATGAACAGGGACCAGGAGCTTAATGCAACTGTGTTTTCATTCCTCTAAATGAAACGTAATTATTTTAATACAGCCTATAGTAGCCCCAAAGTCCGGATGATTTTTAGATGTATCAAGTGTATTGTTGAATAATGGGGATAAATGAATAGTATAAGATGTACCTGTATGTATGAGATTATATCTTAATACACAGGGAACCTGAGACCCGGTTGTCTGTTTTTATTTCCGTCCTTAAAAAGTTTGTATACATTTTTCTGTGGTACCTGTTTCTTTTTTTCACAAACGTCAGGTATCTTTGTAAGACGCTCGTATAAAGTTTTACTTTTGCCTCGGAGCTCAAGTCACCGCGTTCGAGTATGAATTTCATTTGTTTATTCAGGTCCATTTCCGTAGCGTTCCGCCGCATTGTAGCCTTTTGTTTTTGAGGGACTAGGCACATCTTGTGTGTGTATTTATATTTATCCTCTCAGACCTATTAAACTAGTAATGAAAGGAATGGCCGTGCTTATGATGATGATTTTTAATTTTTTGCTTAGCTCATTTCTATAACATAGGAGCCTTTTGACAAAGGAAAACTTTATAAATACACTTGTGCATTTAAACGGAGCTTTATAAGAAAGCAGGTTACACACCTTATCCCAGTTTTGTACGTGCATTTAAAAACACTCACTGTTACACTAGCACAAAATGTTGATATTTTCTGTCTACTCAAAAACTAAAATTATTTCTATTAACACAGGGGATAATTAGAAAACATTTTACTATTTTTAATTAAAAAGTTAAAAAACAGAAAAGCCCAATTATGATTTTTGTTTTGTCATGGGAGGGTCCTAGGGTGACACTTTTCCCCTTTTATACTCTCTTATTTAGACCTTAACACATATTCTTACCAAAATAGTTCATCACTTCCCAAATCCTGTAACTTTAAACAGAGCTCCATAACAGGCAAGAGAAAAAGAAAAGTATTATAGTTCAAATACACAGGGCCATAAAACAAAAGAAAAATAAAGTGTGAACACCACACAACCTGGTATAGCTAGATGTTTCGTTTTTTTCCAGGTGACCCATTTTTTGTGTTGTTTGAGGTATCAGCCATAAGTCAAGATCTTTTTTTGATCAGCTTTTATACTGATTTTATAAAGCTAATCTAGGTATGATGTGGTCATCCTGTCTCCAAGATAACTTTACCTTTATTACATTTAAATTTCTTGTCTCTGAAAATTCATTCATAGCTCATACACTTCTGCTCTTAGAGCCAGGAGGCTATAGTTGCGGTGTGCTTGTTTAACTAGAGGCAAGGTTGTAAGAAGGGCTCTTCTGCACACCCAAAGTTCATTGAACTAAAATCATGTTTTTAAAATCAGCAGCTTCGGCTCATGCTAGTGACCTCATAAATGGGAGCCAACAGCTCAGCACGCTTGTATAGCTCACAAAATAGCAGAGCTAATTACTCTTTCTGCTTAAACTAATTATCAAATATTCAGGTAATTCTTAATTAAACACTAAAGCATTAGTGAACAAAATACATTTTCAGTAGCCAAGTAAAATGACCAGTTGCTTTAACATGAAAATAAAGTATCTTTAGAAAATAAAGCATCTAAAAGCATCTTTGTAAAGGTCCAATTTTATAACATTATAAGAAAAATCCTTGTTTCCAAAAGAGTTCGGCCCATTTTTCCAACAGTTTTCTTGACTGATCTTTGAAATCATCAGTGCCTTTCTGATCACATCCACCCCAAACATAGCATATAACTTAATTTCTGTACTGTACTCATTTTAAATGATAATAGCCAGTATAAAGTCCCTAAAGGAACTGGGTAGGAACTGGAGACATCTGATATCTTCTATCACATATATTTTTTTTTGCAAGCCCAAGTAATTCAGATTCTGCTCACAACACAAATGTACGGTTATTTTTTCTGATATGGCCAAATCTTTGTCAGGCTAATCATGAAAAAATAAATAAAAATCAGATTTTATTCTCATTACAGTTTGACATATTTTATTATACCTGCTTAACTTTTATCGACATTTATCTTATCTCTATATTTATTTTTCTAGTATCAGAATGTAGTTTAAGTTAATTTGTTTTGGGTTCAATAGATGTATTTTTCATATTTTCGATTCTTGTTTTCTTTTTTTCACATCTTCGCGCCCCCTAGGTGGGGCCCGTCTCACAGTTTGAGAACCACTGTTGTAGGGGTTTATTTGTAAAACACTCTGTGGCACTTCAAGCTAAAGTAGATTCCCTCGGTTATTCAGCTGTCCATCGGTGTTCCATTTTTGTTATAAATTGTATTTAGTCTCTCTTTATTTACTAAACATTTTATATGATGATTAGAAAACCGATATCTTGTTCAGGCTTTAATTTAAATCAGCATTTTCATCAACAGGTTATAACCACTTGGTTATAGCGCCTGTGTCCACAGTGATAACCAATCATAGGACATGATGTTCAAAATTCACCTAGGGTTTTTCAGCAGAGATGGGACAAGTGCGGCGTGTGTTCTGTATTCTCTTTTCTGTATTAACTGTATTAACTATACACAATGACCAGAATCCCGAGACCTTAGGCTTTTTCATGCAGAAGTATATTTCACAGACCTGAATAAGAGACATCCATCAAAATGCTCTTGACACAAAGGAGGACCAATCGGGCGGGTGGGGTGGGAGTCTCTTTTCAAAGAGTCTTTGCCCCCCAAACAGCCAGGATGTGCCGGGCTATAAAAAAGTTTTTCAACGACGTGTTTTGAACGGTTAACAATCAGCATCTCTCTGACTATGCTCCTGATCATGCATGATGGTCTACGGGCCAGACAGCCCCCTATGATGGCCTGTTTTGACATGAGGCTATCGTGCCCAACTCCGAGGACTCTGCGCCTAACAGCTAGCCTCCGGACCAGCCTTCTTGGCCGGACCTTCTTATACCTTCAACTGACCAGATCTAGGAGCCTGAGCCTCCGTTACCTGCCCCTGGTGATATGTCTGGGTCGGATAGTTTCCTGGAGAACCGCGCAGTACCTGACATTTTTGTACCTGCTAATGATGTTCCAGGGAGCCTAACAGGGGCCGAGGAGATAGCCATTCAGGCCGGGCAACAAGAAGAGGCCGTGGACGACCCGGTAGAGGCTCCGGCCGCTTGGAAAATATCATCCAAGGATGCGGATTATGCGGGCATGGCCCTTGAACAAACTGACGGACCCTGGGTGAGACACTTCGAAAGGCTCTGAAGCTGGGGAAGAGTTGGATGGTGGCTCTGCTGGATATAATAGTGGATCGGTACCTAAAAAGTACCTGTCAGGGATGTTGAATAGACCAACCCAGCCAGACACGGCCTACGTGTCTGTTTGAGACTGACTCTGTTTATCGGGTTGACCGCTTTCAAGAGGTTCTGGATGTTTTCCACAAACCGTGGCTCAGGAGCCTGGTCATCAAGACTCTGGGCTGCTTCAACATCTTTCTGCCTTTTCACCAGATTCACACCTTTGCCCAAAATGCTGTCGACGACCTGAAAAATGAACATTCTATTCATGAGTCGATTGTCCAAGCCTTTCATAACAGGGACAAGGACTCTTACTCAAAAATACGTGAAATAGCCGAGGCTTTCTGTAAACACCATTTTCTGAACTTAATAGGTCTGATGGATCTTCAAGGTTTTACAGGGCATAAGACATGGAAAAATCAAATGGAGTGTCTGAACTGAATGTACCGATGAGATCACATGCTTTGGTCCGCTTTTAATCATGCTGTTGAGTTGAAATATTATGTTTTGAAGTGTTTAGTAAAACCTCTCTGAATTTTTATATTGTTTTTGAAAATGACCAATAAAGTATCATTTGATTTTTAAACCATTGACATTTTTCTTTCACCGTCCAGGATGGTGCAGGTCTTGGAAAAAGCATATTATAAATCTGAGAATGAAGGGGTCCTTGGGGTAGCAAAGACTCTTTGAAAAGAGACTCCCACCCCACCCGCCCGATTGGTCCTCCTTTGTGTCAAGAGCATTTTGATGGATGTCTCTTATTCAGGTCTGTGAAATGTACTTCTGCATGAAAAAGCCTAAGGTCTCGGGATTCTGGTCATTGTGTATAGTTAATACAGAAAAGAGAATACAGAACACACGCCGCACTTGTCCCATCTCTTCTGAAAAACCCTAGGTGAATTTTGAACATCATGTCCTATGATTGGTTATCACTGTGGACACAGGCGCTACATCTCCGTCATATTGACCTTTACAGAGTAAAGATTATAGGATCTTTTACACTCTCCATTAGAAGATCCACAGCCCCGCAGAAAGTTTGACAATTAAGTGGAAACCCTTTAGTTTGTCAGAATCATGGGGTTAGCGCAGAGGTCCTTATTCTAAAATATCTTAGATTATATCTATTTAGTTAGCATGTCGGCACTGTTCATTTTCAATATATGTGGTATATGTCCCTGTCCAGGGTTTCTGGTCAAAAGGTTAAAATAAAACAGAGATCCAACATATCCCTATTGAAACAGCAACATTTGTTATTAAGTGTATAGGTTCGTCTTGCATTCTAATTCTTAAAGCTGTATCAAACTATGGTTAATTTCAAAGCAAAATGCAGCCAATCATTTTGCTTATAACTAAATTAAATAAATCTTATAAACAGAACCCAGTGCTTGATAATACTTAACACTAATGGATATCATTAAAGGCTACTTCTGTGCTTTATTCAGTTTTAATATTTAGTATTTTTATTATGTTTTATTTAAAAATTAACTCTTTAAGACATCTTCAGACTATTCCAGACTGCACACATCAAAAAAAAGCTTATTATTTCAAAAAGGTTTCTTTTCATGCTGGTTTTGTCTCCATATAAATGTTTTTTAATACCTTATGACATGTTTTTCAAATTGTAATAACTCCTTTATAACTCCACTTTTTCATGTTCTTCCTGAATCTGGAGGAACACAAGCCCAACTTTTAGTGCTGGATAAGGTCCTAACAATAGCAGGCTAATGTTAATTAGCATCATACTCTCAGATGTTAAATAATGTTTTCCCCAACTCTTTGCAACCCTGAGGAGCGGTCTAAACAGATGACCGCTTAACTGATAATATACTGCAAAACACGTAGGTTCAGTTGTAGTGTGCTCTGAGCTTTGGGGTGATCCCTTGTTGGTCCGGTCTTAATATATTTTTTAATCTCCTCTGCGACTTAGTATTTGTAAATTTTAGTTTTTACTATCCTATATTTGTGATATGGGCGAGTCAATGTTTCATTTTGGAATAATAATAATGTCTAGCTTAACTCTGCCCTTGACTGTGATCACCGCACAAACCCCGGTCCTTTGACTAGTATTCAAGAAGATTGCAGACACTTGTTGACTCTTGGAATCACAGTTCAAACTTACATCCCCTTCACCCTGAATGTTACTAAAACAAAGGGTGCTTTTTCACAAACAGAGGGGAAAAGCAGTTTTCAAGGATAACTGTCCTATGTAACCTGGACTACCTAAAAGAAAGAATAAACCTCACAGTTTTAGTAAAATTTTAATCCTTGTGTTAATACCTATAATAGATATTATGTAACTATTCACTAAAACATTTTCCTTCCTGATTTGCCTAACATGTCCAAAATAAGCCTAATCATCAGCCCTGTAGTGTATAGGCTCATATAACATACTATAACATACTATAACCATTCTTATTTTTAGGGGCTCATAACTGATGTAAAATGGAAGGCTCTTACCAAGCGTTAACAGAATTTCTAAAACTTTGTACTATACAAAGCACCCTGAGTACCAAGTGGTTATAACCTGTTGATGAAAATGCTGATTTAAATTAAAGCCTGAACAAGATATCGGTTTTCTAATCATCATATAAAATGTTTAGTAAATAAAGAGAGACTAAATACAATTTATAACAAAAATGGAACACCAATGGACAGCTGAATACCGAGGGAATCTACTTTAGCTTGAAGTGCAACAGAGTGTTTTACAAATAAACCCCTACAACAGTGGTTCTCAAACTGTGAGACGGGCCCCACCTAGAGGGTGCGAAGATGTGAAAAAAAGAAAACAAGAATCGAAAATATGAAAAATACATCTATTGAACCCAAAACAAATTAACTTAAACTACATTCTGATACTAGAAAAATAAATATAGAGATAAGATAAATGTCGATAAAAGTTAAGCAGGTATAATAAAATATGTCAAACTGTAATGAGAATAAAATCTGATTTTTATTTATTTTTTCATGATTAGCCTGACAAAGATTTGGCCATATCAGAAAAAATAACCGTACATTTGTGTTGTGAGCAGAATCTGAATTACTTGGGCTTGCAAAAAAAAATATATGTGATAGAAGATATCAGATGTCTCCAGTTCCTACCCAGTTCCTTTAGGGACTTTATACTGGCTATTATCATTTAAAATGAGTACAGTACAGAAATTAAGTTATATGCTATGTTTGGGGTGGATGTGATCAGAAAGGCACTGATGATTTCAAAGATCAGTCAAGAAAACTGTTGGAAAAATGGGCCGAACTCTTTTGGAAACAAGGATTTTTCTTATAATGTTATAAAATTGGACCTTTACAAAGATGCTTTTAGATGCTTTATTTTCTAAAGATACTTTATTTTCATGTTAAAGCAACTGGTCATTTTACTTGGCTACTGAAAATGTATTTTGTTCACTAATGCTTTAGTGTTTAATTAAGAATTACCTGAATATTTGATAATTAGTTTAAGCAGAAAGAGTAATTAGCTCTGCTATTTTGTGAGCTATACAAGCGTGCTGAGCTGTTGGCTCCCATTTATGAGGTCACTAGCATGAGCCGAAGCTGCTGATTTTAAAAACATGATTTTAGTTCAATGAACTTTGGGTGTGCAGAAGAGCCCTTCTTACAACCTTGCCTCTAGTTAAACAAGCACACCGCAACTATAGCCTCCTGGCTCTAAGAGCAGAAGTGTATGAGCTATGAATGAATTTTCAGAGACAAGAAATTTAAATGTAATAAAGGTAAAGTTATCTTGGAGACAGGATGACCACATCATACCTAGATTAGCTTTATAAAATCAGTATAAAAGCTGATCAAAAAAAGATCTTGACTTATGGCTGATACCTCAAACAACACAAAAAATGGGTCACCTGGAAAAAAACGAAACATCTAGCTATACCAGGTTGTGTGGTGTTCACACTTTATTTTTCTTTTGTTTTATGGCCCTGTGTATTTGAACTATAATACTTTTCTTTTTCTCTTGCCTGTTATGGAGCTCTGTTTAAAGTTACAGGAATTGGGAAGTGATGAACTATTTTGGTAAGAATATGTGTTAAGGTCTAAATAAGAGAGTATAAAAGGGGAAAGTGTCACCCTAGGACCCTCCCATGACAAAACAAAAATCATAATTGGGCTTTTCTGTTTTTTAACTTTTTAATTAAAAATAGTAAAATGTTTTCTAATTATCCCCTGTGTTAATAGAAATAATTTTAGTTTTTGAGTAGACAGAAAATATCAACATTTTGTGCTAGTGTAACAGTGAGTGTTTTTAAATGCACGTACAAAACTGGGATAAGGTGTGTAACCTGCTTTCTTATAAAGCTCCGTTTAAATGCACAAGTGTATTTATAAAGTTTTCCTTTGTCAAAAGGCTCCTATGTTATAGAAATGAGCTAAGCAAAAAATTAAAAATCATCATCATAAGCACGGCCATTCCTTTCATTACTAGTTTAATAGGTCTGAGAGGATAAATATAAATACACACACAAGATGTGCCTAGTCCCTCAAAAACAAAAGGCTACAATGCGGCGGAACGCTACGGAAATGGACCTGAATAAA
The DNA here is from genome assembly GCF_900747795.2 of Erpetoichthys calabaricus. Lineage (NCBI taxonomy): Eukaryota > Metazoa > Chordata > Cladistia > Polypteriformes > Polypteridae > Erpetoichthys > Erpetoichthys calabaricus. Next base: position 105,784,368 of record NC_041404.2, read on the forward strand.
CAAATGAAATTCATACTCGAACGCGGTGACTTGAGCTCCGAGGCAAAAGTAAAACTTTATACGAGCGTCTTACAAAGATACCTGACGTTTGTGAAAAAAAGAAACAGGTACCACAGAAAAATGTATACAAACTTTTTAAGGACGGAAATAAAAACAGACAACCGGGTCTCAGGTTCCCTGTGTATTAAGATATAATCTCATACATACAGGTACATCTTATACTATTCATTTATCCCCATTATTCAACAATACACTTGATACATCTAAAAATCATCCGGACTTTGGGGCTACTATAGGCTGTATTAAAATAATTACGTTTCATTTAGAGGAATGAAAACACAGTTGCATTAAGCTCCTGGTCCCTGTTCATCCTTGGAGGCTGTCTCCAACCGGCTATCCAAATGAGAGTTTATAAAGTAAAAATGTTTCGTTACCTCAGACTTTTAAAAACAGGCGGATTCGTACAGAAAACAAACGTTTACAGCGGGATTCCGTTTCGAAAGAGTACGCATTTCACAAGCGGGCCCTTCTGTACGTAGTTCAGAATACGGACATGTTATTATGTCAGAGCAAATGCCTACAATCTCTGCCTGCGCTTTTAAGCCACTCCTGAATATTCTCAGGGAAGAGGCTCTGTTTGAATTTCCAGACGCCGAGACAAAAACAAATTGAACGGATTACCCGTTTCAGTAAACAGAAAGAACCACTATGGCTGAACATAATAATTAATGGTAACCTATGAGCATTTTTAAATTTAAAACCCCAGCCCCTCTCGTTTTAAACAGCTGTCATTTTTAAAAAGGGAGTTACCGGAGAATCAACTTGGAAACATTAATATTAAGGTTAAAATATAAGGATTCTGCCATCCATTTTTTAAACATACTCATTTGGCGCATATAATAATCAAAAATATGCCCTACCGTGATCTCTTTAATGTGTCTGTGCGCTGACCAGGCAAGTGAGAACAGTGTCAGCCCTCAGAGTTATTTTATAGGCAAAAAGCAGGAATTCTTTTTTTGAAATGTAATTTATAAAAACAGATACGTGGCAATTAAAAACGGGGAGATGTATATTGGAGTCTATTTGATGTACATTATGGTGTCAGCTACCGGCTTGCACCGTATCTGGCAGCTGGGGTGTGAATCACCCCCCTTTCTATAACCTCGCGCTCAAAGAATGCAAAGAATTCCTCAGACGGCCGGGCACCCCTGCAGAAGTGGGACCTAGCAGCTTTCCAGCACGCGCGAACGCACATGGTCCTGTCCAGCTCCTGTCAGCTCAGTGTGTAGAGAGATCGAGGCTGCTTGTCTTTCCGTGAAATGGAAAGCTGTTGGACTTAGATAAAAAAAGCAAAAGGGTAGAGAGATATTTTATTTTCGTGTTAATATTAAAATCATAGATAGAATCGAAGAAGATGAGCCGCTTTTTTATACAGCACTTTCAGAAGTGGTGGGGCCAACCAACAGGTGCTGCCTGACCGAGAGCATGTTGGAACAAGCCTGAACATGTTTCTCGGGAGAGGGGGATGCCCCTGGGCATGTCTGGGCTTGCCTTCGGGAGGTGGGGGTTGGAATGTGGTTGGGGTGGTGATGGTGGGTTCAAGGAGGAGGCAGATATCCATCAAAATGCTTTTGACAGAAAGGACCTCCGAGCAGGTGAAGGTGGGTAATGATGGGCTCAAGGAAGGGGCAGATATCCATCAAAAAAGCCCTTGACAGAAAGGAGATCCGAGCAGGCATAGGGGGGTAATGGTGGGCTCAAGGAAGGGGCAGATATCCATCAAACGGCTTTTGACGGAAAGGACCTCCGAGCAGGTGAAGGGGGGTAATGGTGGGCTCAAGGAAGGGGCAGATATCCATCAAAAAAGCCCTTGACAGAAAGGACCTCTGAGCAGGTAAAGGGGGGCTCAAGGAAGGGGCAGACATCCATCAAAATGCCCTTGACAGAAAGGACACCCGAGCAGGCGAAGGGGGGCTCAAGGAAGGGGCAGACATCCATCAAAATGCCCTTGACAGAAAGGACACCCGAGCAGGAGAAGGGGGGTTTAAGGAGGGGACCGGATGTGCGTCACCAATCCACCAACAGGGGGCGGTATGCATCATTCAAATCCACCAATCAGAGGGGCGGGCGGGGACCGGACGTGCGTCACCGAAGGGACGGGGCGGGGACCGTAAATGCGTCTGCGAAGGGGCGGGACCGGATGTGCGTCGCGGAAGGGGCGGGGCTTAAGGTCATCCATCAATTTTGACAGAAAGTGTTCTGGCAGTCAACCTAAAGGGGCGGGGCTTAAAGGTCATTAATCATTTTGATTGACAGTTTGACAGTACGTGCATGGCTAATACTACTTCCTTCCCATACACCACACCTCCATAACTTCTATTCTGCATCAGGTTCTACAGTGATTACAGTAAGTCCTACTTTTGCCTTTAATCCCCAGACGCAAAACTTAAGAGAGAGACTCTATAACAATACTTTGTCCACAGTTGCCTTCCTTGTTTGTCCTCACAGGTGGCGCAGTAGTAGTGCTGCTGCTTTGCAGTAAGGAGACTGTGGAAGATTGTCGGTTTGCTTCCCGGTTCCTCCCTGTGTGGATAGAGCTTTGAGTACTGAGAAAAGCACTATATAAATATAATGAATTATTATTACTGTAATCTGGTCAGCTTCTATAACTCTAAATACCAACCCATAACTAAAGTTCTGCACCCTAGCCTCCTCTAGTCTTCTCCAGCCTATAATCTTCCATATAAACTTTTACACAAATTAATCAGTATATGGCTATGTGATCATTAAATGGATGAGGTTCCCTCTGGGCTGGCTTACAAAATGTCACACACACTTGTTAAGTGCTTAGTTACTTTACGGTCTCTCTCATTAGATAGATAGATAGATAGATAGATAGATACTTTATTAATCCCAAGGGGAAATTCACATACTCCAGCAGCACCTTACTGATACAAAAAACAATATTAAATTAAAGATTGATAGTAATGCAGGTATAAACAGACAATAACTTTGTATAATGTGAACGTTTACCCCCCTGGGAGGAATTGAAGAGTCGTATAGATTGGGGGAGGAACGATCTTCTCAGTTTGTCAGTGGAGCAGGACAGTGACAGCAGTCGGTCGCTGAAGCTGCTCTTCTGTCTGGAGATGACACTGTTTAGTGGATGCAGTGGATTCTCACATTTTACATTTTACATTTACAACATTTAGCAGACGCTCTTATCCAGAGCAACTTACAACAGTGCTTAGTAGTCTACGACTGTTCTTCAGTCTTTAAGGCTAGGATTAAATCTACTGTCATTAAACAAGTTACCACTGACCAAGTTGTACACAAAACCATGCTAGAAGAAAATTGATAGGAGCCTGCTGAGCGCCCGTCGCTCTGCCACAGATGTCAAGCTGTCCAGCTCCATGCCAACAATAGAGCCTGCCTTCCTCACCAGTTTGTGCAGGCGTGAGGCGTCCTTCTCCTTAATGCTGTCTCCCCAGCACACCACCGTGCAGAAGAGGGCACTCGCCACAACCGTCTGATAGAACATCTGCAGCATCTTATTGCAGATGTTGAAGGACGCCAGCCTTCTAAGGAAGTATAACCGGCTCTGTCCTTTCTTACACAGAGCATCAGTATTGGCAGTCCAGTCCAATTTATCATCCAGCTGTACTCCCAGGTATTTATAGGTCTGCACCATCTGCTCACAGTCACCTCTGATGATCATGGGGTCCATGAGGGGTCTGGGCCTCCTAAAATCCACCACCAGCTCCTTGGTTTTGTTGGTGTTCAGGTGTAGGTGGTTTGAGTCGCACCATTTAACAAAGTCCTTGATTAGGTCCCTATACTCCTCCTCCTGCCCACTCCTGATGCAGCCCACGACAGCAGTGTCATCAGCGAACTTTTGCACGTGGCAGGACTCTGAGTTGTATTGGAATTCCAATGTATATAGGCTGAACAGGACCGGAGAAAGTACAGTCCCCTGTGGCGCTCCTGTGTTGCTGACCACAATGTCAGACCTGCAGTTCCCGAGACGCACATACTGAGGTCTGTCTTTAAGATAGTCCACGATCCATGCCACCAGGTATGAATCTACTCCCATCTCTGTCAGCTTGTGCCTAAGGAGCAGAGGTTGGATTGTGTTGAAGGCGCTAGAGAAGTCTAGAAACATAATTCTTACAGCACCACTGCCTCTGTCCAAGTGGGAGAGGGATCGGTGTAGCATGTAGATGATGGCATCCTCCGCTCCCACCTTCTCCTAATATGCAAACTGCAGAGGGTCGAGGGCGTGTTGAACCTGTGGCCTCAGGTGGTGAAGCAGCAGCCTCTCCATGGTCTTCATCACACGTGATGTCAGAGCAGCAGGCCGGAGGTCATTCAGCTCACTAGGACGTGATACTGGGACCTGCCAAGAAGAATGGGGAAGAATCACTCCTGAACAATGTGCAGAACTGGGACATACAGTAAGGTCCATAAATATTTGGATAGAGACTACTTTTTTCTAATTTTGGTTCTGTACATTACCACAATTGATTTAAATGAAACAACTCAGATGCAGTTGAAGTGCAGACTTTCACCTTTAATTCAGTGGGGTGAACAAAACGATTGCATAAAAATGTAAGGCAACTAAAGCATTTTTTTAACACAATCCCTTCATTTCAGGGGCTCAAAAGTAATTGGACAATTGACTCAAAGGCTATTTCATGGGCAAGTGTGGGCAAGTGTGTCGTTATATCATTATCAATTAAGCAGATAAAAGGCCTGGAGTTGATTTGAGGTTTACTGCTTGCATGTGGAAGATTTTGCTGTGAACAGACAACATGCGGTGAAAGGAGTTCTCCATGTAGGTGAAAGAAGCCATCCTTAAGCTGCGAAAACAGAAAAAACCCATTCGAGAAATTGCTACAATATTAAGAGTGGCAAAATCTACACTTTGGTACATCCTGAGAAAGAAAGCAAGCACCGGTGAACTCAGCAACGCAAAAGACCTGGACGTCCACGGAAGACAACAGTGGTGGATGATCACAGAATCATTTCCATGGTGAAGAGAACCCCCTTCATAACAGCCAACCAAGTGAACAACACTCTCCAGGGGGTAGGCGTATCGATATCCAAGTCTACCATAGAGAGAAGACTGCATGAAAGTAAATACAGAGGGTGCACTGCAAGGTGCAAGCCACTCATAAGCCTCAAGAATAGAAAGGCTAGATTGGACTTTACTAAAGAACATCTAAAAAAGCCAGCACAGTTCTGGAAAAACATTCTTTGGACAGATGAAACCAAGATCAACCTCTACCAGAATGATGGCAAGAAAAAAGTATGGAGAAGGCGTGGAACAGCTCATTATCCAAAGCATACCACATCATCTGTAAAACATGGTGGAGGCAGTGTGATGGCTTGGGTGTGCATGGCTGCTATTGGCACTGAGACATTAGTGTTTATTGATGATATGACACAGGACAGAAGCAGCCGAATGAATTCTGAGGTGTTCAGAGACATACTGTCTGCTCAAATCCAGCTAAATGCAGTCAAATTGATTGGACGGCGTTTCATGATACAGATGGACAATGACCCAAAACATACATCCAAAGCAACCCAGGAGTTTATTAAAGCAAAGAAGTGGAAAATTCTTGAATGGCCAAGTCAGTCACCTAATCTTAACCCAATTGAACATGCATTTCACTTGTTGAAGACTAAACTTCGGACAGAAAGGCCCACAAACAAACAGCAACTGAAAGCCGCTGCAGTAAAGGCCTGGCAGAGCATTAAAAAGGAGGAAACCCAGCATCTGGTGATGTCCATGAGTTCAAGACTTCAGGCTGTCATTGCCAGCAAAGGGTTTTCAACCAAGTATTAGAAATGAACATTTTATTTCCAGTTATTTAATTTGTCCAATTACTTTTGAGCCCCTGAAATGAAGGGATTGTGTTAAAAAAATGCTTTAGTTGCCTCACATTTTTATGCAATCGTTTTGTTCACCCCACTGAATTAAAGCTGAAAGTCTGCATTTCAACTACATCTGAGTTGTTTCATTTAAAATTCATTGTGGTAATGTACAGAACCAAAATTAGAAAAAAGTTGTCTCTGTCCAAATATTTATGGACCTAACTGTACTTACATACCCCAAAAGAACAAAGGCTGTTACTACAGCAAAAAGGGTTCTCAACAACGTATGAACACGTTAGACTTGAATACTTAATGCAAACACTCACTCATTTCTTCAGAAAAGGGTTTATTTAGGTTTTAGAAATTTATTGTTACAGCACAAGAGTTCACCTTAAAAAGACTGAATCGATAAATATGTGGAAAAATCTTTTGTCATGCAGAAAATTAGAATGACTTTTAAAGGGATTGAATGCTTTTGCACATTATTTTATGTTTGTGAAAGGGCTTGATGGTAATTATTTTAACCAGTATTTTCTGAAATGATCACGGGGCTGAAATTAGGTACGCATTCAGTTGGATTTTTATTCACCCCTAGCTATATACAGTATATGCTTCAGTCAGCTACTTATTCACACAGCTTTTGCAAACCACCTTCTTATTCTATTTTAACAGAGAGGCAAAATATTCTACAGCATGTACATTAATCGGCATCATTACAAACTGATCTATTATTTGAAAAAATAAATATTCCACATTCCATGGTACTGCATGGGTCAAAAATGTTAAAGTTAACTTTAATTTAACAAAGGAATCTGTCTTCTCATAAAATTGTGAAAATCTAGGTGGTCCAACATGATTTAACCCTTTACGGTGTCCATTAAATATCACAGTAAATCCTATTTATCAGATATTGGATATGGATTACTTTGTCAGTTTCACCCAGGAACCCACATTGGGCAGGGCAAAACTCAGATGCATCTTAAAAAGTGCATCTGCCTTGTGACAAAACTGAGAAAGGTAAGGTGTCCCAATATGATGTAACTCACCCATGCAGGTCTTAAATGTGGAATATTTAGCTTTTCAAAGAATGGAGACGGTTATATTATAAAAATTAATATACACATTGCAGATGTGTAATCATTGGGGTATTGTGGTTAGGGTTTTGCACTTTCAACCCTACATACTGTTATTGACACTGTGTGACCTTGAGCAAGTCACTTCACCTGTCTGTGCGGCGAGGTGCTGATGTAAGCAGAGTTAACTAAATGTTGTATGTTGGATAATGGTATCAGTTGTAAATGTTGAATGCAAAAACTGTATTAAAAAGTACAGTCTCGGGTTGTAAATAAGCATGTAGCTGGGAGCGATTAAGAAGATGGTCGAATACGTACATAACTTCAGCCTTGTGTTCATTGCAGACTCAAGGGTAGATTCTGTTAAACAGTATTAATTACAACCAAATCCTTTCACAAATTTGTGGAAAAAAAATATTGCACTGTTTTAACACAGATCTGTCTCCTACCCACTTCTCTTCATGCTGCATGACTTTCCCGACCCTTGAGTTCCTGTTTCTTGCCCCGCCCATTTCCGCTGAAGATCATGTGAACAACCAACATAGTTCACATGTAGAACCGATATAGTTCATACACAAAGTTACGGTGGGATGTGCACGTGTAAACAGTATGTTTCATATGAGAAACCAACATAGTACACACATACAACCAACAGAGTTCAAACACAAAACTGATGTTATTACCATGAAACCAGTATTAGACGTGCATGAAACCGATATAGTCCATACACAAATCTATTGTTAGACCAGCACAGAACCAATATAGTCCATACACAAATCTTTTGTTAGACCAGCACAGAACGCACGCCAATATAGTTCATACGCAAACCGATGACATGCGAGCATAAATCAGTGCAGTTCACTCACAAACCAATACCAAACTTACTGGAACCAGTGATATACACACACTAATCAATATAGTTCATATTCAAATCAGTGGTATGTATATACAAACGTATATAGTTCATGCACAAACTGATAATATTCGGACATGAACAAATGTTGTCATATGAATGAAACTAGTATTGTACACACACAAACCAATTAAGTATGCAAGCAAACCAATAGTAAATATTCATAAACCAATAGTGTTCACATGTAATCCAATAGATTACGCACACTAATATATAATTTATGGCTTGTTTGGCTCCTCATATCATTCTTGCCAGGTTTATTGGCCTTATTGCAATAGGAATGCAGTAAAGTGCTCCGATTAGGAAAGGGGAATAGAAAACAGCTGACTGGCGAGCTTTGTTGGGATGAATGGCCTGTTCTCATGTAGATTGTTCTAATGTTCTAAAAAAATTCCTTTTTATGTTAGCAAAAACATGTTTTCCTGTTTTTTGTATGTACCACCACACCATACAAAACATGAATATACTGCCTCGCCAATCTGTTAAGGGCTTCCAATACAGCAGGCATGACAGAGTGAAGCTTGGTTGAGATACTATTGGCCAGTTCCCTGAGACGTGACAACCAGTAGCCAATATAACCTAACGAAAAACAAAAAAGTTTCTTCAGTGCAAATACACAGCATTGGCCTTTTTAAAATAGAACTAAAATATAGTCTGTACATCACATTCATTGTTTTTGAGGTGTAATATGTTAGTCATGTCAACGCACATTATAATAATGACTCAGTGATATGAATTATATGTACAAGTTGTCATGTAGCTGGTTTGGCTGCATTTCCCTGCTTGATCAAGGGTCTAGTCATTTCCCAGTTTCTCCAAATGTTCCATACACACGGGCCAGAGTTGACGCTAATATACAGTACACATGTTCCCCCATCAAGTTTTCTTTTATAAATCCCAGCGTTTCTTTAGGAAGTTGCATATGCACGTTTCAAGCCTCTTTTTGTGCATGCACAAGCTTTATAAATGAGGTCCTTGGCCAAGATAAGGGAGGGGTGGGTTTCAGAGAGATAGATTGCACACCTAAGATGGCATGGGAGGAAATTCCAGGCCATGCAGGTAGAGATAGATAGATCATGGTCACAAGGCATAAGGCAAAGGATGCACACTGTTCTGGACATCAACATCATCAACCGTGACTTTAGTGGGAGTTTTGTGACTGACCTTAAACGTACATATTGCAGACTGCAATTACACTGTGTTGGGACATCATAATATTTATCCTCATGTTCTTAAGGAGGTTAGTAGGTACGTATATAAACCCTTGGTGCATAATTTTAGGAAGTCACTGTGCACTGGTGAAATTCTGGAGGACTGGAAAATGACAAATTTATCATTATTTAAAAAGGGTGATCAAGAAAATCCAAGAAACCACAGGTCAGTAAGCTTTATTGTGTGTCGCAAGCAAATTAATGGAACAAATTATTAGGTGAAAGATTGAGCAACATATGGCAGTAACAGGAGCTTTTTGAACAGTCAGCATGGGTTCCGATGAGGGATTTCATATTAAGGTTTGAATACACCATTGGAGTTCTGAAAACTGAGAGTACACCTATTGAGAAGGATTTAGGAGTTATAGTGGACTCGACACTATCAACTTCCAGACAGTATTCAGAAGCCATTAACAAGGCAAACAGAATGTTAGGTTATAAAGCATGATGTATAGAGTACAAGTCAAAGGAAGTCATGCTTAAGCTTTGCAACATACTGGTAAGGCCTCATCTGAAGTTCTGGAGTACTGTGTACAGTTTTGGTTTCCAGATTGCAAAAAGACGTAGATGCACTAGAAAATGTACAGTAGGGAAACTAAGCTGATTTCAGAATTGCAGGAGATGAGTCTGATGAAAGATTAAACGAGCTGACCCTTTTCAGTTTAAGCAAAAGAGATGACATGTGGATGGGGACTCTTACTTTAGAATGAACACAAGAAGAACATGGGGACACAGTTGGAAACTTGTTAAGGGTTCACAAAAACATCAGGAGGTTTTTCTTCACACAGGAAGCCATAGACACATGAAATATGTTACCAAGTAATGTGGTAGACAGTAAGACTTTAGGAAGTTTCAAAACTAGACTTAATATTATTTTAGAAGAATTAAGTAAATAGGACTGGTGAGCTTTGTTGGTCTGGAGAACACTGTACTTAGGGCCCCAGTGACTTTGGATTTTCTGTTTTCCCACTGAGGTCTGCAATCTGCTATCACCACTGACAGTGGGCCCCAGTACATCTCAGCAGAGTTTTCTTCTTTCTTTGCCACCTGTGACATTTGTCACATTCAGACATATCTCTATCATCCTCAGGCAAATGGGGGAGTAGGAAGACTGAGCAAAACTTAAAACAAATGGCATGGTTGAGGGCTGCACATTTTCAACTGTTCTTCTTTGTACTCTTTTCCATTAGAAACTAATACAATGCTCCACAAAAAGGCAGCTGTCTTGCATATATTATGTTAAGGCATAAGCCAGAGCAACCACTTGCACCTTCTCCTCAACCTATTAGAACTTGGTCTTGTCCATACTACCTAAGGAAATATGTCACTGACTTTTAACTTTTCATCCTAGTGATTAAAAAAACAGAGTGAATTGTTCTGTTTCTCTTGTTTCTTCTTTGCATTTTATGATTGTTTAGCCTTGTAACAGTGCTTGTTACAGTGTTTTGTGCTGTCTTTTGCAATATGTTAGTGAAGCACACGCTTTTTAAAAACAAAGATACTGTGTCAAATAGCATATAACCTCAAAAAATGTAGAACTACATAAAGGAGAAGCATGCTTAGTGAAAGGTCACTTTGGCAGGAAGGTGATAATATTCAGTCTGTTACGTTATTGAAACATTAATTGTAATATTGCTCCTGGCAAATTTGCAGTTTCCAGTTCACAATGCTTGCGTCTTCTCTTTATCATCATGATTGGTAGTCATTCATTTGCAAATATATTCCCCTTTTATTTTCATGGGTTTGCTTCTTAACTCGAGATGCAGGTTTTAAGGTTTATGCTGCTCATTTCCCATTTCTACTACAAAGTCCTAATGTATGTGACTCCAACCATGATTAAAGCAAAAATTGTTTAACAATGCTTCCATCTGTGAACTCTGAACTTTGTTTTGCTTTACTGAAAAAAGAAGGCATTTTCCTAGCATGTATGCATAAAATTTATTTTCAGAGATAAAGAGAGTAGATAGAAAAAAAGTAAGACTTGGAGAGATAAGTGGGAAGAAGTGGGTTCATCTGTACCATGGACTGACAGATTTACGTCGACATTTTCCAAGCAATGTTTCCAAAGCAATTTTGATGAAAGCCTGGAAGTTACTGCTTCTCTCCCTTCGGCTGTCCTGTAGCGAAAACAGAAAAAGCAGCATATTTTGAGAATTTAATGTGTGCATAATTTCCATTGGTACTATTAAGCACTGCAATTCTGTGCAATTCTATACAATGTTGAAGTGAATACTATTTTGTGTTGTGAAACTACTGATAGGATACTGTACATGTAATCACATTTTTCTAGGTATCAGTTTAAATGTTATAGCTAATGCATTTGCTATTTCTGTCCTCTCATATGTACAATATGCATTTAAAGCATTCAAAATCCAAGCTTGATTGTTCTATACATTGGCAGGGCATTTTATAAAGTGCAATAACCTATTTGTACTGTATGTTAGTCCACTGTTTTCCACTCCGCCTGACCTTGAATTTTATTGGACATGTCAAATCCATTGCCTTTCTTAGTTGCTGTAAACCCTGTCATAGTTAATGAGTGCTCTGATATTTGCTACAGAGGCACATTTGCATTAAAATCAAGGTGACTACTGAAGGTGGTATATTAGCTTTTGTTTAAATGAATTTATTTGTAAGCTTTTGGGACCACTCCAATATTTTCCTAGCCTTCCAGCATTGATTATTATCCTTCTGAAACTCTCCTTTTGATACTGGGTACACTTCTGCCATGAAGGAATATACCTGATTGACAATATTCAGAGACCATGTAGCACTCATGCATGGCTATGCTTGTGTCATGGACCCAATGTGTACCACAAAAATGCACCCAACACTATTAAACCAACTACTAGCCAGCATTGCATTGTTAGCATATGGCAGAATTGATCCATGTACTCCTGGGGTTATCCCATGCACCTCCATGTCACCAGTAGATGAAAACAAACATTTGATAGTGACAAAGATATATTGTAATACACCCTGGCAAAGTGTTTTGTTACATATGGGTACCAATTCAGAGTTTTGAAAAAACACATTAAGCACTTTTTCATCCTGCAAAAAATGCCAGAACAAATGAAAAAATTGGTGCAGGCTGTACAAAGAGTAGCACGTAATACTGTAGACGTAAATGGGAATCACAGTAAAAATGAGCTTATGCCTGCAAAAATTGCTTTACTACACCCATCCATCCATTATCAAATGTTTTCCATCGGGCTATGTGACATTGGGGACACATCACATCTTGGCAGTATCACATGCAAGGCAGGAACCAAAATGATACATGGGGACATTTTATTACAACTACTGGCATATTTAATAATAGCTGTGTGTGGTCTTTGGGACAAAAACCAGCCGAAGACTCTCTAGCAGCTTTACTATATTCTTGAACTTGGAGAGGTGTCAGCTAACTCTTAAGAATTGCCCAGTGCAGAGGATGTGGACCTACCTGTACTTCTGCCCCACTGGTTTTCATAAGAAGACACGGGTGATACCATATCTTAGCCTTATTGCTGGTATATGAGTCCTACTAATCTTTTTCTCAAGAAAATACCTTCAGATGGACAATGTTTTTAGTGAAAACTTCAAACCTTGCCCTCCGTTACTGAGGTGTTTGTTTTGTTTCTACTTTGTGTCACTTCGTCTGTGTCATTAGCATGATATCATTGTTGCACTTTGGCGTTTCCTGCTCACAGGCAGTGAGAAGTGAGGTGCATGCAAGCGCCATCTAGTGGCTGTGGTTGAGCGTGAGCAGAGTGGTCTGCTCCATACACACAGGTCTTTCGTTTATGTATGTCTAATTAGAAAGTTATCATCATCAAGTGTAACGAGTACAGTGAAATTCTTACTTGTATGTTTGACTAACTGCTGATATATGCATACTGTACTTATATAATTAACTATTTAGATACAGTAATTAGCATTCATTTGTATTTATATTCTATTTTGTGCTTGTGTGTATATAAAGCTGACCAAATGCATATAATTTTATTGTAGTGTCATGTAAGGAATAAAGATATAAATTTTAGTACTGAACTCTTAATTTTCAATCTGCTTTTTTGTTTGAAATGAAATTTGTAAATATACACACTTGTAAAATGATAGACACATTTTTGTCAGAATTATACTATAAAAAAGTAAACCTTTTTAAATTCAATTCAATTTATTGCCATTATACCTTGCAGAAGAATAAAAAATGTTTATTGCTAGACCCACCAGTGCAGAAACATTAAAAAAAAATGCAGTGGCAATACACGTAGTAAGTATGACATAACAGAAACAAATTATTGAACAAACCAATTGTAACAAACAAATAAATAAATAAATATCAGATGTAGAAACACAACATTAATTACACAGAACATGCAACAAATTACACAATACAAGTACCAGATCTGTAGAATAAGCAGAGACTTTAAATTAATTGTACATATAAATTGTGCACATGATTATAGTATGTAGTGGAGTCTTGGTCACAGGTGAAGCAAATTACAGCATGTGATTGTCAATAAAATTCCAAAGATTCTTCATACTTTTACCTAATATGCTATTTTTATTCTTATGGTCCTATTTTTTTTTCAAAACAATCACACACTTGTGTACTAATTAAGTAATCAAATTATAATTAACCTTGAGTCAGCTCTCCTAAGAAAACAATACAATTTTTTCAAATATGTAAACTTTCAATTTTTTTATTCATTTTTTTAACTTACTATTTTCAGTTTCAGTTTATTTATTTATTTTTTGTCTTTGCCAGCTTATTCCCAAAACACTCCTCTGACATGAGTAAAACTCACTTTGGTCAGGCACTAGTTGCCATACCAGAGCTATTAAGTACTTTTAGAATAGGAAAGATGACAAATAAATACATTGTTGTCATCATAATACTAATAATACAAGTGGTGCATTCTGATATATATAGGCCTTCTGTTACTCAGATGATTTTGTATGGTGGTCCATTCTGGAAACACCCAGAAAACTGTAATTTGTCCAAAGCCCAAAGAGCTGCTTTTCCTGATGCACCCATACCAGTGCATCTGGCATACACCATGATTTGACATTTTTCATCAAAATTGCACATATAAACAATTACTGATACCTGTATAACCACTTTAAAACTAATTTCTACAAAAAAAAAAGACAAGTTAGGGGTGGTTAACTAAGGAGTCACTTAATATATAATTCTTGGAGATATACTGTATATAAAGAAAATGTGAAAAATAAACCAATTTCATTATACATGGCCAATGGTACATATGTGACAATGCATAATATAGTTGTATATAGGGTTATGTGTACTGAGTGCAGTGAATTTCCTACTTGCATACAGTATGTTGTCATTTAGCACTATGGTGAAGACTGTGGCACAGAGAGCTGCCCTGTGATGTATCAGATTCTTGAACTGGTGAGTAGTATGAGAATACTTTTTTTCATTTTTTAATTATATGTCAAAGGATCCTGCTAGCACAGGGAGTTGGTGTAGCCCCTGTTTGATATACTGGAAGTACAAGTAACATTTTAAACATTTGTAGGTGTCATTTTACCTCCTTGCTTTTTGTTATCATCTCCCTTTTGATCGCTCTTTTTTGTTTGATCTTTGTTGCTCTGCTGTTGCTGAAATTAAGAGAGAAAATACAAAATCATTCCTGATTGCAGACATAATATAATATTCTAAATATTCTGCCATTCTGTGACCAGGCTCATGCTTGGCAGCAAATATACTATATTGCAGCCAGCCATAGTTACTTGTATACATGCAGTAGTAGAAGAAAGGAAGGTAAAATCAACAATAATCAGCTGTCTTCTCATTAAAACTACTAAATGAAGATAACATTTTGCAATATTAAATTACAGATAGTCATGACTGTTATTTCCTTTCTTAGTATTCATTTAAATAAGCAGGTGTTGGCAAGTGATTTTTTGCTCTTTCAGTTTTATTCATATCATTATGAATATGGATTTGGGTTTCATGGTTGTGTCTATTTCTGCTGTATTACTTCATTCCTGTGGACCACTGCACCACAAAAATATATAACACAGAATGCTGGTAAAGATCAGGGACCTCATGTATAAACGGTGCGTACGCACAAAAATGTTGTGTAATCCAGTTTCCACGCTCAAATCGCGATGTATAAAACCTAAAGTTGGCGTAAAGCCACGTACATTTTCATGGTAGCTCCAACCCTGGTGTACACAAGTTCTTCACTTGGTTTTTCAAACTGGCGACACCCAGCGTCAAAGCAGTGCTACTGTTCCAGTGTGGTTTAACTTTCTTTTTTAGATCCACATCCCTGACGCAGCTTTATAAATACACTGAAATTAACCACATATTGTTTATTAGTTTAATGCATCTGATTGTAATTAACCTGTAACAATATAATGGTTCACAGAATGGTCAAACTGTTGTAAATACCATAGCTGCTTTAGCGTTGTTACTCTCACTGCACCTTCTTCTTCTTCTTTCAGCTGCTCCCATTAGGGTTTGCCACAGTGGATCATCTTTTTCCATATTACTCTCACTGCACCACTCGGAATATTTATATCACTGTATCTACATCTAGCTCTACAGCAGATGATTGGAAACAGATTATTGGTATACAGCATCAAGCACACGCTGCCTCAGCCATGCTGTCTATTGAACTGGTCTCATATGACAAACGCTTCAGAGCCGTTCCTCGTGGTTCAGAAAAATTTCATCCCAAGAACTATAAACGCACTCAATCAGTCCATCAAGTGCTCCTTGTAGAACTGTTTGTACTTATAAGTACAATTACCTCACTGTAAACTTGCGATACAGTTATAATATTGCACAACCTGAGCCACTTTATAAAGCGCATATTTACATATGATGATGATGTCATTTTTAAGATGAAATGCAGGAAAATATGTTTATTATATTATACAGAAAAAATGTTAACATCATTTAAATAATCTATATTGTTAATAGTTAAACATGTGAGGACATGGTGCCGCAGTGCTAGCGAGGCGCTGGCGCTCGGTTCACAGATTGTTCCTGCCTTGCGCTGTATTTTTGCTGGGGCTGGCGCGACACTGGAAGGATAGATGGATAGGATAATTAAACATGTACTACAAATATATTTTGAAATTCCTTAAAAGTTTTGAAGAATCTGTATTCTAAGCTTACAGATG
This sequence comes from Erpetoichthys calabaricus, assembly GCF_900747795.2. Taxonomy (NCBI): domain Eukaryota; kingdom Metazoa; phylum Chordata; class Cladistia; order Polypteriformes; family Polypteridae; genus Erpetoichthys; species Erpetoichthys calabaricus. The sequence goes on from NC_041404.2 coordinate 105,800,588, forward strand.
GCTTAACGTCTATTACAGAGCTGATTGTGTGGTGATTGGGTATTTGGAGAAAGAAAAGTAAGGACAGGAATTGGGGGTTAATATGTTTGAAAGAGACAGTACTGCCACAGTAAATTATTTCATTGAAGGTCGCGCACGGCACAGCAACCATTTTGCGTGAGGTAGGAACAATCACTGCGCCACCGTGTTCCCATGTTTAATAACATGCTTTAACTCCTATCATCAAGATAATCATATCAAGTGTACATCTCAGTATTTTAATTATTCAGAGAGCTGTAATATCACAAATGTAATGGATTCTGTGTCCTGTCGGAGGAAGAGAAACCCCGTTTAAGAAGCACGTGGTGATTCACACACATAGAGCATATAGAAGATCAAATACAAAACAAAGCATTTAACATGCTACTTTAGTTACAATGGGATTTGAGAAACTAGTATATTAAACGATTTTAAGATGAAGTTTATGATGTTCTACTTTAATGACAAAATAAACTACGTGATTAACGTGGAAATTTCGAGATTAAAGTTGACATTTCTTGCTTTTTTCCCACTGTGTGCCTATTTTTTTTCTCTGTACCCTAATAAGCTTTCATATGACACTCAGACGGTGGGCTACGACTCACCTTTTCATTGCGACTTTGATATCTGACAACTTTTTTATTTCAGGCACTGTGCGACTTTGTGAACTTGAGCTTTTGAGCTTCTCTGACACTCTGTTTCACTCTGTCAATTTCCTTTTGTTGATTATATCACTGTTTAAACAAACAAATAGTAAGTTTTTCCTTGCTTCCACTTGGTATTCACTGAAATGCTTCTATTTTCCCCCGGGCTTTTGCCATTGTCTTTTAACAGAAGGCTGAGCATAAGGGCTATTTATATTGATTTACATATTCAAAGAGGTGTAATTCTGGGAGGAGTTGGGGCGGGACAGCAGGTGTGTGCACATGCGTTACTTTTCACGCTGACCAGGATTTATGTAGCGGAAGAACGTGGAAGTTAGCGTTCGAACAGATTTATGCATCTGGATTTTTTTGTGTGTACGAACATTTCCGCTTTTGTCTATAGGCCATGCTATAGTGTGATTTCTATGCACAATGTTATATATGATGCCCCAGGTCCCCATTTGGATTGTGTTGTGTTGCTGGTGTCCTAAATAGGAAAAAGTGTTTGCCCTGACTGGGCTGTAAGCCTACTTATGATGGAAACTAGACATAAAAACTGCACTTTGATCTGATGGATAAAGTTCATAAAATATTTCGGATAAATGTAATTTTCCTCAGTTTTCTGGAAGATGGTGTTGCACGTGGTGCAGCCTCAAAGCAGAAGCCCTTGACTGGGATAGAAATAAACTTACCTTATTCTTATCTTTTCTGCGTAAGACTCCTTCCGGCTGTCCAGATACCAGTAAAGTGTCTCAATGTATGACTTACTTCAGTTGAACTTTAATGAGTAATTGATGGGTTTAACTATGGGTGCTTATTTGGCTTACCTTTGTGGCAGATTTTTTGTCCGGCTTGTTACCTAAAAAGAGAAGTACTCACTATCAGTAAATACTCTGGTTATCTGAAAACTAATATTGTCAATGGCAGTAATGTGATACAGTGTGTGGGTTTGTTGCCTCATGCATCCAGTGTCCTGGGTTCAAATTTTTTGCTGGTTAGTATCCATGAAACTCCTCCATGCATTTTGTGTTCCTCCCTGATCCTCTAAGACATGATTTTTAGTTTCACTGATGATTCCTAATTTGCCCTTTGTGGGAGTGAGCTCTGTGATGGACTAGCTCCTCATCCAGAGATGTACTCTGGTACCATTTGACCCTGAATTGCATTTAACAGGTTTGAGAATGTTATATTATATATTATTGTCAATTTATCTGTGAGAAGGAGCAAACCCTTTAGATTTTCATGTTTTAATTGTATGCAAAATGCATTTTATTAAATGTGACATAAGAAATATGATAATAAATAAATTGACTTTAACACATCTGACTGTTATACTAATGTGGCATTGTCAAGATATTGTGCTTTATAAATAATTCCTATATATTTATTTCTCATCTGTGCTGCTTACATGTGCTGTAAATTATCTATTTAACATTCTACCCATTTTCTGAATTAGCCTATCCCATTCAATATCACAGAAAGTTAAAATCAAATGAGTGTAATTCAGGATGAGGCATCAGTCAATTTCTGGGCTCATTCACAAAACACATCTGTGATTCATACCGATACATAACTCATCATTCATACTAGGCCAAATTAGAGGCTCAAATAAAAGTAATATACATGTCTTAGACTGGTGGAAGAAAAACACATGTGGACATGGCAGCAGCGCCCATGTCACTATTCTATGTATAAATTTGAATGTATAAGCAAGTAATATTTAATAGTTTTAGCATTCTGTAAGAGACAGCCTCAACCTAAAATCAGAAATCCCCACATCATCGCTTAGTGCAATTAAATAAATCCTTAGATCAGGTTTTAATCTAATAAAGTTCAGTCAAACATCTCATTATTAGTATTCTTGCTAGGTGAAAGTCCTGCACCCCACATCCAGCAGAGCATTAGCCTTGTCACACCTTCTTATTCTCTCCAGTTCTCAGCCTTGAGAAATTGCTTGTTTGTCAATGTGTATGTCTGCAATACAAAACAATGTTTTCAAAATTGCTTAGTTCAATTCAAGTAATGGGGAGCCACATCCTGTCCCAGCAACACTGGAGACATAGTAAGAACCATCCCCAAGACAAGATCTTCATCCCTCACAGTACACACTCATGCCCAAATCCATACTCAAACAGTATATACTAAATCTATTTACAAAAAGTAGAAATAAATTCCATACTCACAATAAGAATTTAAAAAGTGACAAATGATTTATTAATTTATCTATTTACTTATTTCTACTAGCTTGAAGTTTTACTCTGCTGGCCTAGCTCTCTTTCTCAGGGGTGGGGGTTGATTTGTTTCAAACCTATTTTTATAAAACTTGATTTATTTGCGTGGAATGTTATTTGATTTTAATAAAATCAATAAAATTAAGAAAGAAGGCAACAAATTGAATCACAGTTAAATCACATTTTATAATTTAAAATTGATTTGACTTTTAAACTATATTTCAGTTTGTGTTTTTCCTACTTTATGAGCTGTGAATTTTCTGTAGATATACACGTCCACTTTATATTTAATATAATAATGAAAACCATCACACTTCATATGCCTGTACAAAGGTTTGACAAATTGGTGGTCCAGACATCCAGGACTATCACGTTTTAATTCCAGACAACCAAACTACAGACTCACAAGGCCCAATGGACTACCACATGTTTTGGATCTTTGGTCCATGCAATATTTTCCTAATCAAAAACAATATGATGAGAACAAAAGACCCCATTCTTCATGTACAGTCTTTGTGTGGGTGTCACAGCTGCCTATAGCATTCCGGACTGCAATAATCACTGTCTAACACACACACACACACACACACACATGCACGCACGCACGCACGCACACACACACACACACACACACACACACACACACACACACACACACACACACTAGTGAGCAATATAGATGAAATTGTGCAACAAGTCTGTAAAGCAAGCCAGGGAAACAATAGTGTTAGTGAGGACAAGAATGGCAACAGTTAATCATACCCTCTCATTGTTTACCACAATATAAAAATGTAATATTTACAGCATGGTTGGTTATGGATTAAATAAAAAAGAGCAAAGGACAAAGTGAACCATTTCACTGCTGCTTCAATACCAGTAACAAATGAAAGGAATCATAATTACAAGCAGTTTTGTCACAAAAATAAATGGAAAATAACTTTTCAAACAATGGTAGTACAGTACTTCAGTGGATTAAAAATTAACATTATTCCACAAAGTAGCGATAACTGTAGGGAGGGGACAGCATCACAACCAAGTCAGAGAATGTACCGTGCTGTATGCAGGGATAAAGTCATCCTTTGTTTTCAGGCAAAACTAATAATTAAGATTGAAAAGGTGAGAAAGCATAGTGATATTTACTATGGTAGTCAGCTTGCAAGATCTAAGAAATACTAATGCACTGCAGAGTCATTTCATGAATTGTACACTGATGCAGCATGTAACTCTACTCAACTGACAGGGCTTGATTCTGCTGAAATAATGTCCTAAAATATTCAGTAGCTTGTTGATCACCTGTGATGACCTTAATGTTCCAACAATGTTCTGTCACAAATATTCAAGTGTTCAGTCTTGAAAATTGGATATTAACCTTTGGAAATCAGAAGATTATACCCCATTACAAGAATCTTACCTTATACAGTCACAGAAAGAGCATGAGAGGAACCTCATAAAAAATAAGATGATCGCAATTTACCGATAGGTCCTCTGGACTCTTAACAGGTTTACTAGTGGTTCTGAAAACACTCTTTACTATTAGCCCAAATACTGCAGTGTGAACATGCCTGCATAATGCAACTGCATACATATATGTGTGACACTGTAAAGGACATTACACATTAGAATAACCCTGAGGGTTAAACTGATGATGTTTTTGACAGAGAAATTAAATGGTGGGTCTAACTATGGTCTGAAAACAACATTTGAGAATACAATATTAATGCTGTTTTTCAGTTTATTTTTGGTAAAATATTGTTGTGTATGTATGAAAAAGATCATGACATAATGCATTAACAATTATCTGTTTACTAAAATATTCTCTTCCAAGATGATGGTTGTATTTATATTGCAGTAGAAAATAGATTTCAATATAATTGTGTGTAACAAAACATTACTGTAAAATGTGCAGTAACCCTACCCTGTAAAGCAGGGCTACCAGAAAGCATAACAGTTCTGCAAAACTGCTATCTCAACAGTCTTATTATATACATGTACAATTTGTCCATCCCTACCATATCCACATAGGCTATAAGATGTAGGTATCCAGATATTAAAACATATCAAAAATAGCTGAAATAATTGTGGTACCTTTCGATATGAATAGTTCTTTTAGTAACTGGTCCACATTTTTTGACGAAAACTGACAACAAATAGGTACATTCCATTATCATTGTCAAAAAGCACATTTTCTGTCAAAAATTGAAACACGTTTCCGCAGCTCTAATTATAAACGCGCACTATCCTATCCTATCCTATCTTATTCTATACTATACTATACTATACTATACTATACTATACTATACTATACTATACTATACTATACTATAGGGGTTTCTTCTGATTCTGCAGGTTATCTCTTTCATATCGCAGGTACCGAGACTTCCCTGAAAACAAACCCGCAATTAGATACATCCCCCTCGCCGCAGCACCCTCACCTTTCGCTCCTGGCATCTTTGCGCGACTCAGACTCGTAAGGATTGTAACTTCTGTTTGAGTGTGAAAACGCTCCGCTGGGCCACTGTGTGCGACATTTATGGTCTGGGAATCTGTTCTGGAAGAGGCCGTGTAACAATCCTGCGATTGTCCCGAAAAGGCACAGTCAGCTAGGCAGAGCCTCACCGTATATCAACGCACTGCTGAGCTCATGGATTCACTCAACTGTCAAAGAGTCACGTTCTTTCGGCCATTGTGGGCAACACCCGACCAATAAACAAACCGTTTGTATCTTGCTTTCTATCACTCCTGGCATTTTGTTAATATAAAGTGAACCTAGATGGAGGTGGTTTAACCCGTGATAGCTGTGACACACAAACTTGAGTAGATTAAGCCTAGTTTAAGGGTGTTGTTCTGTCTGCCTTCTTTACGCCGCCCCTTTAAACGTTTCACACCGCATTCCATCCTGGAAATAAAGCTCTTTAGTTCTTAATAATTGTTTAGGCATTCATTTCTGCAGATTGTACTTCGCTTAGGTTGGTCTGCTATTTGAATCGCCACACCCTGACCATGATTTAATAAAAGCGCAAGGTTTTTCAGCTTAAAAAAAACTAGAAGCTCAGTTACTGTTATATAACAAGACCATAGCAAATGCCTGTAGAGCATGGGACCCGGGATTTTTTTTATTCATTCAAATGTGTACAGGCCTTTTTTTCTGTAGTTTGCTGGCTAACCCAGCACACGATCTCGAATGCACACTAACGTTCAGTCACACCAGCCAGGTTAGCATTGCCAGTTTAACCTGAATGACGGCTAATACAAGCTAGGCGAACATGCAAAATCTATTAAACCGTGATTGGAACTGTTCATAAACTCATTTTCTAGAGATTAAATTTTCGCGAAACACTGTACTACTATACTGTCCTTATGTGCAATGTTATTATGAAAAAAATACTCAAATCCATATGGATGTTTTTTCTTGAGAAAAATAAAAATGGTAAACAACACTGTTGTTTACAACACTCACCGTATGAGATATTTTTAGAGATCACCGATTACAAAATGTGACCAAAATATAGAATACTGAAGAACTGTATATTTTTTTTAGTTGTTAAAGCAGTCATTGTTGTTGTGTTAAGTTTTATAACATAGGAAAACTGGTTTTGTGATGTCTTGCTGGTATCGGACTGATTCTTAAATGTGCTGAGGATGAAAGGTTGATAATAAAATCCTGGGAAGTATAGTGACACTGGTGGGTGATTTGGTTAAAACGAAATGATACTCGTCATTGTCTGATTGATCCCAATTGTGCTGTTCATTGAAGTAAAACTCAATAAACACTAATATCTTACAAAGAAAAGTGTAATTGTGTCATATAAGCAGGTTCTGTAAGTTTTGATTTTGACGTGGAAGTGCACTTGATATAGCCTAACAGCATGGCTGTTTCTTTAATGCGTCATGATGTATGCTGGACTTAGACCGAGTTACCTGTCTCTTACTTTGGAAAGAAAGTGAATAATTAACAGGACAGCAGGAAGAGAAGGCACACCATTATTTGAACAATTGGCATGGAGGACAGAGAGAGTACTGTTGGAGACGTATCTTTTTTTGTTCACTGTTCTGACAGCGAAGTGTGGGATAGTCAAGGTAAGCAGCAAATTCCCACTCTTTTCCCCAAAAGGAATAAATACTTAAAACCTTCTTGGAAGTTATAAAGCTTCAAATTATGGGCCGATTTTCTGTTTGCATAAAATAAGAGGAAGACATTTGAAAGTAAGAGAAGAAAGAATTTTCCAACTAGTGTAGGTAAACATTTCCATTTTTTTTTTTACTTTAGTTACTAAATGTTGGACTACACTTTTGTATATAACAAGGTAGGAGATCACACAAAATGATCTCTAACTTGCAAGGTCTGGAATGGAGCTTTTTAGTTATAACTATGATGAGCTTTTTGCCATTTTTTTCTATGTTCACTTATATTAATATACACAATTCATACTATAAATATTATGACCTTGCAGTGCCTGGGACAATTCAGTTTTTTAGTGCTGGAGTACTTGCTATGCAGAAGTTTTTTGCATTTCCTAATATGCGCCTCTTCTTGCCAACAAAGAGTCCTTCTTTCTCTGAGTTTGACCATGAATGCATGAACACCAACATTTAATATCAGTACCTTTGGCAACTCCATACTGCCTTACGTTTTCTCCCCCACTGTGAAATGATGTAACAAAAAGAGTACTAATTTGTAATACACTCAACAATTTGAATCCTAACTGAGTAGAATCAATATGGCTCTCTCTACCTTTTTGTTAAGGAGCAGGCAAAATGAAATTACTGCTTATCACCAAGTGCAATTCTGAAGCTTTTAATAACTTGGAAATAACATCTCAAACTAAATAGAAAGTTCAGAATATTTAAACAAACTACCAGCTAATTGTTTATTACCAAAAGTGATGGAGTTGTTATAATTTCAAATGCTTTTTAAAATTTAATAATTAGGGATATTATGCTATGTTTGCCTCCATAAAGAATGGAGCTCTGATGGGAAATTATACATATATAAGAAGAAAAGGTAAAGCACAGGATTCTAAGCAATGCATTTTGGGTTGTGATATTTAATTCTAATAACCATAGAACCTAATCATAAATATTATAATAAGTGATGTATAATATACTGCATATGAAATCTTATTTATTTGGTAACATTCCTTGACTTAGCATACCTTATGTAAATTTACTTTATATTACCATGCCATTTACTTGTATAAAAACTTAAAAACTACAATGATTATTAAAAGAGGAGCTTGTATATATACACATCCATCAATCCTTCCAAAATCCCAATCCCTTAATCGAATTGTATGGTCACAGGGAGTTGGAGCCTCCCCAGGCAAAAAATAAGCACAAGATATCAAGCAGTCTTGGACATGGCTGTATTCTATTATAGTGTGCTTTCACACACACATAGGCTCAGTTTAAAATTGACAATTAGTCTTTGGACATGGTAGTTAAGCCATAGTGCCCTTCATGAATAATTCAATTCTTGTTTAATTTATGCTTATATAGCACACATCTGTTCAACAATCTCAGGGCACTATCACTCATTACAAATACGACAATATCCAATTCAGGGTCTCTCAGGGTTAGAACTTATCAAAGAATTATTAGATGGAGAATAGGAACTAACCTTAGACAGGTCACCTGTACAAAGCCATTATACAATTTAGAATTCTAATTAACACATACATCTTTTGAATGCAGGAGGAAAAAAGACATCCAGAGAAAAAGCCACACAGGTAAGGGCAGTATGCGCAAATTGCACACAGACAGTAGTCAGACATGGTATTTGTACCAAAGATGCTACCATGTCTGCGATTTTATTTAAGTACAGTTAACATCAGAAGTTTACATTTACATTACACTTAGAGTGAATTCTATAAAACTCATTTTATAACCCCTCCACAGATTATATACTAACAAACTATACATTTTTAATAACTTTGTAATACTGTTTAAGACATCTACTCTGTGCAGGGCAAAAGTAATTTTTCCAGCAATGTTCACAGACGGATTCCAGTGGGTCACAAGTTTACATGCACTTTGTTAATGGTGCCTTTAAACAGCTTGGAAAATACCAGGAAATGATATCAAGCCTTTGGACAATTAGACAATTAGCTTCTGATAGCGAATTAGCCAAATTGGACCTAACATGTTATGTACAGTATGTTAAGGCCTACAATTAATCTCACTGACTCCTTGCTTGACATAATGGGAAAATCAAAAGAAATCAGGCAAGACTCAGAAAAGAAGGTTCATCCTTGGGAACAATTTCCAAAACCCTGAAGGTTCCACATTCATCTGTACAAACAATAATATGCAAGTTATAAACACCATGGGACCATACAGCCATCATACTGCTCAGGAAGGAGAAGAATGTACTTTGGCACGAAAAGTGCAAATCAATCCTAAAACAGTAGCAAAGGACCTTGTGAATATGTTAGAGGAAACATGTAGACAAGTACTGTAGCTATATCCACAGTAAATGAGTACTATATCAACATAACCTGAAAGGCTGCTCAGCAAGGAAGAAGCCACTACTCCAAACCCACTATTACAAAGCCGGACTGCAGTTTACAGTGGCACATGGGGACAAAAATCTTACCTTCTGGAGAAATGTCCTCTGGTTTGATGAATCCAAGATCAAACTGTTTGACCATAATGGCCATTGTAATGTTTGGAGGAAAAAGGGAGAGGCTTGCAAGCCAAAGAACACCATCCCAGCTGTCAAGAAGTTGAGGCTCTGTTGTAAATGCGTCTTCCAAATGGACAATGACATCAAGCATACCTCCAAAGTTGTAACAAAATGGCTTAAGGGCAACAACGTCAAGGTATTGGAGTGACATGCCCTCAATCTGATTGAAAATTTGTGGGTAGAACTGAAAAAGTGTGTGTGAGCAACAATACCTACGAACCTCTCCCAGTTATAGCAATTCTGTCTAGAAGAATGGACCAAAATTCCAGCAACTTTTTGTAAGAAGCTTGTGGAAAGCTATTCTAAATGTTTGACTCAAGTTAAACAATTTAAAGCCAATACTACCGAATATTAACAAAGTGTATGTAAACTTGTGACCCACTGAATAATGATACACTCATATAGTCAATAAAAAGTTAAATACTCTGTCTGTGAGCATTGTTGGAAAAAATTACTTTTGCCCTGCACAGAGTAGATGTCTTAAATGATTTGCCAAATTTATAGTTTGTTATAGATTGTTAGTTTAAAATCTGTGGAGGGGTTGTAAATTGAGTTTTAAAGAAGTCACCCTAAGTGTACATAAGCTTCTAACTTCAACTGTATATACAGTGCTATATTTTGACTAGCATGATACCATATTACAGTGCCTATAAAAAGTATTCACACTTGGATGTTTTCAATATTTTATTTTTATACAACCATTGAATTACAGATTATTTTATTGTTGTATTTATTCACATTTCTACAATTTGAGACACCATAGCTTTGTAACTGCTTTAGGGTTGTCTCTTTATGGTGTCACTCACTAGTCTTCTTGCATGATCACTCAGTTTTTGTGGATTGCCTACTCTAGGCAGATTTTCAGCTGAGTTTTCCTATTTCCACTTCTTAACTTATTGATTTAACTGGACTTCAAGGAATATTCATTGACTTGTATTTTTCTTTCATCCATCCCCTGGCTTGTGCTTTTCAATAACCTGTTCACAGAGTTGCTTGAAGTGCTCTTTTGTCTTCATTATGTAGGTGAGGCCATGATATTCACTCACCACAAGAAGGGCCTTTCAGATAAGGTGGATCATCAATTGAAACACCTTGCCTACAGCATGTGATCTCCATTGAACTAATCCTGTGCTTTTTAAAACCAATTAGCTTCATCAGTGATGATTTAGGTATGTCATGTTAATGGGGATGAATACTTATGCACTTAATAGTTTTATGCTTTATATTTGTAATTACTTTGGACCACTTTGCAGTGATCTGTTTTGTTTTGATATTAGTTGGTCTTTTTCTGTTGATTTAGTGTAAAAATACATATTAAATCTACTTTGATTCAGAGTTACATGAAAATAAAATAAGAAAACTTCCCTGTAGATATGCAACAGTGCTACATTTTAGGTCCAGGAAAATGAGATCGAATTCCATCTCAGGCAATGTCTGTATGGTTTTCCCACATCATCATTTTGTCTGCATGGGTTTTTCTCATGATACTCTGTGTTTTCTTACACATTTCAAAAATGTGCACTTCAGGAAAATCAGTGAATGTAAATTGTGAATGAGCATGTCCTATGAAGTTCTAACTCCCTGTCCAAAGCTGATTCTTTTTTTTGCATCCAGTGTTGACAGAACAGACTCCAGACCTCAGCATTCTGAACTGGATTAACTAGGTAGAGCAACTGATGGTTGGCATATATGACTTACTCATTGATTTAATTTCTGGACCCATTTCTGACAGTACAGTATATGTCAGAGGTAGCAGAAGTCTATCTCTGTGGTGAGTAGCACAATGCTGTAACTAGACTTAGACTTAAACAGTTCTATTCTATTCTATTCTACCTCTAGATGTGCTAGTTAGGCCTGGTCCAAATTGGTTTTGAGTGAGTCTGAATATGGCCATGTGCGTAAGTGGACCCTTGAATGGACTGTCTCTTTGTTTCTTGCTTTCACACTGTGCTGCCAGGAAAGGCTCCAACCTCTACAACTCTGAATTTTGTTCCAGAATTTTGAAGTATTGAATATGAAAGATTTTTACCAGCATTATTTTTAAAGTATTACATGAAATTATTTCAGAGATGAATTTATAATTTTAAAACAATTAAAACCTGAACTAGATGGGCTCAGGAATATCAAGCTTGGTTATGCTATGTTATTGTATGTTGTGTTTTGTTACACTGTGTTATGTTATGCCAATATACTCTTCAGAACATTTTTTTTTTCTTATTTCAAAACATTTAAGCTATGAGCCACTGACATTTACACTACCTTGGCCTGACAGTCCAGGTACTTCTTTATTAATACACCCTCCAATTATAATGATCTCCATCTTCATTACATCTATGACATCATGTTCAGGCAAATTTAGGGATATTTGTTGTTCATATTATTAGAAAATATGACAAATACTGAGGGTATTCACATGGAAACACTGCTACTGAAATTAAATTTTTATACTGACCATAATAATCATCTGGAAGCTTAGCTGGCTTAACAATGCAGTTGGTGAGAACAGCAGTTTATTACAAAGCTCAGAAATTCAAAACGTTTTCCCTCATAAACTCAATATTTCCTTTCCATTGTGATAAGCTTTCAATAATGCTTACAATATTTCAGACAAATCACAGGACAACATCTTGGCTTTGGTGCCTATATTGTGATTGATTGGGAGGTATGACATATATAGTGAATATAAGAGATGGGATAATCTGATTTACAGGACAGTCATAATTACTTACCATAATAAGTAATCCATTAATAATTTAGGTTTTACTTTCTTTATCTTCATACCTTGGATTTGAAAGTGTTTGAAATATGCGGGAGAGGGGGTTGTGGCTTCAGGGAGGTTAAATTTACTAGTTTAAATGGAGAACAATACATGAAATAAACACCATACCATACAGAACAAGTTGCTGTCTGAAAAAATAGTTTTAGTTATTAGCTTTATTTTATGTATCTGTTGTCACGGATGACACGAGTTGGCTGACATCCCAACCAGAATTGATGGTTCCTTACCTGGATGACGTACCTTTATAATGGATGGCCATTATGGCATGTGTTGTAAATTCTGAAGGTATTATGAAAATAAAGTTTCTCTTACTTGCACCTGAGACGAAGCTGTGTCTAGTGTTTGGGGCCGTGAGATGCCCCCTGCAAACCATGTGTACTTTGTTTCTATTTTATAGCTGGCATTATATAACTAATTGGTTACCATGGCATGTCTTTTTTTTCTAAGCAATGATCTTGTATTAGAAATGTAAATTAACTGTTTTTTGTGTTTATTGGCAGCAAGGTAGTGTTATTCAGGTAAGCTGTGATCCCAAGAAATGGTGCGAAGAAGCAACTGTTCTGTTCCGGAGACCGAGATCCCATTATCTACAGAATTTTTTGAAAGTAAGAGATTATACATATTTTGATTAGCATGCTACCATACTACAGTGTCTATAAAAGTATTCTCCCCCTTGGACGTTTCTACATTCTATGGTTAAACAACACTGAAACACAATCTAATTTGGCTATTTGAAACCGATCAATGGGAAAAGGCCATTTAATGTTAAAGTGAATACAATCTCTACAAAATGATGTAAATTAATTACAAATATAAAACACAAAATAATTGATTGCATAAATATTTACCCCCTTTAAGTCAGCATTTAGTTGATGCATCTGTGGCAGCCATGACAGCCTAGAGTCTGTGTTAATAGCTCTCTATCAGTTTTAGACATTTGTTCACTGTAATTTCTCTCCATTCTTCTTTATGAAAAAGGCTCAAGCTTTGTCAGGTTTGGGATATTGAGCAAACAGCGTTTTGCAAGTGCAGCCACAAATTCTTTATTGAATTGCGATCTGGACACTCCACCACTCCAGGACATTAATATTGTTGTTTTTAAGCCATTCTTTTGTAGCGTTTGCAATATGCTTGAGGTTGCTGCTTTACTGGAGGGAATTTCTTCTTCCATGGCATAGATTTCTTTCCGGCAGGATTTTCTTGTATTTGTCTGCTTTTATCTCACCATCCACCAACACAAGCCTTCCAGGGCTTGCTGCATAGAAGCATGCTCAGGGCATTATGCTGCCACCACCATGTTTTCATGGTGGGGATGATGAATTTTTGATCATGTGCAGTGTTTGGCTTATGCAATACATGGCATTTAGTCTGGTGGTCAATAAGATTTATGTTGGTGTTACGAGACTCTAGAACCTTCTTCCAGCTAATTTTGGAGTCCCCTATGTTCCTTCTGGCAAACTTAAAATAAGATGTTATGTGTATTTTTTTCTGGTGAAGTACCCAGGCAGCAGTTGTTGTATACACAGTCTCTCCAATCTCAGACAATATAGCTTTTAACTCCTTCAGAATTGTCAAAGGGTCTTTTGGTGGCCCCCCATACTAGTCTTCTTCTTGCACGATTGCCTCAGCTAGCCAGATTTACAGCTGCACTACACTCTTTCCAATTCTTATTAATTGATTTAACTGTAGTCTGAGGGATATTCAAGGTCTTGTAAATTTTCTTGTATCCATCACCCGACATGTGCTTTGCAATCATGTTTTCACAGAGTTACTTGGAGTGTTCATTTTTTCTTCATTGATTAGCTTAAGCTACAGTCCTGACTCACCACAAGTTGGACCGTTCAGCTACAGGTGCATTTACAGTAGATTACAATCAATTGGAAGCCCTTGACTACAGACAGGGATCTTCAGTAAGCTAATTATGTGCCTGTTAAAACCAACTGACTGCAACAGTGGTAATTTAGGTGTGTCATATTAATAGGGGTGAATACTTGTGTGAACCAAGGTTATTGTAGTTTTGCCTTTTTATATTAGTTTTTATTTCTAGATTTTTTCTGACCTTACTTGGAAATTCAGTTTAGTTTTAGTTTTCCTTCATTGTGTATTTTTAGTTTTAGTTTAGTTTTTATTTCACATTTCTATTTTATTCTTATATCTATTACTTTCAGTTTTAGTAATTATGGCATGAAGCTCCTACGGAGTTTAGTTTTGTGTCACAATCAGACAGAACTGTGCACTTAACAGGTTTGGATACAAGTTTAATGTTAGTGGAAGCTTACTACGCTACATGGTTTACTATCTGGTCTTGCTTTTGTCTGATAAAAACAAGCATAATCAAAACTAGATACTGAATAAGAACAATTTTACACAATTTTATAATTTTTAAAATATTTTCTCATGAAAATTACAGGGGCTTAGGAAGAACAGGGCTCTTAGACTTGAATGTCTGTGCAGACAACACCTAGCTGTATTGAGGGAAACAATGAAAAACAAGCATGTAGTGCGAAGGTTAGGGGTGGTGAGACTTGAATAGCCCATACATAAAGGACAGTAAACCCATAATGAGCAGAGTAAGAGCAGGTAATAGGAGTTTGAACGGCATAAAACAACAGAGACAGCATCTGAGATTAAGAACAATATATACATTATCTAAAACTGTTTATCTAGAGCAGGATCACAGGAAACCTGTATGATAAGGCTGATGTTAAGAATAAAAAGAATATGATATTTCAACTATCTATTTTGAGAGAGAGGAAGAAAAACATTGAAAAAGTGAGACAAATATTTTAAAATATAATTCTGCTAATGGATTACTTTCACAATATCAGGTATTTTGAGTTGTGAATATGAACTAAAAAAAGATAAATTAATAAATATAGAATAAATACAAAAACCCATTAGTATCTTTTAGTTTTTCATCACTTGGCAGACTCTCTTCGCCTACTTACCTTTGTTTGTATCGCTTCATTATTAAACGATGTTTTTAAAGCAAAAGTGATTGGTCAGTAACAATATGCTGTTCTTGTATGATGACCTTGTCAGTCTCTCGATCAGTGTCGTTTTATTTTCAAAAACCGGAAGTGGTCTCCTCGAGACTTTCTCATATACTAAGATATGGGGATGGATATTTGAGGAGTAAACTGCAAGACAATAATTATATTTTTATATTATGTACATTAAGGAACCATCAACAACAAATCAATCAAATGAATAATATATTGAACATTTATTAAAATGTAAAGTTGAATAAATCGGAATCTGCAGCTGCTTGAATAAGAAAAAAAAATCGAATATGTGTTTCGGTAAAGTACCACTTCCGGGTGATGGATTTGGCCCAGAAGTTAATACAGATCTACAACTGTGGTGTTACAACCACATGCCAAATTTCAAAGTTGCCAAAGTTGCATTTTTGAGTTATTGTGTTTACACACAATTCCAAAAAACTGCATTTTTGGACTCTGGGAGGTCTATAATGTCAAGATGCATCAAAATATTGAGGTCAAATTTTTTCATAATTACTTTCTGTATACTTCATATATGAGAAAGTAAAAAACGATTTCTCCTGTGCAAAGTGGCAGGTCTGCGTGAGTTGGCACCCTGCCCGGGGATTGGTTTCCTGCCTTGTGCCCTGTGTTGGCTGGGATTGGCTCCAGCAGACCCCCGTGACCCTGTGTTCGGATTCAGCGGGTTGGAAAATGGATGGATGGAAAGTAGCAGGTAAATTGCCATCAACAAAAAGCAGTCACCTGAGAAATAAACTGAAACGTTACTCACTCTGATTTTTCTGTCCATATGGTAAAGGTTGACAAGCACATTCTGTTTTCAGGCGTTTGAATTACATTTTGATATACAACAAGTGCAAAGAAAGGTGGCACAGTAAGTCGCTTTCCATTTTACATGCTTTACGCACCTGCATTCAGCTTGCTTTGTCACCGCAAATACTGTGTGAACAGCCACACTCCATCACCAAATGCCGATTACTGAATGAATATGTGCGGACGGCTCGTGGGGGATGACTTTCTGTTTTAGAGTTAAAACTTACAAGGGTTAAAGACTAACGGCAAGAATATTCATTCAAAAACAAAAACTAAAAATATTTTAGTAAATTATTATTTTATTTCAGTTAGTCTTTCCAGCTACTTTAATAGTTTTGTTTAGTTTTAGTTTTCATTTCGGTTTTGTTAATTATTTTATTTCAGTTTACGAAAATGTTTTTTTAACAATAGTTTCAGTTTTTGATTTTAGTTTTCGTTAACTATAATAACCTTGGTGTGAACAGTTATTTTGTGTTTTATATTTGTATTTAATTTAGAGCATGTTGCAGAGATCTGTTCTCATGTTGAGAATAAAAGGTAATTTTAGGTAGACTTGTATCAAAAAGTCAAAATAAATCAATTGTGATTCAATGTTGTATTAGAATAAGATGTGACATTTTCAAATGGGATGAATACATTTTATAGGCACTGTAAGTGAGCTACAGGTGGCTAATCAACTTGGGCAAATACTTGCATTGTTATTGGCTTGCCTAAACCTTTCTATGATATAAATTGAAAAAATAGGCTTTTGCAGTGAGTGCACATTTAAGGCCAGTGAGTTTCCTGAGGATGCATACAGATTTGACTTTATTGTTACTTTTCACATTTAGTAGAATTTGGTCTTAATTTGGCTCTAATGTTGAAAAAGCTATTGGCCCTGTTGTCTGTGAATCTTTTGGGAAGATACAGTGCATCCGGAAAGTATTCACAGCGCCTCACTTTTTTCACATTTTGTTGTTACAGCCTTATTCCAAAATAGATTAAATTCATTTTTTTTCCTCAGAATTCTACACACAACATCCCATACTGACAACGTGAAATAAAGTTTACTTGAGGTTTTTTGCAAATTTATTAAAAATAAAAAAACTGAGAAATCACATGTACATAAGTATTCACAGCCTCTGCTCAATACTTTGTCGATGCACCTTTGGCAGCAATTACAGCCTCAAGTCTTTTTGAATATGATGCCAGAAGCTTGGCACACCTAACCTTGGCCAGTTTCGCCCATTCTTCTTTGCAGCACCTCTCAAGCTTCATCAGGTTGGATGAGAAGCGTCGGTGCACAGCCATTTTAAGATCTCTCCAGAGATGTTCAATTGGATTCAAGTCTGGGCTCTGGCTGGGCCACTCAAGGACATTCACAGAGTTGTCCTGCAGCCACTCCTTTGATATCTTGGCTGTGTGCTTAGGGTCGTTTTCCTGCTGAAAGATGAACCGTCGCCCCAGTCTGAGGTCAAGAGCGCTCTGGAGCAGGTTTTATCCAGGATGTCTCTGTATATTGCTTGCAGTCATCTTTCCCTTTATCCTGACTAATCTCCCAGTCCCTGCCGTTGAAAAACATCCCCACAGCATGATGCTGCCACCACCATGCTTCACGGTGGGGATGGTATTGGCCTGGTGATGAGCGGGTGCCTGGTTTCCTCCAAACGTGACGCCTAGGCATTCACACCAAAGAGTTCAATCTTTGTCTCATCAGACCAGAGAATTTTCTTTCTCACAGTCTGAGTAATCCTTCAGGTGCCTTTTGGCAAACTCCAGGCGGGCTGCCATGTGCCTTTTACTAAGGAGTGGCTTCCGTCTGGCCACTCTACCATGCAGGCCTGATTGCTGGATTGCTGCAGAGATGGTTGTCCTTCTGGAAGGTTCTCCTCACTCCACAGAGGACCTCTGGAGCTCTGACAGAGTGACCATCTGGTTCTTGGTCTCCTCCCTGACTAAGGCCCTCTCCCCTGATCGCTCAGTTTAGATGGCCGGGCCAGCTCTAGGAAGAGTCCTGGTGGTTTCGAACTTCTTCCACTTACGGATGATGGAGGCCACTGTGCTCATTGGACCTTCAAAGCAGCAGAAATTTTTCTGTAACATTCCCAGATTTGTGCCTCGAGACAATCCTGTTTCGAGGTCTATAGGACAATTCCTTTGACTTCATGCTTGGTTTGTGCTCTGACATGAACTGTCAACTGTGGGGACCTTATTATAGGACAGGTGTGGCCTTTCCAAATCATATCCAATCAACTGAATTTACCACAGGTGGCTCCAATTAAGCTGCAGAAACATCTCAAGGATGATCAGGGGGAAACAGGATTGCCCCTGAGCTCAATTTTGAGCGTCACGGCAAATGGCTGTGAAATACTTATGTACATGTGCTTTTTCAATTTTTTATTTTTAATATATTTGCAAAAATTGCTCAAGTAAACTTTTTTTTTCACTTGTCCATTATGGGTGTTGTTGAGAATTCTGAGGAAAAAAATGATTTAATCCATTTTTGGAATAAGGCTGTAACATAACAAAATGTGGAAAACGTGGATGCGCTGTTAATAACTTTCCGGATAGCACTCTGGTACCTTAATAAAGGCGCTAGCTGTAATTAGCAATGTCATGCAATCTGATGTCATATGGCAAAAATTGGGCTGCGATGTGACATAGTGGTTAGTGTCACTGCCTTTCAGCCTCTGGGCACTGAGTTAAAATCCTGGCCATGTCACAGTCAAATGTGTCTGTTTGTCACACATCTTTATTACATTTTCTTCTACATCCCAAAAACATGAACATTAGATTAATTGACAACTCTAAAATTAGTCCTGTATAACTGAATGTAGTGTGTGGGAATCTGCCTTATGATGGTTTGGTATCCTATCTTGGACTAGGAAGGGTCATGTCTTGAACCTATTGCTGTTTGGATAGGTGCCAGCTCACAGTGACTATGAAACTGAATACTCAGCCTTAGATGATGGACAAACTAACAGCACTTACATTATGTAGTTACTTTCAAAGTGTTAAAAAATGAAGCCCAAATGTCAATCAACACAAAGCAGACATGTCTGTTTGACTGGTGCAGAGGAAAGAGTTACTGTCTTGTAATCAAGAGATTGCAGGTTTGATCCTGGGTATTGCCCACGGTTACCATTTTGAGTAGTACTTTGTTTTTACTGTAGTGGCTCTGGCTGCTTAATTAGTAAGTGTACCAAGCTTTGTAAAAAATTTGTCACCTCATTCTTTTGTCAGTGGTCTTAGAGCAATGCCTGCTTGCCATTCTAAACTCAGTTTCTTCTAGTTACACCAAAAAAAGAAATAAATGCTCAAGCATTTATTGACTTTGGGGTAGCAGAGAATTTTATTAGCTCAGCTTTAGTTAAAAATAAACAAATTTTGCACTAGGTTATAATTTTAGAATGGTAGAACAATTATGCTGAGAATAGGCTATTTAGGCCAAGAAGCTTATCCATCCTATTCATCTAGATTGTCCACATTTGAAGGTCCCTACTAAAGCCTTGCTCTCCAACACACTACTTAGTAATTTATTCCATGTTCTCTTGTTTTCTACTTGAACAAAAACATTACAACATTTGTGTAAAATTTACCCTTATTCTCCCAGTGTTCTCTTTGAAACATTTATTTTAAAGTAACAAGTAACTACTCTACTAATTCCTCTTGATAATTTTTAAAACTTAAATCATGTAATCTCTTAACTTAATTTAGCTTAAACTAAAAAGATTCAACTCCTTCAATTTCTCCTCATTGTTCATATTTCTTACTGTAGTTCTGGAATCAGCCTAATTGATCTTCCTTCGACCTTCTCTAGCATTGCTATGTCTTTTTTAATATATGGAGATGAAAACTGAACACAGTACTCCAGGTGATGTCTAACTAGTGCATGTCCCTGCAGCAAGTGGAAATTTTAATGTTTACATGTCCAGAGTTGCACCATCTTGTATTGACATAGAGTGCGAGTACTCTCCTTTCTGCTTCCCGCAGATACTGTTCGTCCCACTCTAACTGTGCTAAACACGGCTAGCTCCAAAGCATCTGGGATGTTAGTTGTTAGCCACGTTTCACTAAAACACAACAAACTGCATTCTCTGTAGGTCCTGACATTTTTCACCAGCACAGCCAGTTTGTCGATCTTATTTGGTAGTGAGTTCATATTTCCCAGGATCACAGAAGGCAAAAAAGGTTTGTAGTGCCACTTTCTCGTTGGACGCTTGGCTTTTATCTTAGCGCCGGCTCTGCTGCCACGATACCGTCTTCTTACCTCGTTAGGTAAATAGGGAACCACACCGGAGCGGGCATTTGTTGTTGTCAATGAAGTTGACTACTTGAATAAACGGGTCTCGGCGTGTAAAAATCCATGTCCAAGTAGTAAAAAGTAAAAAGTGTCCAGGGAACAAGTCCACATAAAAGAAAGTGGTAGGAGCGAACAGTGAAATAGAGAAAAATAGAGAAAAAAGGTAGAAGATAGAGTCATACACAGAGCTGCTGGAATGGCTGCCACTCGCGGAGGCACCTGAGTCATATATAACTTAAGCAAAACCTTGACTTAAATTCCATATCTTATGATATTTAACCTAACATCCAATTATCTTTCTTAATCACTATTATACACTGTCTGGTTGAAAATAGTAATGAATACACTATGACTCCTAAGTACTTCTCATAAGTGTACTTTCAAGACCTCCCGAAGTGTATTCAGATCAAGCTTTGCATTTAGTTTCATTAAATTCCATCTGATACAAATCTACCCAAGTCTGTATGCTATCCAAGTAGCTCTGTAACAATTTAGTTGATACTAGATTATCTGCCCTTCTACCTAGTTTTGGTATCATCTACAAACTTAACTAGCTTTTTGATTATATTTTTTCCAGACAGTTTATGTATATTAAAAATAGCAGTGGTCTTTGCACTGATCTATGAGGGACACCACTTTTAACATCACATAATTGTGTAAATGTTGCCATCACCATGACCCATTGCTTCCATTATTTAATCCAATTTTTTAGTTTGATCATTTATCTTTTATAGGTACCTTATCAAAAGCCTTAAGGAAATCAAGATATTAATATATTCATCTCATTGATCACATTTTTCTGTTGTTTCCTCATAGAGGAACTTGACAAATACAAATCAATTATTTATGTGTATTTTTTCACAATGGTGCATAGGCTGATTCAATGATTTGTGATTCAGTGACTGAACTACACACCTCTTTTGTTTTCTCAATCCTCATGACATGGACAGTGATAATGGAGTAACAAAATCTCAGGTGAATCTTGAATAAGGAATGTATGAAAGGTTTGTGCAAAGGTGGCTAGGAGTTTTATAAGATCAGTAGCTGTGATACAGTTAAACATTCTTACATTTATGAATGGTCTTTTACAGAAATCAAAGGAGAGCTATGGCTTTTCCTACTCCCTGCTCTTCTCACTTTCATTCTATCAGCTGTGTTCCTGGAGGAAATGGGCTTCTTGTTCCGCAATATCACTTCTTGTAGACGTCGTCGGCTATATCTTTGGATTCTTGGCATTTACCCGGTAAAACAAAAATTATGTTTATTTTCTGCTGTTTCTATTGAAGATTTTATGGATCAGTTAAACTTATACAGGGATATAAAAGTTTTTTCTTTCATTAAGTCCAGCTCATTCATTTCCATATTTCCTCTGTATTTTCCTTTCAATGTAACATCTTGTGGACTGTTGATCAACCATTTCTTGTGGTGATATAGCATCTCTGTAAATTTTTTTCAGGTTTTCAGCATGACGTCTCTCATTGGGATGTATGTGCCTCGCTCTATGTCTGTCTGCAGTTTTGTTGCCTCTCTGTAAGTAAGCCACATGGGATTAAAGCTTAATCATTTAAGAGTTTCACTTCAGTTCACTTTTACTATGCTTATCCTGGTGAGGGTCCTGGTGGAAACAATAACAAATTGGACTCTGTTCTCAGCAAAACTTTCCAGCTGCAAGTGGGGAGTTTTTAAAAGTTACCTGTTGAGTTGAAAGATAGAATGCTCCTTGTTTATGCTGGCTTCCCTTGGTTTCAACAAGTAGCAGTTTCACTCTGAGGTCATTTCTTATTGCTGACCTTCCCACTCTGTCATGAAAAGTGAGCTCAGAAACACAGTGCAGGAATTTTATTTCAGCTGCTTAGACTGACTGTATCATTCTTTTGGTCCTTGCACAGAGTTCATGACAATACATGTGGATGGGGATATAGACTGACAGGTGAATAGAAAGATTTGTGCAAGGATTTACTCAAACTCCCTCTTCACCACTGTTGTCTGGTGGAACAGCCAAAAAACTGCCATGGCTGCCCTTATTTGTTAGTGAAATTCACAATCACCTCTAGCTTTACCAGTGAGCAAGACCCTAAAGTACAGTGCATCCGGAAAGTATTCACAGTGCATCACTTTTTCCACATTTTGTTATTTTACAGCCTTATTCCAAACTGGATTAAATTCATTTTTTTCCTCAGAATTCTACACACAACACCCCAAAATGACAACGTGAAAAAAGTTTACGTGAGATTTTTGCAAATTTATTAAAAATAAAAAAATTGAGAAAGCACATGTACATAAGTATTCACAGCCTTTGCCATGAAGCTCAAAATTGAGCCCAGGTGCATCCTGTTTCCCCTGATCATCCTTGAGATGTTTCTGCAGCTTCATTGGAGTCCACCTGTGGTAAATACAGTTGATTGGACATGATTTGGAAAGGCACACACCTGTCTATATAAGGTCCCACAGTTGACAGTTCATGTCAGAGCACAAAGCAAGAATGAAGTCAAAGGAATTGTCTGTAGACCTCAGAGACAGGATTGTCTCGAGGCACAAATCTGGGGAAGGTTACAGAAACATTTCTGCTGCTTTGAAGGTCCCAATGAGCACAGTGGCTTCCATCATCCGTAAGTGGAAGAAGTTCAAAACCACCAGGACTCTTCCTAGAGCTGGCCGGCTATCTAAACTGATCGAGAAGGGCCTTAGTCAGAGAGGTGACCAAGAACCTGATGGTCACTCTGTCAGAGATCCAGAGGTCCTCTGTGGAGAGAGGAGAACCTTCCAGAAGGACAACCATCTCTGCAGCAATCCACCAATCAGGCCTGTATGGTAGAGTGGCCAGACGGAAGCCACTCCTTAGTAAAAGGCACATGGCAGCCCACCTGGAGTTTGCCAAAAGGCACCTGAAGGACTCTCAGACCATGAGAAAGAAAATTCTCTGGTCTGATAGATAAAGATTGAACTCTTTGGTGTGAATGCCAGCGTCACGTTTGGAGGAAACCTGGCACCGCTCATCACCAGGCCAATACCATCCCTACAGTGAAGCATGGTGGCAGCATCATGCTGTGGGGATGTTTTTCAGTGGCAGGACTGGGAGACTAGTCAGGATAAAGGAAAAGATGACTGCAGCAATGTACAGAGACATCCTGAATGAAAACCTGCTCCAGAGCGCTCTTGACCTCAGACTGGGGCGACAGTTCGTCTTTCAACAGGACAACGACCCTAAGCACACAGCCAAGATATCAAAGGAGTGGCTTCAGGACAACTCTGTGAATGTCCTTGAGTGGCCCAGCCAGAGCCCAGACTTGAATCCGATCGAACATCTCTGGAGAGATTTTAAAATGGCTGTCCACCGACGCTTCCCATCCAACCTGATGGAGCTTAAGAGGTGCTGCAAAGAGGAATGGGCAAAACTGGCCAAGGATAGGTGTGCCAAGCTTGTGGCATCATATTCAAAAAGACTTGAGGCTGTAATTGCTGCCAAAGGTGCATCGACAAAGTATTGAGCAAAGGCTGTGAATACTTATGCACATGTGATTTCTCAGTTTTTTTGTTTTTAATAAATTTGCAAAAACCTCAAGTAAACTTTTTTCACGTTGTCATTATGGGTGTTGTGGTAGAATTCTGAGGAAAAAAATGAATTTAATCTATTTGGAATAAGGCTGTAACATAACAAAATGTGGAAAAAGTGAAGCGCTGTGAATACTTTCCAGATGCACTGACTTGAACTTGACTTGGAACATCTGATCACTCATTACCTGTTGTAAAGACACCAGTGTTTGCCAGAAGAGAACAATGCCCTTACATCTGAGGTGTTAATTTTCATCCTTCATTACACACTATTGTAAACTGCTTTAGAGTGCCTCAAAAATGCAGTCTATGGATACCAAGAAGGTAACATCATTGGTAAGAGTCTAAGAATTAATTCTGAGATTTCCACTTTGGATACTCTCTATGTCTCAGCTGAACCTTGATAGATAGATAGAGATAGATAGATAGATAGATAGATAGATAGATAGAGATAGATAGATAGATAGATAGATAGATAGATAGATAGATACATTATTAATCCCAAGGGATTAATACAAAAAAATATATATATATACATATTAATAAAAGGCAAAGCCCTCACTGACTGACTGACTGACTGACTGACTGACTGACTGACTGACTGACTCATCACTAATTCTCAAACTTCCCGTGTAGGTGGAAGGCTGAAATTTGGCAGGCTCATTCCTTACAGCTGACTTACAAAAGTTAGGCAGGTTTCATTTCGAAATTCTACGCGTAATGGTCATAACTGGAACCTGTTTTTTCCATATACTGTAATGGAGGAGGCGGAGTCACGTATCGCGTCATCACGCCTCCTACGTAATCACGTGAACTAAAAACAAGGAAGAGATTTACAGCACGAGTCAAACGCGGGAACGAAGGTAAATGACGTTAATTTTGAGTGTCTTTTAATACTGTGTAAGCATACATATTAACACATGTGCAATTAAACGTGTGCATTTACAGGGTGATTTCTCAGGCTTAAAAGCTCGCCTTTTATCAAACGCGGGAACAAAGGTAAATGACTTGTTCACTGTCTTTTAATACTGTGTAACCATACATATTAATTCATGTGCAATTAAACCATTTACGGGGTGATTTCTCAGGCTTAAAAGCTCGCCTTTTACTAAAAAGTAAATGCAAAACTATTTTCAGTCATTCTATGATCTGCTTCTCACAACTGAAGGCACCGTGGCTGATGGTAAATGACGTTAATTTTTGAGTGTCTTTTAATACTGTGTAAGCATACATATTAACACATGTGCAATTAAACGTGTGCATTTACGGGGTGATTTCTCAGGCTTAAAAGCTCGCCTTTTATCAAACGCAGGAACAACTGTAAATGACGTTGTTCACTGTCTTTTAATACTGTGTAACCATACATATTAACACATGTGCAATTAAACGTGTGCATTTACGGGGTGATTTCTCAGGCTTAAAAGCTCGCCTTTTACTAAAAAGTAAATGCAAAACTATTTTCAGTCATTCTATGATCTGCTTCTCACAACTGAAGGCACCGTGGCTGATGGTAAATGACGTTAATTTTTGAGTGTCTTTTAAATCTGTAAGCATACATATTAACACATGTGCAATTAAACGTGTGCATTTACGGGTGATTTCTCAGGCTTAAAAGCTCGCCTTTTATCAAACGCAGGAACAACTGTAAATGACGTTGTTCACTGTCTTTTAATACTGTGTAACCATACATATTAACACATGTGCAATTAAACGTGTGCATTTACGGGGTGATTTCTCAGGCTTAAAAGCTCGCCTTTTACTAAAAAGGTAAATGCAAAACTATTTTCAATCATTCTATGATCTGCTTCTCTCAACTGAAGGCACCGTGGCTGATGTTACGTCACTTGCTGTCCAACCATAAGCGTTACCTGTAGGTAACCAGCCACTCACTTCACTCCCTTATGGGAATCGAACCTCTGAGGTTTTCTTTGTTCTTAATTAAAATTTAAAAGCAATACTTCACCGCTGCTAAGCCCCTCTAGCGCTGACGTCCGAGGTTCGATTACCGTAAGCAAGTGCAGTGAGTGTGTAATTACATCACGGCATTCGTAGTCTGATTCACAATCTGATTGTATGGGTGGTTACCTACCAGGTAACGCTTATAGTTGGCCACCAAGTCAGGTCGAAGTGATCACTCGAGTAAAGGCAGGTTCACATAAAAACAGATCCTTAACAAACTGTTTTAGTATATTTTCCCTCAATTTAAAAAGGTTTTTCTTCTTAATAAAAATTTAAAAGCAGTACTTCGCCGGGGCGAAGTGCGTGGATTTGACCGACTGACACATACAGACATATTCATGAGTGCAGGTACTTCAGAAAGAAAGCACCGTGTAAACCTAAAGTTTAAATTAAGTTCATAGACCTACAAAAGGTTGCCATTCATTTGAGGCATGATTGCTTTTCTTCTGTACAACTATACGTTGCATTCTCAAGAGTGTGCTTGCACGGCTTCGGATATAGATATATATATATATGTATGTATGTCTATATATAAATATGTAAGCTTATAAGTACTCGCCTTACTTCTCTTTAAGAAAGGAAGATGTAATGATACTTGATTTAAACGATTCCATGTCTTCCTGGGTTTGCTTAGCTTATTGTCAATATCTTTACACGTTTTTTTAAGACTTATCGACTGAAACGGGCTTTCACGAAAAAAGTTAGGGCTTTGCTACAGGATACACCCTCCACAAGTTAAGCAAGTAAAAATAAAATATATATTCTGTTTTATTTAAACCTTTTTAAGTTCGTATGCATAGCCCCATTTGGCTGTTTAATTTTTTTTTTCTTTCTTCAGTAATATTTAATCTCCTTAAAGAAAAAGAACATATCCATTTTACTTTTTTTGTATCTCTTTAGTAATATTTTTAGTGTAAAAGGATAACCAGTATTTAAACCTTTTATGTTACTTTATACATTTTATTTTACACAATGTTGAAAAATTAATAAGAAAGCTACATATTTTGGCAGCTGCTGCTTTAATTTTCAATGAAATGAAAAAAGCTCTCCAAGAGAAAACGTCAATGAAGAAGAAACCGTTTTGCACTATATAAAAATGAGAAACCCTCATTTATAAAAGTTTGCTGCAGATGACTTAACCTGAAAATAAATGAATAGTTCCTATGTGTATCATACATAATTATCCTATTTTACTTATGCTTTATTCCAGCAACTTACAACATCTGAGGTACAATTTGTTACATTACTTTTGTTTTTGCAGCACAGGCAGGTGAAGTGACTTCCTCAGGGTCACACAGTGGTGTCAGTACCAGGATTTGAACTGACAAGCTTCCGGGGTTTACTGAATATTACTGAAGAAAGAAAAAAAACGAAAATGGGCAAATAGGGCTATGCATACAGATGTCCATCCATCCATTATCCAACCCGCTATATCCTAAATACAGGAGCCATAATTAGAGTATGTATATATACAGTATATATACAGTATATATATATATATATATATATATATATATATATTATATATATATATATCCATCCATCCATTTTCCAACTCGCTGAATCCGAACACAGGGTCACGGGGGTCTGCTGGAGCCAATCCCAGCCAACACAGGGCACAAGGCAGGAAACAATCCCGGGCAGGTGCCAAACCCACCACAGGACACACACTAAACAGCACCAGCACAACACTAGGGCCAATTTAGAATCGCCAATCCACCTAACTGCATGTCTTTGGACTGTGGGAGGAAACCGGAGCGCCCCGTATGGAAACCCACGCAGACACGGGGAGAACATGCAAACTCCACGCAGGGAGGACCCGGGAAGCGAACCCAGGTCCCCAGATCACCCAACTGCGAGGCAGCAGCGCTACCCACTGCGCCACCGTGCCGCCCTAAATATATATATATATAAATATATATGTATATATATGTGTGTGTGTGTATGTATATGTGTGTGTTTATGTATGTGTGTATATATATGTTGATATGTGTATATATATATATATATATGTATATATATGTGGATGTGTATATGTATATATATATGTAGATATGTGTATATGTAGATATGTATATATATGTATATGTATATATATGTTTATGTGTGTGTGTATATTGTATATATAAAAGACATCAACACTCATAACAATGACAACACAATTACATTGACAATCATGTTACGTTATTTTTAAAATGTTTCCTTTTTTTTTCATAACCTCTTTAACACACTACTTCTCCGCTGCGAAGCGCGGGTATTTTGCTATATATATATATATATGACAGCAACACTCATAACAATGACAACACAATTACATTGACAATCATGTTACGTTATTTTTAAAATGTTTCCTTTACTTTTTCATAACCTCTTTAACACACTACTTCTCCGCTGCGAAGCGCGGGTATTTTGCTAGTATATGATATATATTTATATATCATATATATATGATATCCTGTGCATACAAAACACAGGCAGGAGAGTTGACACTCTTGTCCTACATCCACAATTAATCGATAGCACTGTATTGCCAAATATGTGTAAATTGCTCTCAGTCCACAATTACCAAACCGCTTGGCACACACAGCAATGACCATAGGACTTAGAGGTCGTGTAGCTCCCTTGTCCTTTAATGTATTATTTTTTTATTTTTATAACTTAAGATAAATAAAATAAATTCAATAAGAAAGGTTTGAGCAATTTAGGTAATCCAAAACCAATTTTTAATAATGAGGCCAGTGCAATACAAGTCTAGTTGGATGTTGGACTTTTTGGAGGATGGCATGTCTTCCTTGGCCTGTCTTCCTTGAAGGCTATGTCTGTAGGAGATGCCAGCTAATCATGTACCTCAAGTTTAGGGTCACTGAACTGGAGGAGGAGTTAGCATGCTTATGTTTAAGTAGAGAATTGGCGGACCTGGCCCAGATGTACTTTAGAGAGGACCCCATAGGTGGTGTGGGAGTTCATTCCAGACTAGACAGGTAGAGATAGATGGGTCACAAGACACAAGACAAAAGATGCACAATGTTCTGGGCATCAACCCCAGAAATGGAAATGTCAAAATCCTTTTTCCGGCACTTGTGGAGCTGTGTCTCTGAAGACTCTTAGGTGGTAGGCAGGAATGAGGAGTCCAAATGGGCCACCTCTAAACCAGTCTACAGAAAAAGAGAGGTTGTGATAGTGGGGAACTCAATATTTTTGGAGATTAAAGAGACAGATAGTCTTGCATGGTGTGTTGCCAGTGAATGTACAGGTGAGAGACCACCCTGTAAATGTTGATAGGCTCTTGGCCATAGCAGGGGTGGATCCAGTTATTATTGTCCATGTTAGGCATAAATGACATACATAAGGGAAGGCTATCAGTTCTGCAATCCAAATTTAAAGAGTTAAGTGCTAAGCTGAGGAGCAGAACTGACAAGGTAGTCTTCTCAGAAGTTCTATGCGTGCCACACGCCAGTCCAGAAAGAAATATGAGATTAGAAGGCTTAACAAAAGGCTCAAATCTGGGTACAGGTTAACAGAGTGTAGGTTTATGGTGCATTATGAAACCTTTTGGAACAAATGGGATCTGTTCTGCTATGTTAGGTTACATTTGAACCAGGGGAGGCATCAATGCGTTAGGAGTTGTATGAGTAGGTTAGTTGAGGATTGCTTAAACTAGGGAATGGGGAGGCAGTGAGTTTAAGACAGGCCAGGTTTAGAATTGTACATGAAGGGATAAGCAATAGTGTAAAAATAAATATGCATAGTAATGTAAATTTTAACCCAAGGTTTTAATGCAAAAGTTAAACAAGTAAAACTTAAAATAGCATGCATTACAAGTATCTATACTAATAAATGGCAAAGCCCTCACTGACTCACTCACTCACTGACTGACTGACTGACTCACTCATCACTAATTCTCCAACTTCCCGTGTAGGTAGAAGGCTGAAATTTGGCAGGCTCGTTCCTTACAGCTTACTTACAAAAGTTAGGCAGGTTTCATTTCGAAATTCTACGCGTAATGGTCATAACTGGAACCTGTTTTTTGTCCATATACTGTAATGGAGGAGGCGGAGTCACGTATCGCGTCATCACGTATTACGCCTCCTACGTAATCACGTGAAGTGAAAACAAGGAAGAGATTTACAGCACGAGTCAAACGCGGGAACGAAGGTAAATGACATTAATTGTTGAGTGTCTTTTAATACTGTGTAATTGTTGAGTGTCTTTTAATACTTTGTAAGCATACATATTAACAGATGTGCAATTAAACGTGTGCATTTACGGGGTGATTTCTCAGGCTTACAGCTCAAAATGATCACTTGAGTGAAGACAGCTTCACAAAAAAAACAGATTCTTAACAAACTGTTATTGGTATATTTTACCTCAATTTTAAAAGGTTTTCTTTTCTTCTTAATAAAAATTTAAAAGCAGAACTTCGCCGGTGCGAACCGCGGGGATTTGAGCGACTGACGCATACAGACATATTCATGAGTGCAGGTACTTCGGAAAGAAAGCACCGTGTAAACCTAAAGTTTAAATTAAGTTCATAGACCTACAAAAGGTTGCCATTGATTTCAGGCAAGATTGCTTTTATCCTGTACAACTATACGTTGCATTCTCAAGAGTGTGCTTGCACAGCTTGGTCATATTACAACCGGAGTGCTGAACTGACAACGTGATATACAAACAGCACAATCGTAAAAACAGGATTAAATAAAAAGGCTGCTTCCGTTGGCAAAGCAACGAGAAAGGAAGACCTTATATGACGTTCATTTATAAAACAGCGGAGAGGCTGTGTGAAGTCAGCTTCACAAAAAAACAGATCCTTAACAAATTGTTATTGGTAGATTTTCACTCAATTTAAAAAGGTTTTCTTCTTAAAAAAAATTTAAAAGCAGTACTTTGCCGCTGCAAAGCATGGGGATGTATATATATAGATAGATAGATAGATAGAGATATATATATATAGATAGATAGATAGATAGATAGATAGATAGATAGATAGATAGATAGATAGATAGATAGATAGATAGATAGATAGATAGATAGATAGATAGATAGATAGATAGATGTGTATGTATGTAGATATGTATATATGTATATGTATATATATGTGTCTGTATGTGTATATATATATATGTATATATATATGTATATATATATATATATATATATATATATATGTATATATATATGTATATGCATATATGTATGTATATATGTGTATATATAAGTATATATGTTTATGTATATATATGTTTACATAACCTCTTTAACACACTACTTCTCCGCTGCGAAGCGCGGGTATTTTGCTAGTCAAAAATAAAACAAATGACTTAGAGTTGTATGTAACTGAAAGTGATTATGATATTATAGTAATTACAGAAACCTGACTAAATAACAACTATGGTGATGAGTAAAACATAGAGGATTACACATTTTTAGGAAGGAGAGACAGAACATAAAAGGATGAGGCTTTGCCAATTATGTCAAGCAGTATTTAAATACAAGTCTTGTTCAGTTTAACAATGAGCCACATGTTAATGAGGACATCTTTATTCATCTGAAAAGCAATAAGGAAAGACACCTAATTTTAAAAGATTGCTATAGACCCTCCAATGAAGTGTAATATTAAAAGGCAGGTTTGCAGGGGGATATTATAGTCATGGTGGACTTTAGCTACCCATTTTAGCTGAACTAACTTTGCAAATAGTGGAGTACAGGAGCATGAGTTTTTGGACATAATCAAAGACTGCTTTTTAACACAGTGTTTTAAAGCACCAATGTGGGGAAAAATGCCTGTCTAGATTTAGTATTTTCTAACAATCAGGGTAGAATAGTGTAGAAGTAATTGAACTGCTAGGGTCACGTGACCATAGTATAACACAATTCTCAGGATTATGCAAGAGTGCAAATGCAAAGACCAAAACTATTAAGTTTAACTTTGATTGGGCAAAATTTTAACAGAGGCGATAAAGTATAAAAGGCATAAACTGGGATAAGCTTTTAAGTGTGGAGACAGTCAAGGAACAGTGGAACAGGCTTAGAAATGTTTTGCACGACATTTTTTTTGCACGAAATGTTTTGCAGCAGGGCTACAGGTTTGGAACATAGAAGCTCAACCCTGCTGGGGCCCGTGGCCACAGCCAGGGGGTGCCTGGATGTTTGCTGAGCTCTGCTTGGTAGCATTTCTGCTGCACCCGGACGTGCTGCCAGGAGAAGCTCATTGGACACCTGGAGTGCTTCAGGGTATCCTATAAAAGGAGTCAGATGCCACTACTTGGAGAGCCAGAGTCAGGAGGAGGTGGATGAAGCTTGTGAGGAGGAGTGGAGGTGGAAAAAGAGAGAGAGCGAGAGAGACAAAGAGAAAAGGACTGAATTGCACTATTTGGTGCTTTCTACTGTGCTGTGCTTTGGGAAGCAAGGAAAGAAAACTCCAAGTATGCAAATAAAAGTGTGCGGTGTGCTGCACTTGTGTCTCTGCCTGTCTATGTCAGGGTTGGTGTGGCAGGTGCGTCCCAGTATTCCACAAAGGATATTGGAGAAGCTAAAAGGCTCTTACAGAGGAACATAGCAGATGACCCAAAGAGATTCTTTTGGTATTTTAATAGTAAAAAATAGTCAAGGAGGAGGTAAAGTGCATCAGGAATACTAAAGGGGAATTAAAAAATGCATACCATGAAATAGCAGATGCTCTAAACATTAATTTTTTGAAGTCTTCACATGTGAGGAAGTGGGTAACCTCCCAGTGGTAACAGGGACTACTATGGAAGTATGAAGTAATTAAAAGATTGTAGAGGGAACATTCTGCTCAGATTAAATAAGCTGAAATCGAATAAAATTCCCAGGACCAGAATTCTTAAGGAGGTTAGAGAGTACATATATAAACCCTTGACACATACTTTTAGGAAGTCACTGCACACTGGGGAAATTCCAAAGGACTGGAAAATGCCAAATATTATCTGATTATATAAAAAGGGTGATGGAAAAGATCCAAGCAACTATAAGCCAGTAAGCTAAACATTCGCCACAGGTAAATTAGTTGAAGCAAATCTTAAGAAAAAGATTGAGCAACACATGGCAAGCACAGTTTTACTGAACAGTCATCATTGGCTCAGACAAGGGAGGTTGTATTTTACTTACATTTTAAAATTCTATGAAGAAGCAACAAATGAATACATTCAAAGTAATGCATATGATATTATTTATCTTGATTTTCATAAAGCTTTTGATAAGGTGCCACGTGACAAGTTGAGCATCATACGAAAAGAAGTGGGAGTTCAGGGTATAGTGTGTAGATGGGTGCAGAATTGGCTAAGACACAGGAAGCAGAGAGTTAAGGTGTGGGGGACCTGATCTGAAATAGGTGATGTTAATAGTGGTGTCCCACAGGAGTCATTGTTGGGGCCTCTGATATTTTTAGTGGATATACAGTAAATGATTTGGACTGGAATATAAATAACACGATGGTTAAGTCTGCAGATGATACCAAGCTTGGTGAAGTGGCAGGTAATTTAGAATTCATTGAATCATTACAGAGGAAATTGGAAAACTTATACAGTAGGCATGGGCAGATTTCTGGCAGATTAAATGTAATGTAAGTAAATGTAAAGCATTACATGTAAAAAGTAAAAATGTTAGGTTTGAATACACAATACAATGTATGAAAATTGAAAGTACATGTTATGAAAGTGATCTAGGAGTCATAGTGGACTCTTCACTATCAACTTCAAGACCGTGTTCTGAAGCCATTAAGAATGTTAATAGAATGTTAGGTTATATAGCGTGATGTATGGAGTAGAGAAGAGTGATTAGGCTGATTCAGGGGAAGGAGTCCCTAAATATCTTGGTTGAAGTGATTATGGGACTTTTGTCTTATTCAGAATTATTGAATGTGTTTTGCCCTATACTGCCTGAATATACACTGGCTCTCCATGCCTGTGTAATGGATAAAGCTTGTTAAAACATGTATGAAATTAATGATAGATGTAAATGTATTTTAATGTGTGTGATAAAACTGATTTTTGCTAAGAACAACAATATAAAGTAAAATGTTAATGAAAAAAAAGAATTTGCATGTAAAAATAGGCAAGCCCAAAAAGAGTCCAGCAGAGATGTGCTTTCCAAACTCATTGCTAAGTTACTCCAACTTATTAATTTGTTGCCAGTTTTTGCCTGTGTTTTGATTTCTGCAAAATAAAGTTGCCTGTATTAAATTAACAATTAAACTGAATATGTGACAACACTGTATCTATAAATAGACCTTAAGTGTTAATTTAATATTAGTGATATTCTCATGTAATTTTGCTGATATTTCCTTGTTTTTATTTATAATTTATCAGTCTGGGAATTATTCACCTTTATTTTACTTTTCCAATTAATTTTGCTAATGTACATGGTTTATTCATAGTTAAGACTGCTGTTCCTTTAAGATTATGCACTCTTTGCTCTCTCAGGAATTTTTATTGCACTAAAGCAAAAATGATTTACAGATACACTTGTAATAACCTCACCATCGCAGAAATCTCTATACCTTTGCCATTTTATTTCTACCCCACACCACCTACAGCCTCATGTATAGCCTAAATCAGTTATTTTGTGCCAGGATGATTTTTTTCCAACAAAGGTTTTATGCCTTTAATTTTTCTGAATGTACAAATCAAAATGATGCAAAAGTTCCACCAAACAGGATGTGAGTTAAAGAATTTTTTTTTCTGGATACTTCATTACAGTAGTGAAATTTTACATGTTACAGGTATCACTCCATTACTCTTTGGAAGTTTTTGGCTCTCATTACTGACTTTTTTGGAGGAAAATCTCAGATGCTGGTAGTATTAGAGGGACAGCTGGTTTCACCAAACCCCTTTCCATGTTGTTGCTGCTGCTGTTTTCCAATGATAACTGTTAACAGGTAAGAGAATCCTAACTAACTACTTCAGGTAGACTAGGTGCACTGCCCTCTGAATTTAGTTTATTTTCTTCATCTTTTTGTGAACTTGTCAATAAAAAACTTAAGTGGGAACTTCAGACAGAGAGATATGTGGAAGAATAATACATCCATGAAAGTCCATCCATCCATTCATTTTCCAACCCGCTGAATCCGAACACAGGGTCACGTGGGTCTGCTGGAACCAATCCCAGCCAACACACGGCACAAGGCAGGAACCAATCTTGGGCAGGGTGCCAACCCACCGCAGGACACACACAAACACACCCACACACACCAGGGCCAATTTAGAATCGCCAATCCACCTAACCTGCATGTCTTTGGACTGTGGGAGGAAACCGGAGCACCCAGAGGAAACACACGCAGACACGGGGAGAACATGCAAACTCCATGCAGGGAGGACCCGGGAAGCAAACCCGGGTCTCCTAACTGCGAGGCAGCAGCACTACCACTGCGCCACCGTGCCACCCCCCATGAAAGACTTTCTTCATAAAGAAATCCTAATTAAAAGCTGATGGATTTTGATCTTCCTAGATGACAACAGGTCCTTCTGAGCTGATGCTTGACATGACTTGGAACGTTTGCAGACATCATGAATTGCTGGATGATTGTGATATCACAGCCTGTCAAATGTGAATGATGCTGGCTATGTAGCATATTGTCATTGGCTGTCCCTGAGCAGGTTTTAAAAGTCGCTTATTGGCTTTAAATAATGTGTTAAGTTATGCTGTAGAATATGCTGGTTAAACTAAAACTAAAAGCAGAATATCAATGGAGGCAGTATTTGTACTGTAAACACTAATATATGGATCAATTCAGTGACAGAAGGATCAAACTATGAATGAACTACTAATTTCCCTTTTCCATTTTATCAGTATGACTTTACCAAAAATATATCATTATGTAAACTATTTGATCAGAATATGTTAACATTCTCAAACCTGCTTACCATTGTTATCTTATTTCTAAATAATGATCGATAAATCTATTTTCTGGGCACATGTATTCAATTTATACTAACAATTGTAGCACTTGCAGTAAAGAAAAGACTGCTTTTTGTTTTCACTTGTAGCATCTTCTTGAATTTTGTGTTCATTCTGTTGTGAGTACCTACTCAATACTGGACCAGAATAGTTGAGTGTGACTTTGGTTTCAAAGCTACCTTCTGTGGTGAGAGAATATTATCCATCCATCCATTGTCCAACCCGCAGAATCTGAACACAGGGTCACAGGGGTCTGCTGGAGCCAATCCCAGCCCACACAGGAACCAATCCCACGGAGGGTGCCAACCCACCACAGGACACACTCAAACACACACCAAGCACAATTTAGAATCACCAATCCACATAACCTGCATGTCTTTGGACTGTGGGAGGAAACCGGAGCGCCCGGAGGAAACCCACGCAGACACGGGGAGAACATGCAAACTCCATGCAGGGAGGACCCGGGAAGCAAACCCGGGTCTCCTAAGTGCGAGGCAGCAGTGCTACCACTGCTCCACCGTGCCGAGAGAATATTATAATTGATGCAATTTTAACTTTTTAAGTACAGTAAGTTGCTTACAGAGTGGCATTTTGGTAAAGTAATTAGCATTACTGCCCAAAAGCTCTAGCAACATGAATTGTGTATTGTCTGTGTTCAATCTGACTATTTCCCCTGTGTTCATGTATGTTACATTAATTGACAGCTCTAAATAGGCCCGATGGAGTTAGTGTATCCTGAAACTGATTACCACCTCATCTAGTGTTATGTCCTGCTTTGTCTCCGAATGCAGTCATTAATTTCCATTATCACACATCCAAAAATTATGCTACGTGTGATTAGAAAATATATGGGTAAATGTTGCAAACTGAAAAACAGATTTCATAATAATAAATAATTAAACGTAATGCCGAGGGTAGCTGATGTCTACACATGTAGAAACATATATACATTTCTATATCCTTTAAGGTGATCTTTGCCATCCTGTAATGAAAACATATACAGATCAAATGGTTTTTCCGGTGCCCATGCACACAAATAGAAAGATAAAGATTGCTACAGGAAATCCAAGTGCAAGCTGTTGCTTTGTTCTAAGGCACGGGTGTCGAACTCTGGTCCTGGAGGGCTACAGTGGCTGCAGGTTTTCATTCTAACCATCTTCTTAATTAGTTACCAGTTTTTGCTGCTAATTAACTTCTTTTGCCTTAATTTTAATTAACTTGACTCAGGCCCCTTTGTTGTATCTTTTTCCTTAATTAGCAGCCAAATTATAGTGAGACACAAAACAAGCCACCACATGACCAGCTCACCTGTGCCCATCATACAATATCTGAAAATAAAGAAAGGTCTCAGTAAGGTTGATCTCTCAGGTCACCAAAACATTTCGACGGTATCCTTAGAAGAAACAGAAAATCAACAGTTTTGGAAATGTCTGCTGTGACAGAATAAGAGAAGCAACAAGCCATGGAATTAAATAACGGATTTAATTAACAGCAAGAATCAGCTTCTCATTAAGAAAGTGATTGGAGTGAAATTGGCTGGCGTTTGAAGCCCCAATTTAGCTGGTCGTCTGTTGGCTTGTTTCATGTCTCATTTCTGTTTGGCTGTCGTTTAAAGAAGAAAAGAATCAATTCAGAGCACTGAATCCTTAAAAACAGGGCTATTGAAATGAAGGGAAAAAGAATTTAATTAGCAGTGAAAACTGGTCACTGATTAGGAAAAGGGTTTAGAATGAAAATGGGCCCTCCAGGCCCAGAGTTTGACACCCCTATTCTAAGGTTTAATAGCCACCCAGGTCTCATATTCTCTACACAATGGATAACCATGTAACAGGATGAAGCTCCTGTGATGTGTCATCAGTTTCACAGAATTAAGAATGATAAGCAGGACAAGGCTCTGCCCCTTACAATATGGCGGTAAACTTATTGGAACACTAAATTATAATAATGCCCTCTTCTCTGTTTGTGTCCTGAATGCTTAGACAGAAAGGCAAGCATTATGAAAGAATATATTTAAATGAAAATGTTGGTTTTAATTAAAACCTTAAACACCATTAGCTATCCTAACACCCTGTTTAGCAGTTCATGGCAAACAATCATTCTAATTTGAGACATTGTCACTCTGGAACTCTCTCTATTCAATTCAATTTACATTATCTCAATTAAACTTATTATCATTATATCTTACAGGAAAAATCAAATATAGCCCCGGTGGTGTAGAAATATGCAGGGACAATATAGTACATAGTAGAATGACATGGCCAAAATAAATTACTAAAAGGACAATCTTTTAAAAAATCAATGAATATTAATGCAAATAGTATATAACGTCATTGAATAATTAATGGATAAATGAATAAACAAACAAATAAATAAATTTGCAACATGTATAAGAAGTAACACTCAGAACATACAAATTACTAAGCTGTGGCCTGTAAGTAACATTGAATCTGTAGAGATACGTGATTAGTAGTGCCGGTGCTAACACAGTCGAGTCTTAATCACTGCTCAAGCAGACGTTTGTATACGAATTAACAATTTAATGTCCCAGGGTAAGAAACGCTTTCAAGTCCACTGGTAAAACATTGGATGCTGCAATATTGTTTATAGAATGGAAAAAGAAGTCATATGATTTGTATCTGGAGTCTGTATAGTCCAGGACAATATATTTTTTCTGTAATTTTGTGTGGATTTTAATGACCCTTATGGATGGCCCAGTGATAAACTGGACCTTTCTAACCACCCACTACAGGCCTTGTGATTTACCATAATACAATTGTCATTCAAAACTGTGATGTAGTTACTCAGTGCACTCTCTGCTGTGCATTTTCATAAGTTAGTCAGTTAATGGGAATCCACGGAGAAACATAGACTTATCTTAGGTCTATGAATGATATCTCATCAATATGCAGGCAGATTCTCTATGTTTAGTTGTCGTCATGTCATTTATGAGTTCCATGCCATCGTTATTCAATGTAATTGCAATGTCATAACTTCACTGTAAAATATCCTGTTTTATTCATTTGTATTTTGTAGTGAATCTTTCATTTTGTAGTTTTTATTGACTTTTATATCAACTCATTTGATTTTGCCTGTCACTATTGTTATGTTTTACACTATAGCTATCCTAGATTATATAGCTCTCATGTTTGCTTTCCTATGTAATATCCTGGTGTCTCTTAGTAGTGTATTTCTTCTTTGGGGTGCAATCCATTATGTTTTGCTTTAAATCTGAAATTAATTTACACCACTTTGCAGAGATATGTTTTCACTTTGATATTAAAAAGTTTATTTTTTTATGCTGATCAGTGTGAAAAAAGCCAAATTAAATCTACTGTGACTCAAAAAACATGAAAATCTCCAAGAATGTGAATACCTTTACTAGGAGCAGTAAATGTGTGTGTTTGTGATGGTGCATGTTAATGACGCTGTATGAAATAAAGATTGATTATCAGTTTGGCAGCAGTACTAACTGGGGCTATGTTCATGTAACAGGCAATGGCAGCACAAAGCAAAACCAATACATGTGATTCATTTTTAGATTACTTTGTTATTACACACTTCTACCTATAACAAATACTTTATTTGATTTTTCAGATTAATTTTTCTTCCACAGGTCTAATATAAGATGGATGACAGCTATTGTTTTTCAGCTATCAGTTGTGAGGACAATCCTCTTCTTTGTCACCATGGTGCTGTGGACAGATGAGAAGTATGACTACGGGGATGTGAGTAAAACTTTAGGGAAAGAAGAAGGAACGTTGGATAAATCATGAAAGAACATTACATCTTCTGATCTTGTCATATACAGACCATACTTAATATTATAATAATTATTGTCATATGTACTGTATATTGTGTGTTTTTGTCTGTTTCTGTAAAAATGCAATTTCCTTTGGGATCTATCTATCTATCTATCTATCTATCTATCTATCTATCTATCTATCTATCTATCTATCTATCTATCTATCTATCTATCTATCTATCTATCTATCTATCAACAATCATGTAATTCAATGGAATTACATGTAACTTTGTAATTCAACTAATAAGTGAATCAGTGAATGTGAAAATGAATTATATGAAGGTAGAGAGGTATAGTTGCATAGTTGGAATGTGGCTTGAAACAAAACTGTTTAAGACTGGGAAGTAGAAAGCACAGTTTGCATCTTCAAACAATACTATTTAAGATTGGGATTTCAAAACATGCATGTATGCATAACTAGTGAGAAAATAATCTGTCTTTGTATTTCAGGTTGACTACAAGAACCCTAATGCCTATGTGAATGCCATCATTGGAGTGTCCACTTTCCTTTCTTTCTATGGTTACTTGCTCTTTTATAAGGCCACACGGCGAGCTCTGCATGGTTATGGGTTACGTGCCAAATTCATTTGTATTATTTTAATTTTGGTGCTGTGTGGTCTGCAAAGTGGAATTCTTGAGACAATGGCAGCTTTCGGGGTCATCCCCTGCAATCCACCCTTCTCCAGACTCATGCGCTCACAATGTAAGTATTCCAGATTCATTCTGCCTTTTTTTTCTGTCAAAGTCTAGTTGTAAACATTTAGCCTACACTTACAGTATAATTGTCTGTTAGGAAACATGTAAAACTTACAAAAAATTAGAGTAACATCTCCCGTAATGTCACTCATAA
Source organism: Erpetoichthys calabaricus (assembly GCF_900747795.2). Lineage (NCBI taxonomy): Eukaryota > Metazoa > Chordata > Cladistia > Polypteriformes > Polypteridae > Erpetoichthys > Erpetoichthys calabaricus. The sequence continues at coordinate 105,841,117 of NC_041404.2, forward strand.
GACCTAATTTTTTATCTGATCAAAAAAAAAAAACCCACACAGTGTCTGGGCTTGTGAATGTCCTGGATAAAAACCAAAATCCAGGCCTTTAATGACCTCTTGGGCACAGCCATCAGCAGTGTGTCTGTTTGCGGATAGAGTGTTGAACTTGTTGAGAGGTTTACATACTGTGGCAGTGACATTCATGTCTCTGCTGACTCTTCCTATGAAGTCAGTAGACGGATTGGGAGACCATGGGATTCATGAGGTCGCTGGAAAGGGATGTGTGGTGCTCTCGATATCTATGTAAATGGACGAAGGTCCAAGTCTTTAGAGTGCTGGTGCTTCCTGTCTTGCTATATGGTCACGAGACATGGATGCTATCCAGTGACCTGAGATGAAGACTGGACTTCTTTGGTACTGTGTCTCTCCGGAAAATCCTTGGGTACCGTTGGTTTGACTTTGTGTCAAATGAGCGGTTGCTCATGGAGTCCCGAATGTGGCACATTACCTGTATTGTGAGGGAGCTTCAGTTATGGCACTATGGCCATGTGGCACATTTCCCTGAGGGTGATCTGACTCGTAAGATCCTCATTGTTAGGGACCCGAGTGGCTGGACCAGACCAAGGGGTCGCCCATGTAACACCTGGCTGTGGCAGATAGAGGGTCATTTGCGGAGAGTGGGACCGGACCGCATGTCGGCCTGGAGGGTTGCAAACTGAGATCCCGAGTTGTTTGTTGTGTAGTGGGTGCGGCGACACACTGTACCAGTGCATGCTCCCCAACTTGACTTGACTTGACTTGTGTAATAAATTGATAGAATGTGTTACTTTTTAAGAACTACACAACTAAAATTTTCTGTGTATTTTATTAAAGTTAATAAAGGTCAGGTTTCCAAAATTTTAATATTTTTAGTATTGTCTAAATTAACCTGGTACTTCTTGGCTTAACTATCCTATTCAGCCCTTTAATGTAGGAGGTCTTGCGAGTCAGATTGCCATTGCTATAGAAAATGTGCAGATATCAGCACTTTTAAATGATGAATGTTTGCAAGTATATGACATGCATTATACTTTCCCAAGAGCTGTGATAGACTTCAGGATAATTTAAGCTGCTTGCAATCTATGCTTACTGAAAGGGTTTGTGAAGATTCACTTTGGACTTGTAAGAAAAAATTCACTATTTCAAGTTTTTTAAAAAGAAATAATATAAAATATTATCACGCAATTGAGATTTAGGTAGAAGAATCTTCTGAGTGTGCAAAGAACATGATCACACACACTAGTTTATTCAGTACATTGAGTGTCACATAGTGCAGCATTTTCAAATTAAAATTGGATGTAACTTCGCATTGCTGCAATACAGGCCTACACCCAGACATGCAAATGCATATACAGATGACAAATGTCCTTCTGTGAACCGTCAATTCATACTCTTAAACAGAGGTTGCAACTGGTCAAGGTTCATTGCTGGTTTCCGGGCATGTAATCCAGTTCCATAATCAGGGAGAGATCAGGTGAGCTGCCAACCTGGGGAGTTGACAAACAGTTTCTACAGCACATTAAGTGGCACAGATGGAATATTAAATGGCATTGTCTTATTGGAGGAACATGTATCCTGTTTCATGTATGATGTTTGTTTCTGACATAGGTTGTGAAGGTCTAAGTCGTGTAATACCCTAATGCCACTCGCCAATTGTTTGGCTGTTGCCACCTCTCTTGAATTATAAAGTAGCCTTTCCCCTGAGCAATGCTATCACCCTTCCTGCACACTTAAAAGTATAATATTCAAATTTCTGGCAGTAACTAAATGTTTTCTTTTACTATGGACAAACATATAGGATACAAAGCAAAAAATAAAAACAAATAAGAGTTTGATACCACAGTTTCTACTTCATTAGTTGAGTGTCATCAGGGTAGGTGGCAACCCAAACTCCGTCCCTCTATCACTCTCTATTTTCCGTCTGTTAAGTACTTCCCCAGTGGCTTCATCTTTTTTGTTTTTATATATTTTTTATTCCGTCTCAGTCCGCTACATACCACTCTGCACCTTTACCGAAACGATACACTGGGACCGCTTGAGTCTGTCTTTTCTTTGGCTTCCGTTTACGAGTCTTCAGCTCGAATTTACTGCCCACATCTCATCCATCTTCGGACCGCCACTCGTTCTTTATCAGCGTGATTCTCTGGGACTGTGCTGCTTCTTCGCGTTCTGTCTCCGATTTCACGTCTCAGTGTTGTATCAAAGTTAGTACTCAAGGCATATGTATGCCTCTCACAACATGTCGACTCTTTTTTTATATATATGTTGCCACTCCTCTTCCATTTACTTTTAGAATTTCTGTCTTCTTCTGGCATCATTGGTAGGGTGTATCAGATCTTTACGGGTGCAACTTACTTTGTACTCCCCCAGCATCACATACGCAAACACCAGACATGAACAGGCACTGTAGTGACGGCACCCTGTACCATACGCCCTGACATATATACAACAGACATAGCCCCTCAACTGGTCACTGTCAGACACACATGCAACACTCACTCAGTCCCAGTCAGAACCTTCTTTCATCACTAAAAGACAATAGACTGCCATCTTCCCTCCAACCTTTATGTTCAAGGCACCACTGCAGGTGTGATTAGCAATGAATGAGTGGCAGTCAAAGCAAGCAAAGGCATGACCACAGTCTTGCATCAAAAATATGACTGCATATGATCTGAGTGGACACTACTGACATAACATTGGATCTGCCACAATCTTCCTTCTGTTACCTCAGTCATAACATGCATCCATACACCCTCATCCTGTAGATACCTTCCTCTTGCTGTCATTGCCAACTTCAACACCTGCATCCAATTATTTCTGCAATTTAACAGAAGAATTGTCCTGCTTCATAAAAGCCCATAATATGATTCTTCTCAAATTCCATTAACTGCATGAATGGTGCACAATGACGTCTACCAGGAATAAAGCATATTTCATAGAGTACTGTACAGCATTTAGTAACACAAGCAACTGCTTCCATTAGGCTGTGAGAACCACCTACTGATTTCAGTGAGATGACCTTCCACATTCTCCTTTGCCACAGGGGCTTCCGCTGACCTTGGGACTTTGATCATAACATAGTCTGTTCTCTATCTTGACAGTATTACAATACTTTTTGGTGTTCTTTTCCATCCATCCATTTTCCAACCCGCTGAATCCGAACACAGGGTCACGGGGGTCTGCTGGAGCCAATCCCAGCCAACACAGGGCACAAGGCAGGAAACAATCCCGGGCAGGGTGCCAACCCACCGCAGGACACACACAAACACACCCACACACCAAGCACACACTAGGGCCAATTTAGAATCGCCAATCCACCTAACCTGCATGTCTTTGGACTGTGGGAGGAAACCGGAGCGCCCGGAGGAAACCCACGCAGACACAGGGAGAACATGCAAACTCCATGCAGGGAGGACCCGGGAAGTGAACCCAGGTCCCCAGGTCTTCCAACTGCGAGGCAGCAGCACTACCCACTGCGTCACCGTGCTGCCCTGGTGTTCTTTTACACCTTCCAATAGGATGTGTATCATAATTCAGTTTTTTTACATTTATTCCTGTATGTGGATCCTAAATGAGGAATGACTTGAAGTGCACATGCACATTTCCAATAATAATTCAATTACAATAAAGTTCTAAAATTTAAGTGTGCACAACACATCATAATTGTCACAGTGTCCTAAGTTTGAATCCTGACTCTTTCTGTTGTCTGTGTGAGGTCTGCATTTTCTCATTCTGTTTGTATAGCTTTTCCTCTGGGATTCTACAGTTTTCTTCCACGTCACCAAAGATGTGCTGGTTAGGCTGATTGAAGATGATACATTGAGCCTATGTTAATGTGAAAGTGGAAGTGTTTGTGAGTGGGACGTTCCACTTGATGCTCTCACACTTGTATCTTTTAAGGCATTCAGCAAAAACAACTTTAATTTATTTCCAATGGTGAACACCATCCCAAAGAACCTTACAAATACTGATACATAATACAACTGTTTACATACAATATATTTATTTTTTACAACTGGGAATCATAGGCAGGATAAATAACTTGTTCAACATTACTCAGTAAATTAGTGTTAAAGACTGAATCAGCAATGTATGGCTTAGCGTGGAGTTCCTAAACAACCACACCACAGTGCCGGTCAAAACCTCACAATATATTTGCATACATAAATTGTTAGATGAAATGACATCCACCCATCTATCCATTATCCAGCCCACTATATCATAACTACAGGGTCATGGGGGTTTGCTGGAGCCAATCCCAGCAAACACATGGTGCAAGGCAGGAAACAAGCCCCGGGTAGGGCGTCAGCCCACAGCTGGGCGCAAACACACACACAGACTTCATATCAATATATAGTCTTGCTGAGTAAAAAGTTAGACATTATCAGGTGACAAGTAAAGAAAAGAAAACCCTTGGGAAATTATGTTTCTGTAAATTATATCACAATGAGGCATTTATAACAGGAATACTCAGTTTCAATGATCTTCGCCTTTTGGACACACTTCTCCTGACATTTTACGTATACTTAGCACATGCTGACATCTGTACCTACAAGTAACCCCGCGATTTGCCAGCGAATCGGAAATCCTAGAATGGCAATCAGTTTCTGTTCCGTCCGATATGTGGATGGATGACATATCATGGAGGGCAGGTGCATCTGGGGAAATGTCATTTAATCCAATAAGCATATCTGTACTAAAGCGGTTTCGTTTTGTGGAGATGTGAGTCTGTTGCCTTTGCTGACACCGACTGCTTGAACAGGTTGTGTTGTTTGGGGGCCGCCTACTGACTCTGGGAACCCGCTGCGTCTGACTGTGGGGAGGGCGCCACAGCGCAATATCCGCCTCGGTGGGAAGCCGCTGCGTGAAGACATATCATGGAAGGTATATGCGGTTGCGTGGGCGGTCGCATCCGGGCGGCTGTACAACCTGGCGTGCACGCTTTACCCCAGGTGTAGTTCACAGGTCGTAGTCTCGTTTCTGTGTTTTCTTTGCTTTGAGCCGTGACTCCTTTCGCAAGCGCGTTGTAGGCACACGTGTTGTCACAGCATGGACCTGTGGGGATTCCGTACATCCGGTGAGCCCTGCGCCCAGTGCCCTGCGTTGCAGGGCGTTATTGCGCAACGTGGACCTCTGGGGTTACCGTACTGTAATACAACCTTCGAATCCTCTCGTTTCGTTTTTTGCTCTGTGACGAGCGGCAGTGCGCGTGCGCCTCAATGTGCCCAGCGCCTTGCGTCCATATCCGGTTTACAACCTTCGGTTAGTAAGATGGATATAAACCGAAGTAAAACATATAGGTCTGGGGTTGTGTAATAACATCTCAGGTACATCTCTTGCTATAAGAATGACAAAAATGAAAGATTAAAAAACATTGTTAACAAGATTGATGAAAGCAAGATTCCAAAACAGTAGAGTGAAAGATGATGGCAGGGAGTGGGTGAAACAGTAAATTAAAATATAAATAATTAAATAAAAAGTGTTTGCTTGTATGAGGCAGGCACTGTTATTTGAGAGTAGGAGTTTAGTAGCTGTAAAGTGCAATCACATGACCTTAACCACTTAGTAACAATGCAGCATGAAGGCAATACTTTTTAAGGGTGTACTAATATCTTAACCATTTAACAAAACCTCAGCTCTTTTTTGCTGTAAATGAATCTGATATACTGTACTTGTAGTAATATGAGTCTATAAGCATATGTTACTGATCTTTATTTTGTGAAAGCTAGTCTTGCTGAACCCAAACGCATAGTTGTCTCTATGTGTGGGAACAATTTTGTGACAACAATTATGACAGCTCATTGATTGTCACATTCTTAAACTAATCCAACACCTCAAGGCGGTGGTGATATTGAACTGCAAAAGATCAGAGGTGCTCTTGTTAACCTGGTCCGACAGATAGCAAGCTTTTCTTTGCGATGGACTGTCTGCATTTGAAAAGTCTCCTTTTAGTCATGTAATGTGTGTCACATGAGCAGAGGGCACATTACACATTTTAAAAATAAACATAACCTGATTAAAAAATAAGCATAACCTGATGCAAGGAAAAACTTTTCTTTAGCATTAGATTATACATTGAGAATCAATGGAAAGAATTGGCAGCTATGTAAATGAAAATGTGAACTGCAAAATATGCATTTGAAATAAACGGTGTGTCATACTCCACCAAACGGGCTGCTCTTAAGAGAGCTAATAATAAAGAGCCACAGGAGATGCAGATTTCAGTAGACAAAACACCTAAATCAACAAACCTGCCTAAAAACATCAGTACAAGCATGGACAAGACTGCACAGCACTCACGTTGTGACTGCACTTCTAAGCGAATAACTGAAGAAATTTAACATTACTGTCAACTTAGAAAGGCAAACATACCATGATAAAATAGCCGCACGTGTTTTACACATTGGATATTCATAGACCACAATGCTTATCTAAACTCTATTTGCAATTACTATATTATGTTATATAGTGATGCAATAGTTTAAATGACAGAAAGCACTTGTAGTGGACAGAGGCATGTCAGAGGCAGATGGGACAGAGGCATGTCTCAAACATGTAGAGCCCAGCAGCTGCAGTGGTCTGTGTGTATGTGTATGTGTGCGTGTGCGCGCACATCTGTCTGCCTCTACTGTCAGTGCTCATTACAATGTGCAAATTAATTATTAAACTTCAGTTACCTTGTGCTACTGGGCTCCTAAATAGATAACAGCAATTTTAGTTTTTTAATTTTCTCTCAGTGTCAAGTCTTTTGTTCAGTATCTTTTGCTCTCTCACGGATACCCCAGCAGTGGTTTAAAATGCATGGATTAGATGAATTGGAGGCGGGTGTTTTAGGAAGATGTCTTGTGGTTGCAGCATTTGCAGTACATGATTTTGCTACTATTCACTACACAGTTTTTAATGGGTTGTCCACAGACATGTATTCTTGTTTGAGAATCATTTCTGGCTCAGCAAGACTAGTGAAGACAGACAGCCTATTTGAAAGTTCAGTTTATTCTTGTGTAAGATGTTTCACAGATTTACAAATATCAACTGTAACAGAAACATTTAAAGCAAGATAACTTTTACAAACATAAGCAGATATAAATCTTGACTTATATGTGCAAATAAAAAGGCAACAATGTGTTTGGTGCATCCACCATTTTTCCTGATACACAAATCCACACAATATACACATGCAGTCAACAAAGGAGCAGTAAGCTAAGGAGTAATGTTGTTGCGTCAATAATGCACCGCCACACATGTTCAAAATGCTGATTTTTTTTTGTTCATTCAGATCAGTGACTCTGAATTACCCAAAAACAATATTTACTGATGTAAGATCTGGGCTTTCCATCAACCTTTACACAGGCTTTATTTTTCTCTATGATTCCAGATGTACAGGACAGTAAAAGACCGAGAGAGAGGTAGAAGGAGAAAGGGTATTAATTTTTAGCCAAAATGTAACAAAACTCATGTTAAAGAGGATACATACATACATACATACATATAATGTCAAACCGGATTAATCCTTTTCAGAATTTTAGGGTCTCAGCCAGTGACCATTATTCCCAAAACGACCTTGAATGGAGTGTCAGTCCATGCACACCTACCAGTTTACAACTACCAATCCACCTGTTACACAGATCTTTGGGAAGATGGGAGAATAAAGGATTAGCTGAAGCAAATGCCAGATGGACAAAACTGCACAGAGACAACAAATGGGTGTTGGTTTGGAATTCTGGATGCTGGATCCATATGGCAGTGGTGCTAACCAGCATGCCAGGCACTAAAGGAATCTAGTTGACAGAAAATTAGCTTGGCTGGCTGCACAGGAGAGGAAAAACATAAATATAATAAATTAATGTTTACATATAAACAATAAGACCGAGATCAGGTTATAGATTAAATGAGACAGAGACTGCTAAACCCTTAGGCCATGCATTTTACTTGTTATTTTAGACACATATCATCATTGTAGACATAAGGCCTAAAGACTTAGATGGCCTCCACTAAACTGAGACTTCATATACTACACTCAATACAACCACAACACATTTCATTTACATCAAGAGCAGTCATGCCTCTGCATAACGGGCAATGGGAGACTGTCCCCTATCTCACAGAAGATGGCACTGTTATATACAGTATAATGAAAATGTTCTGTTTTTTTCATTATATGCTCAATGCAATTTCTTATAGAAAAATCTCTTTTTGGAATACATGAAATGTCCTTTGCTTCTGGTGGTGCTAGTCTAGTCTTGGGCAGGCCCTTGCACCCTGAACTGTTTTCAGCATACAGTGCATCCAGAAAGTATTCACAGCACATCACTTTTTCCATATTTTGTTATGTTACAGCCTTATTACAAAATGGATTAAATTCATTTTTTTCCTCAGAATTCTACACACAACACCCCATAATAACAACATGAAAAAAGATTACTTGAGGTTTTTGCAAATTTATTAAAAATAAAAAAATTGAGAAAGCACATGTACATAAGTATTCACAGCCTTTGCCATGAAGCTCAAAATTGAGCTCAGGTGCATCCTGTTTCCCCTGATCATCCTTGAGATGTTGCTGCAGCTAAATTGGAGTCCACCTGTGGTAAATTCAGTTGATTGGACATGATTTGGAAAGGCCCACACCTGTCTATATAAGGTCCCACAGTTGACAGTTTATGTCAGAGCACAAACCAAGCATGAAGTCAAAGGAATTGTCTGTAGACCTCAGAGACAGGATTGTCTCGAGGCACAAATCTGGGGAAGGTTACAGAAAAATTTCTGCTGCTTTGAAGGTCTCAATGAGCACAATGGCCTCCATCATCCGTAAGTGGAAGAAGTTTGAAACCACCAGGACTCTTCCTAGAGCTGGCCGGCCATCTAAACTGAGCGATCGGGGGAGAAAGACCTTAGTCAGGGAGGTGACCAAGAACCCGATGGTCACTCTGTCAGAGCTCCAGAGGTCCTCTGTGGAGAGTGGAGAACCTTCCAGAAGGACAACCATCTCTGCAGCAATCCACCAATCAGGTCTGTATGGTAGAGTGGCCAGACGGAAGCCACTCCTTAGTAAAAGGCACATGGCAGCCTGCCTCAAGTTTGCCAAAAGGCACGTGAAGGACTCTCAGACCATGAGAAAGAAAATTCTCTGGTCTGATGAGACAAAGATTGAACTCTTTGGTGTGAATGCCAGGAGTCACATTTGGGGGAAACCTGGCACCATCCCTACAGTGAAGTATGGTGGTGGCCGCGTCATACTGTGGGGATGTTTTTCAGCGGCAGTAACTGGGAAACTAGTCAGGATAAAGGGAAAGATGACTGCAGCAATGTACAGAGACATCCTGGATGAAAACCTGCTCCAGAGTGCTCTTGACCTCAGACTGGGGCGACGGTTCATCTTTCAGCTGGACAACGACCCTAAGCACACAGCCAAGATATCAAAGGAGTGGCTTCAGGAGAACTCTGTGAATGTCCTTGAGTGGCCCAGACTTGAATCCAATTGAACATCTCTTTAGAGATCTTAAAATGGCTGTGCAACGACGCTTCCCATCCAACCTGATGGAGCTTGAGAGGTGCTGCAAAGAGGAATGGGCGAAACTGGCCAAGGATAGGTGTGCCAAGCTTGTGGCATCATATTCAAAAAGACTTGAGGCTGTAATTACTGCCAAAGGTGCATCGACAAAGTATTGAGCAAAGGCTGTGACTACTTATGCACATGTGATTTCTCAGTTTTTTTATTTTAAATAAATTTGCAAAAATCTCAAGTAAACTTTTTTCACGTTGTCATTATGGGGTGTTGTGTGTAGAATTCTGAGGAAAAAAAATGAATTTAATCCATTTTGGAATAAGACTGTAACATAACAAAAGGTGGAAAAAGTGATGCGCTGTGAATATTTTCCGGATGCACTGTACCTTTGCCCATGTGTGCAAATGTGCAGGACGTTTGCAAAGACAAATAGAGAAAATATGAAATGTGCAGAAATATAGATCTGGCAGAGACCTGCCCAGACATACTCAAGGCTGTAATGACTGCCAAAGGTACGTCCACTAAATGCTGACTTGAAGGTAGTGAATATTTATGCAGTCTGTTATTTTGTGTGTTATATTTGTAATTGATTTAGACCACTTAACAGAAATCTTTTTTCACTTTGACATTAAAGAGAAAAAAAAACTTAAAACTTCCTAGGGGTAAACTCTTTTTATAGGCACTGTACGTACTTTATTTATCCTAAAGGGAAACACCATATAAATAGCATCAGGTGTGAAGATATTAATAGCAGTCAGATATATTTGATATATCCTACTTTCTTAGACCACTGAGTTTGATAAATAATTTTGTTCACTGATGCTTTTGTCTCTACAGTAATTTACCACTACTCCATCATTGTGGAGATGTTCTGCATTGGGCTTTTTGCACGGCAATGCTTCCGTAAGGTGGAACCTGGCTCTCCTAATGGATCAACAAGTGAATTTGGCCCAGTGAGTTTCAAGCAAGACAAATATGTGCAGACAGAGGAAGTGCACCTTGCTGAGAGAATTTCTGTGATCTCACAAGAGCCCTGGACAGGAATGATGACCTCTGCATTAAATCACGGATATCACAGTGACAGTGAAGATAGTCTGTGTAAAATAGAGCATGCACCCTTGGATGAATTCCATTTTACCCAACAGCCTAGCTCTGGTATGACATTTTCTGAAAGAATTTATCCTCATGAACAGAGATTTGGGGACATGGTAAGCACTGGCAAGAAAGCAGATTTAGAAATGGGAAAGATGATGGTGAAAGCAGAGATCAATTACAATACTAGAAATGAGGTCACAGTAGTTTAGAATGAAGCTGCAATGGTGAGGAGGAACCCTCCAGAATTGGCCTGAAAGTAAATGGAGAACTGTACGAGGAGGATAAATTCTACTTGTTACAAACCTTAACAGAGTAGGGATATAAAGAAATAAAGGACATGCTCTTGCCAGAGCAGCCTGGTGGCACAGTGTTTAGCACTCCTGCCTCACAGAACTCTGAGAATGATTTTGAAACTTACTCTGGTCAATATGTAGATAGTGTACATTCTTTCTTTGTCTGTGTGAGTTAATTGCCAAGGACATTGGTACATAGCTAGGAAGTTAATCTAAATTGGCCCAATATGAGTGCATACAAGTGCAGCCTTTTATCCAGTATATGTTTCTACCTGACTCCTGATGACACTGAAAGTGACTCTTAGTTCCCTGTGACCCAAAAACTGAATAAAAAAGGTGTAATGATTGCTGCCCAGGTGCACATCTCAAGCTGAACTAAAACAGTTCATTGAAGAACTACTCAGATTTGAAATTTCTGTAGTTTCATAAATGCATGTTTTTAGTGCTACAAAATATTTTTGGTGTGATTTCCTTATCTAAATATAAAAAAATATTTTAACAAGATGTGTATGCAGAGAAATAAATTGTGCACATTAACATCCTTATCACTTTCAGTGTGTGTTTACAAGATTTCATTATTAGAAATACAGTTAGGTCCATAAATATTTGGACAGAGACAACTTTTTTCTAATTTTGGTTCTGTACATTACCACAATGAATTTTAAATGAAACAACTCAGATGCAGTTGAAGTGCAGACTTTCAGCTTTAATTCAGTGGGGTGAACAAAACGATTGCATAAAAATGTGAGGCAACTAAAGCATTTTTTTAACACAATCCCTTCATTTCAGGGGCTCAAAAGTAATTGGACAAATGAAATAACTGGAAATAAAATGTTCATTTCTAATACTTGGTTGAAAACCCTTTGCTGGCAATGACAGCCTGAAGTCTTGAACTCATGGACATCACCAGATGCTGGGCTTCCTCCTTTTTAATGCTCTGCCAGGCCTTTACTGCAGCGGCTTTCAGTTGCTGTTTGTTTGTGGGCCTTTCTGTCTGAAGTTTAGTCTTCAAAAAGTGAAATGCATGCTCAATTGGGTTAAGATCAGGTGACTGACTTAGACATTCAAGAATTTTCCACTTCTTTGCTTTAATAAACTCCTGAGTTGCTTTGGTTGTATGTTTTGGGTCATTGTCCATCTGTATCATGAAACGCCGCCCAATCAATTTGACTGCATTTAGCTGGATTTGAGCAGACAGTATGTTTCTGAACACCTCAGAATTAATTCGGCTGCTTCTGTCCTGTGTCACATCCTCAATAAACACTAGTGTCCCAGTGCCACTGGCAGCCATGCACACCCAAGCCATCACACTGCCTCCACCGTGTTTTACAGATGATGTGGTATGCTTTGGATAATGAACTGTTCCACGCCTTCTCCATACTTTTTTCTTGCCATCATTCTGGTAGAGGTTGATCTTGGTTTCATCTGTCCAAAGCAGTGGTCCCCAACCTTTTTGACAGCAAGGACCACTTTATTAGATGCAAATTTTTCCACGGACCGGTTGGAGGGGGGGTCACTTTTATACACAATTTACATAACATTTCTATTATTATTAAGTTATTAAGCAGTTCGCATACGTTTGCAACCCGAGATGTTTCTTCTTTTTTTGCATATAACAAAGACATATGCTTTACATTTGCCATTCCAACAGATTGCACATCACAAACATTAACACTGCTATCTTTTTTTCGTGTCTGCCGTTTCTATAGGAGGGTGACAATGAGTTAAATTCCAATGGATGTTTTTCAAATGTTGACAAGCAATAAACAAAAGGTAGGAAAGTTCGAAGAAAGAGATTTTGTTTACAATGTTTCTGTTTGGGGATCGTTGTGCAAATGTGCACAACTGAACTGCGACAACAGATCTAACTGCTCTGTGGATGATTTGTTCAAGCATTTCAAGGTCACTTCGTTGCAATGAAAGCATCTGCTGAATGTACTTCGTAGTAACGCGATTCTATAGGCTCGTGTCATATGGGGAAACTGTCGGGACCATAAAAATACTTTGTTGTAATACTCAACCTCGGTCTCTCTCCTCTCTCTGTGCCGCTGCAAAGCCCTGCCCGCCAAGCGTTCTGAAAAGTCTGAGTGAGTCTCCGTTGCCGGCAGTTCTCTCGCGGCCTGGCTGTCAGACGGCTGCGGCCCGATACTGGGCCGCGGACCGGGGGTTGGGGACCCCTGGTCCAAAGAATGTTTTTCCAGAACTGTGCTGGCTTTTTTTAGATGTTCTTCAGCAAAGTCCAATCTAGCCTTTCTATTCTTGAGGCTTATGAGTGGCTTGCACCTTGCAGTGCACCCTCTGTATTTACTTTCATGCAGTCTTCTCTTTATGGTAGAACTTGGATATCGATACGCCTACCCCCTGGAGAGTGTTGTTCACTTGGTTCGCTGTTGTGAAGGGGTTTCTCTTCACCATGGAAATGATTCTGTGATCATCCACCACTGTTGTCTTCTGTGGACTTCCTGGTCTTTATGCATTGCTGAGTTCACCAGTGCTTGCTTTCTTTCTCAGGATGTACCAAACTGTAGATTTTTTTACCACTCGTAATATTGTAGCAATTTCACGGATGGGTTTTTGCAGCTTAAGGATGGCTTCTTTCACCTGCATGGAGAGCTCCTTTGACTGCATGTTGTCTGTTCACAGCAAAATCTTCCACATGCAAGCAGCACACCTCAAATCAACTCCAGGCCTTTTATCTGCTTAATTGATAATGACATAATGACAGACTTGCCCACACCTGCCCATGAAATAGCCTTTGAGTCAATTGTCCAATTACTTTTATGCCCCTGAAATGAAGGGATTGTGTTAAAAAAATGCTTTAGTTGCCTCACATTTTTACGCAATCGTTTTGTTCACCCCACTGAATTAAAGCTGAAAGTCTGCACTTCAACTGCATCTGAGTTGTTTCATTTAAATTCATTGTGGTAATGTACAGAACCAAAATTAGAAAAAAGTTGTCTATGTCCAAATATTTATGGACCTAACTGTAACTCCCTCCCACAGCTTAAATTTGGCCGATTGATTTTAGTTCCCAATTTCCTGTTGAATAAATGGAACTAACATGCACTTATAAAATAACAGACTTTTATGTTAAATTTAACATACAAAAATACAGATTATGGCTATGAGAAGTAAGAACAGACACTAACATACAGTAAATGGATATCAAAAGTATATGCCCTTAATGAAATTTCACTTTATGTTGCTGTAAATGTTGAAATTAAAGTAAATCAGTTCTTGTATTTTTTCAGCTATAATCAGCTTTTACAAACAAGAATACAAAAGTGAACTGCAAATCGATACTTACTAGGAAATATGATTAAAAATCTTTCAAAATGCTGTGGTTGCAAAACTGTGCACGCCTTGTAAGTTACACATCATAAAAGCACATTTTGATATTCTAGCAGAAAGTTTCTTTGGATAGGCCTCTACCAGCACAGCACAGCTATGTTTTACATTTCTGTGTCATACTTCTTTGTACAAACAAAACAAACTTGTCCACCTGACTCCTATACTCTGCATCAATGCACCCCATAAGTGCAGAATCATCTGAGAATTTTTGTAAGTGACATGACCTGATGTTATATTTGTAGTCAGAGGTCTAAAGAGTAAAGGAGACAGGACTGTTCCTTCTGGGGCTCCAGTGTTGCTCACATCCATATCAGAACAGAAACAGTCTTTGAGTTACACAAACTGCGGTCTGTCTGAGAAATAGTCCATTACCCGGGATACAATAGGCTCATCCACCTGCATATTGACACATATCGGGCTGGATGGTATTGAAGGCACTGGAGAAATCAGAAAGGATCATTCTTACAGTGCTGCGAGCCTTGTCCAGGAGAGAATAAGCCTTGTGGAGCAGATAGATAATTTCTTCCTCCACTCCAATCTTTGTCTGATAGGCAAACTGCAGTGGGTCTAGGTGGTCTACCACAAGAGGACCCATATACAGTAATCCAGGACCAGTTTCTCAAAGATCTTCATGAGGTGTCACATAAGTGCCACTGGCTTGTAGTCATTTGGTGAAGAGGCGCCTGCCTTCTTTGGAGCAGGGACAATGCAAGATGTTTTCTGCAGAAGTGGCACTATCTGAAGCCTTGGAGACAGAATATACAGAGGACACCACAATGTTGGGCAGCACAGGCATTAACAACTTGAGGACTGACTCCATCTGGCCCCGCAGCTTTTCCTGTGTGTAGCTTCCTTATATGTCTCCTTACTTGGTCTTCAGTTATGGAAAGTTTACACTGATGGTCAGAGGTGGACTTGTTGCTGGCCATTCCAGTTGATGTAGCAAGAGGAGTTGATGTAGTAGGGATGGTGCCAGGAGATTGGTCATTGGAAGAAGGTGGCAGTGTGAGGGAAAATCTGTTTATTAAATTCAGGTTCAGGGCATTAGCTTTGTTCACATCCCCTTCTAGCATATGAGCCCTGGGTTGCCCGAGTCCAGTAATTATATCCAGTCCATTCCAGACATCCTTCATGTTGTTCTGAATGAGGTTGTTTTCTGTTTTAGGTTTGCAAGTTTTCTTTCCTTCACTTATCTTTTTAGCACACAGTGTATGTCCTTCAGAGCCTCTATGTCACTGGATTTGAATGCTCCTTACTTAGCTCCATAATAATCCAGGGCTTGCTATTTGGAAAACAATGTACTGTCGTTTTGGGTACCACTGTGTTGACAATGGAAGTTAATATAGTCTTTTAAAATTAAATAAAAGTTTGAAAAAAAAAGTACAAATTTGATCATTTCAAAATTAAAAGTTTGATTATTTGTACCGGTTAATAAATATAGACAATAAACAGGTAATTCAAATTTTTAGACACTATGAAAAAGGGCCTTTCAACTGTCTATTTCCCATGATGTAGCTAACATACTTCATGATCTGTGTGTCCCTCTGATGCCATCATATTTACTTGTGCCTTTTTTCAGGTTATGCTCAATAGCTTATGGTTAAACTGGATCAAAACTGAGGAACAGTGAGACATTTAGAATAGAATAACTTCAATAAGAAAAACAATACTTTCTATAACCTTGAATCAAGTAATGATATATTCATAGCAGTAACTCCAAATAGCAGCTCCCATACAATGAACTTTACAGAAAGAAGGAGAAAATCTGTGGGAGTTTTAGCAAATGAGTCAGTGAAAATCATGGAGTGCAGAGATGCAGTGTTACCTAGGGGATATTCACCTGACCCTTTAAATACTAAGCCAGGCATTCATTTTGGGCAAAAATATTGAAATATTCCAGCAACACCGCTCACTTTCAAACATGTTCTCTCAATGCTGGAGACATTCTGAGTAGCAAACTAAGTTGTCACATTTTTAGCTATGCTGAATGAATAATATTTTTTGATAAAATATTTAAGAAGTAATTAGTATCAATATCTATGTGTTCTAATTGCTAAAACATTACTGTATAACACACTTTCCATGAAAATATATCATAACATTTACAATTTTATTTTTAATAATATACTTTAGCATTGATTTACATTGAATAGTCCTACATACAGACTCCAACATATGCTAACCCAAAACAATGCGTAGGACATAAACATTCAATCAAATCATTAATTTTTCTTAGATGTTATGAAAATCAGTAAAAGTAGTCCTAATCTGTATTGCAATGCTAACCTAAACTGACATGTGTAACCAGTCCTAACCATAATCCTTTTTAAATAAACTGACAAAAACATGCTAGCGGACAAGCACAAAACCTTGATGTTTATTTGCTTGGTTCTCAAGAAAATATTAGTATACATTATCTTTTACCCTAAAAGCATATTTTCAAAGATATTGACTTGAAGGCAGTCACAGTGAGATAGCTTGTTAAGGCCTGGGTGAGCTCGGAGTTCTCATGCAACTACAACATCGTTAATATTTTATTGCATTTTTGTATGAATTGCTTCTTTCTTCTATATTCACAATTAACAATATTTAATTTGGGTCAGTAGAAGTCCACTCTATTGTTATGGTTCTGCATATAAAGCTTAGCTCAGCTGTCAGCATTTTCCAACTCTGTCCTGTGGAAGAAAAAATATTTTAAGTCGCATATTATGATGATTGTAAAGACTGTGATACCCAATGTGGGTATTTCCCCAGCAACCCTTTACTTCGATTAAGTGGTTTTGAAAATTAAGAGTTGCCCTACCACGATGAACTGTGACCTTTCAAAAGATGATCCGTGCAACTGTTACAGGTCCCAATTCCAGCAGACTCGAAATGAATTAGGCAGCTTTTATAATAATGAAAGGATATCGGCTGTAACATTATAATTCGGTTGTGTTTTATTTAGCACAGTTCAGTAAGAGTTCAGCTGATCTTCTTTTTAAAACACTTAAAATAAAGGGTACTGGCCGGTGCTCATTCTGTTTTATTTTGATTTTCAAGGATGCTGCTTTAAAAAAAAATACACACACAACACACTGTATACTGTACCTTAACACTTCAAAATCGTGTTATTTTGAATCTAGTCATAAAATAAAAAAATATTAAAACAATACACTGGCGGGTTATTTAAATAAAAAAAAAATATTGCACTCTTTCATTATTTCAAAATATATTGCACTCATTCATCATCTTACATATTTTATAGTGTCAAATGAACTTATCTTCTAATAGAAGTAACGCGAAAACTGTCTATAAATCTCGGTACAATAACGATACAGCAACGAAAAAAAGCCGCTGACACGGGTTGAAGGAGGTTTTGCACCTTTGTATTTTTTGCCGGATTTGATGAAAAAATGACGCCACACAAACATTTCTGCTGGGTGTTGCGTAGCAACCATGTGTATTATAGCACGGGAACAGTTCGAAATCTTTTATTTGTAACTGTCCTCAAGATGAGGGTACTTCTTTCTATCCGATGAAATCTTTCTTGGATGTTTAAGGTCTACATGTTCATCCCTTCGTCTCTCTGTGTTCTGGCGGCGCTTGCATTAAAGATAGCAAGACAGGAGCTGCATCTACCCGAACTGCAGTTCGCAGGATCGGTGTTTTTAATTGTGTTGCTTTTCACTTTATTTGGGTGCATGGCGGGGCACTTCTGGAATATTAGTGGGCGGCTCCGAAGGTTATGCACCCGTGTCAGTCGGCTCAATGAGAAACAGCTGGAGGTAGGTGAGCTCAAGGAGACGCTGGATGTCCTGGAAGATACATTAAAGGAACGCTTTGTAGAGATCGGAGCCATGAGAGAAATGGCAAAAAATCGTAATCCCCAGATTGGCGAACGTGGTCGAGGGAACCTCAAGCTGCAAGGGCAGATTCGATTCATCAAACGACATGTTTGGGAGAGCATTGCTTCCAAAAAGATTGCTCGGACAGAGCTGAAAAACTGTAAGAGTGAGCATCGTAAGACGATGGATGGTGACGACTTCATAATAGTACCCAACTACACTGCGGAAGCGGCCCCGTGCCCACTTCGGAAAACCAATGGAGAAGACAGCGTGTTACCTGTGAGTTTAAAAATTATTAAGACGGAGGGAATGATGGGAAGAGAATGGGAGTAGCGTAAGGCTTTTAGGTATAGCTCATTTCATAATTATTGAGGGTTTATTCTTTAAAGCGGCTGCACGATGATCAGGTGGTTAACGCAGACTGGTTTCGAGTCGTGCTATGGCCACAGTCTGCGGGTTTTCTTAGTTTTAGTGTTGCAACACCGCGTGTGGGTAATGGATACCGATTGCGATTGTCGGCGTGTGTGCGTGTGACTGGATTAACTATTAAGCAAAACAAGCACTTCCTTAGGGCATCAAGGTATGGGGGGCACCGCAAAAATTTTCCAGTGTAGGATTTAACATGAACCATATGGTGCAAAACTGCAAATGGTGCAGCTGAACCAGGTTTTACAAAAAGGGGCTCCTACATTAAATGCAAAAAAAACAAAAAAAAAAACCATTACACACATATATACAATATACAAATAATAATAAATTGTTAAGAATAGAGGATAATGGTATTTATTATATATGGGGAATACAACACAATTAGAGTCTGGTAACTGCTACACGATCCACCAATGCTCAAGTGAAACACAGGGCCGTCTTAACATATGGGCACCGGCTGGGGGCCCAAGGAGTACAGCTGCCCATGATATTTCTGATGCCTATGTATGTTTTTGTTTTGCTATCAAAACAGGGGCCCAGCTCCCTACTTTGTCAGGGGGCATATGATGCTGTTAAGATTGCCTTGTGACGTTCTTGTCTTGGTCATGTCAGCTGTCCTGTTCAGTTGTCCATTAAGGGTGAGTGCTGCTCTTATATATGGTGGCACCAAAATCTTTTTCATGCTTAGGGCCTCTAAAGGTCTTAATCCAGCCCTGTGTGTGTGTTTGTGTGCAAGTGTGCACATTGTAAAGGACTGGTACCCCTTTCAGGATTTGTCCTGTCCCAAGACTGGAATAACGATAGGCAGGTTCTGAAATTGTGTCTTGGAAATAAAGCGATACGTATCTGTCCAAGAATGTAGCTGTGTCTCTGTGTTATATAAAATAAATATCAAAATGTATTAAATTAACAGGTTGCAATAAATTATTTTGGTAAAGAGTCAGCTCTTGTAGCACAAGGAATTGGATGTTAAACTCCTCATACTGTTTTCTAATTGAATAGGATACATTATGTGTAAACACTTAAGGCGACTTAGATGGTGTTTACACCAGTGTAAACTTTCCATCCATTCTCCATTTCCATCTTGTGCGTTTTACACTGTAGTGCCATAGGCCCCATACAATTTGATAAAAAGAATTTTTGGATGATAGCAAATATTTATAAAAGGTAAGAGATTTGCGGCACACAGTAGCACATTGATTAATGCATCAAAATGGCAATAACTTTAAAAGAAGGAGGAAAAATAAATGACGCATCACATGCTGACATTGAGGGTATCAATTGCATGAAAAAGAGTGAAAAGGGATTGCAGGACTGGATTTGATTTTGAGATCTGAAGGACACTTGCTAACTGACAGTACAAGTAATTTTTGTCTCATCCACCCACACATTCTTTATTTATTAGGTTAACTAATCCACAATCTTTTAAATAATAGTTCCTTAATGGTATTTTACTGGGTGATATGATTCTTTGTAGAACCATTGCTTGATAAAGATCCATTTAAATCTGGGAATAGTTCCTTACTTAAGAAGTTGGTTTTTGGGCTTTGAAAGGGTTACTAATATGTCGGCAAATTGAAATCATTAATAGATAGTAGGCTACCTGTAGCACAATATTAACAGATCAGGAAAACCTGAACTTAGCCAGTGTGATTATGTGCAGTCTTTTTAAAGCCACGAACTGACTGGTATTTTCACAAATCTGTTATCATCTATTTATTCTGATACCTGTTATGGATCTAAATAAATAAAGGTTCCTTCTTAACCTGTCTTGTGGACAGTTCTTTTGGGAATCAGAAATGATTATCCAATGGCATCACTCTAAATAAACACTTTTCACCTTTATTTTGTGTAGGGGCTAAAACAATAGAATACAATTTTAATAACAGTTTAGGCAAGTTTTTTCAACATAATTATAATAAGGATTACATGTTCTGTCATTCAGTTACAATCAAATGTTATGTTGTTTCTTCTGTCCTGACCAGTTGTCATCAATATTCTTTCTAAGAGGATCACATGGTTTGGTAGATTTTTTTTTTTTAAATTAGAATCAATTATGATCATTAATTGAACAACTAATTTTATTTAGATGTCTCTGTCCTACCAAGTATTAGAAAACTGGCTTAATTATACTTTCAATTAGTAGCAAATGTTCCTGTGTTTGAGAGATACAATTAGATTGAACACCAAGACTTGTTGCAATATTTACTGATCCTGTTTTTCCATTATGTGGAGACAGGGAGCAAGACCCTCTCCTAGCCACACTTACTGCAAGACAAGAACCAAGCCTGGACTGAATGCCAGTCCAAATCATGATTAATTAACATCTCTAAACAAATCATTATTTAATACAATGTGCACCTTTCTTCAAGTGGAGAATATCTGAACTCCACACAGACAGTGACTGGGCAGGGATTTGAATGGAGTCTCCTGATCCTGTAAGTCAATAGCACTACTACTCAAAAGAAAGAGATTGTAAAAATAAGTGAGAAAAGGAGCGGTTTAGTAGAGGAGTGTTAAAGCACACTTAGTAATTGTTTACAAGATAATTATCCCAATAAGCAGGATTGTTAAAAAGAATCAACAAAAGCATTTCATTACAGTAGAGTTTATGAAGTGTGCTATTATCTCTAATGTCTTTTAGACTAGGTCTGAAATTAGATCCAAACTGAATCAATATTTTAGAAAAGACATCCTTCATGTTTTTGTTCTCTCATTGAATTTCAAATGCCTGATAAATATGGTAATTATTTCTGCAGATATTACAAATGAATCCACAAGAATTGTCACTACAACTTCATGACAAGGCCTTGGAAGGTCAATACATGCTTCCATCTTCTCAGAAAACAAGCAATTTCTATGAAGGTTTGTAACAACAATTAATTTTATTTTCATTGCCTTCATTTCTGTGTATAGCCTCCATAAAAAGATGCAATACTTTAAATTTTTTAGTTAACTGTTTGTGGTGTGTACCACTGGTTGTTATTTAAAAAAAAGAAAAAAATGTTATACATACTCACACACACACACACACACACACACACACACACACACACACACACATATATATATACTGTGCCTACAGGGAGTGGCTGTGTATAGCCTTCCCCAAATTATATATATACTAGGGGGCTTCGCCCCCTGCTTGCTTCACTCGGCAACCCCCCCGGCTTGCTTTACACGCCAGTCACTTCGGGTCTCTGCCGCTCGCGTATGTGGATTTCACTTTCACCTAACAACAAATCTTTTAATTCTCGCAGATACGCCTCTTCATTGGGAAGAAACACTACTTTTCCCTGATGGCAACACGAATCAAACGATCTACAAGTCTCTGGAGGACTTAAAGTTTAAATCAGAACAATATATTCAATCTCTTTTCGCTGTTCCATTATTTCAGAAAGTAATAAGTTCGGTTTATTTGCGCTAATGCGATCTTTACTATCATTTTTTTGAGACTTTTGAATTTTAGCACTTTCCTTATCTCTAACCTGCTCTGCATGTGTATCGCGCCAACGTTTTTGAATTCTTTACAACATTCTACTTTGTCATTTACTCTTTGTCTTTTATTTCCAGCCCTGGGCGTGGTTAAATCTCTTGGCACAAAGTCTCGTGTAGTGGGACATGAAAGTATCTCTCTGAAAAAGTCACGTCTCATCCCAGGATTTTTTTTATTATAATATATATATATATATATATATATATATATATATATATATATATATATATATATATATATATATATATATAATATATACCATGTTTGCCTGAAAATAAGACAGGGTCTTATATTAATTTTTGCTCCAAAAGATGCACTAGGGCTTATTTTCAGGGGATGTCTTATATTTATTCATGTAGAACAATATACATTTATCCAAATACAGTCATGTCATCTTCTTCTGGAATATCGTCAAAACTCTCCATGTTCAAACCCTGAATTCCAGCTTGATCTTCTTGATACATCAGCCACTTTTTGGATCCTCCAGGATCGAGGTGCGCACTTCGATGTTTGATTAATGGTTCAATATGGTGAAGCAAAATGCCGACATACATATGCATTCGTGGTGCTTTTATATTCAAGTGTCGCATATTCCCCAAAGTAATGACGTGATATATTTTAAAAGTCTCACATACCATCTTCTGTGCCGTCTTTTTTTTTTTTTTTTGCACCTTTACAATACCGTCAGAATGTATGGCGGTGTATTTGACCCACAGAGACAAAAAATAAGGACATAATGAAAATGTCTATTTTGCGATTAAAGTAAAAATTTCGGCTTTAACCTTGAAATGGCCACTTTAACCTCTTAGTTTACTTTATCATTGATGCAGACCGTTGTAAATGTCATCTTAAGACCGACCCAATTTTTAAATCACTAGGCGCTTCTGGGGCTTCTTCCTGTCCTGACAGCAGCAATAGATTGCTACACAGAACACATTAAATTTATGATATTCCAGCTCTCTGCACATTTACAATTCTTAGATTTATACTTGATATCACTTTCATGGTGAAATGCATTAAAATACATATGTTACATTTTACAGATAAATCATTAACTTTGTTTAAATAATGAATACTGTTAATAGTTACACATATGGGGTGGCACGCTGGCAGAGCGGTAGCACTGCTGTCTCACAGGGAGTCACTTCCCTTGTGATCTCTGCCTGGAGCTTGCATGTTTTCCTGGTGGTTTTCCACAGTGTGCTCAGTTTTCCATCCAAAGACATGAAGGTTTGGGGATTTGGTGAAGCTACAATGACGTTAGTGTATGTGTGTGCTTGTCGTTCACCTTGCGATGAGCTGATACCCTGTCCTGGGATTTTGTTTCTGTCTTGTGCCAGATGCTTGCTGGAATGGGCGCATCCCCAAATTGATGGATGTAATCAGTAAAGATTCTTTTCAGAAATATTGTGGCAAGGTGTCCTCGGAATTTAACGGATGTTTCGGGCACACACGTCACATTGCGTGAAGTATAAACCTGGCCTTAGGCGCCTTACTTTACATGCTAAGACTTGTTTTCTGAGTAGGTCTTATTTTCGGGGAAACACGGTATATATATATAATATCTATCTTACTAAACCACAGTTAATTTATGCACGGCGGACACACCGAGGCGCATGTGCACTGCGGCCTTTGCGCCCGCCCCAGAGTCCAGAGTCAAACGCAGCGGTTTCCCAAAACGCGGCGGCGCCCACCCCAGAGTCAAATGCAGCGGCTTCCCAAAACGCGGCGGCTTCCCAGAGTCAGTAGGTGGCGCACAAATAACACAACGTTCTGCGCCTTGGCGCCCGCCCCAGAGTCAAACGCAGTGGCTTCCCAAAACGCGGCGGCTTCCCAGAGTCAGTAGGTGGCGCACAAATAACACAACGTTCTGCGCCGTGGCGCCCGCCCCAGAGTCAAACACAGCGGCTTCCCAAAACGCGGCGGCTTCCCAGAGTCAGTAGGTGGTGCCCAAACAACACAACCTGTGAGCGCCCCCGCCGCAGGGTCCAGAGTCAAACGCAGTGCACTACACTTGCTTTAATCCACTGTGCCAGTAATATACATCACATAACGGTCACAGACTCTAACCCAGCGGCTTCCCAGACTCAGTGGCTGGCACACGAACACCACAAACTGTAAACTAAACCTGCTGTGCTCCACTCTTCCAGCAGTCGGTGTCAGCAAAGGCAATGGAATCACGTCTCCACAAAATGAAACCGCCTTAGTACAGATATGCTTATTTAATTAAATGACATTTCCCCAGACGCACCCACCCTCCATCATATGCCATCCATCCAAATAATTTATGCACGGCAGACGCGCCGCAGTGCGTGGATAAACACAATGAACGAGCGCGCCCACAACGTGCTTTTGACACAGCACAGGCAAAGGAGGCACGTATCCTAATGGAGGGAGCTCAACGATTAGTAATACAAACACGAGCCCGTATGGCTACGACCTGTAAACGAGCCCATATGCATACAAACAATGAACGAAGGCGCCCACACAAAAAACGCTTTAGTTCAAATAGGGTTATTGAATTAAATGGAAACTTTACCATGCCTACGACCTGTGAACTACACCTGAGGTAAAGCGTGCACGCCGGGTTGTACAGCCGCCCGGACGCGACCATAACGAAACTTGCTGTGCTCCACTCTGCCAGCAGTCGGTGTCAGCAAAGGCAACAGAATCACGTCTCCACAAAACGAAACCGCTTTAGTACAGATGTGCTTATTGAATTAAATGACATTTCCCCAGACACACCCACCCTCCATGATATGTCATCCATCCAAATATCGGACGGAACAGAAACTGATTGCCATTCTTGGATTTCCGATTCGCTAGCGAATCGCGGGCTTACTTATATAATATATATAATTTACAGTGCCTACAGGGACTGACTGTGTATGGTCATCCCCAAATTGGAAAATAAGAAAGACTTGCCTTTTAACTGCACTGCATTATATGAGCTGAATCACTATTTAACAGTCAGTGGTCATGCCATCTTTTTACAGTTGCCTCAGTACATGCCATTCCCCTCTTGGGTGGTTTTAAGTAACCTTATGTAACCTCAAAAAGTTCTTAAGAAAGAATTTTGTTATATTTCTGACCATATTTTTTCTAAATTTGTATATTAGAGACCTGTCTCTTAAACACCACTTGCTACAAAGAACCATTAGTGGTATGTTATTTTGTATCACAAATAACACAATAATAATGTCTAAACTGTTTCACCAGCAATGAAACATGTTGTTTTTGTCTGAATTATTATATTACACTGCACAACAAAGTTTTTGCTTCATGAACACTGTTGGGTGTTCCTTATAGATTTTTGGGTGCTGATCATGAATATCACATCAAAATTTACACATCATTTACCGTTTCAGTTTTGTCATGATTTTTTCTTATATTTGTATCCAAACATTTTCACTCCCGTAAGTGACTTATCAACAACGGTTTGTGCTGCCTGAGCATGTCCAGGCATGGAATCATGGCAGGTTGGAAGCTGTTCTGTGGAAGTTGACATCCTGGGCATGCCTGGGCAGGTTTGAACGAGCTTGACGCTGTCTCAGCATGCTATAAAGGTGGCTTGTATATGCCAATTTTGCTCATTTGGTTAATATAGATAGTCAGTGTGTATGTATAGTATCCGTATAGTAAAGTATAGTATCTGTAGCAATATAACAGTAAATAAGCTTGGTGCTATAGATGTTTTGGTGTCGGGT
Source organism: Erpetoichthys calabaricus (assembly GCF_900747795.2). Taxonomy (NCBI): domain Eukaryota; kingdom Metazoa; phylum Chordata; class Cladistia; order Polypteriformes; family Polypteridae; genus Erpetoichthys; species Erpetoichthys calabaricus. The sequence goes on from NC_041404.2 coordinate 105,866,838, forward strand.
GATATGTCTCGTCAATGTCGTAACAGCCGTGATACATTCTTCTACATCTGTGGCGAATATACACTTGCGCCTCAGAGACGTTGGATGACTGCTCTTGTGAAGAAAGCTTATCATCTGTATTTTGGCTGCAAAATTGGTGATCAAGACAAGGAATGGGTGCCTCACATTTGCTGTATGACATGTGCTGTCAGTCTGAGAGCCTGGCTCAGAGCCTAATCTGCCTTCAGCAATGAGACCCATGCCACATGATGACAGTCTTCCAATTCCGAAACCATCAGAAGATTGGACCTTAGACGAACCAGATGAAGAAACTGCAATGCAGGGTACTGACAGTGACATTGACCTGGATTTTGAACCGTGCTCATCAGGCGATCCACATCTGATAACACAGTCCGAATTGAACGATTTGGTCAGAGATTTGGGTCTGTCAAAAGCAAAAGCCGAACTGCTGGGTTTGAGACTGCAGGAATAGTGTTTGCTGTCACCAGGTACAAAACTTTCTGTGTTTCGAGGCCGACATCATGATATAACCAAATTTTTTGCACAAGTCGACAATCTCTGTTTCTGTTGTGACATTGAAGGATTGTTCTCGGCCTTGGGTTGTGATCACAACCTCGAAGAGTGGCGTCTCTTCATTGATTCATCAATGTTAAGCCTGAAAGCTGTTCTGCTACACAATTGCAACGTTTATCCTTCAGTACCTGTTGGCTGTGCAGCACACATGAAAGCATCGAATGAGAATATGGAACTGTTGCTGAAGCACATCCAGTATAGCAGGTACAACTGGAATATCTGTGGAGATCTTAAAGTCGTTGCTGTGTTACTTGGACTGCAGCTCAGATATACAAAGTACTGCTGTGAATGGGACAGCCGTGCCAAAGAGTTACACTATTCTTGACAGAACTGGACACTCTGTAAAAAGTTAGTTCTAGGACAGAAAAATGTGGCACATGAATTGTTTGTCGACCTGGCAAAAATATTTTTGCCTCCTCTTCACATAAAGCTGGGACTCATGAAGAATTTCGTGAAAGTACTGAACAAGGAAGGCAAAGGTTTTCATTATTTAAGAAAGATGTTCCCAAGAATAACTGATGCCAAGATCAAATAGGGCATTTATGTTGGCCCCCAGATCAGACACATTATGAGTGAGAAGCGGTTTGAAGATCTGTTAGTTGGGCCGGAAAAATTTCCTGGAAAGCCTTCAAAGACGTTGTTGACAATTTTCTGGGCATTTACAGAGCCCCAAACTACATTCAGCTGGTAGACAAACTTCTCAAAGCATACAAGACAATGAAGTGCAACATGTCACTCAAGATTCATTTCCTCCACTCACACTTGGACTTCTTCCCTGCAAATCTTGGTGCTGTCAGTGACGAACATGGTGAAAGGTTTCACCAGGATATTGCTACAGTGGAGAAACGATACCAGGCCAACTGGAATCCGTCAATACTTGCTAACTACTGTTGGACACTGCAACGTGATACACCAAACATTGAATACAAAAAAAATCAGCAGCAAAACATTTTTAATTCTGTTGAATTTAATAGCTTATGCGAAACATAAGCATGACTAAATATGTTATTGTCAGTAAACATATAAATGTCTATTTCTCAGAGTTCCTACATGATGCAGTAAAACCAAAACTACATTTTTGCATACCCAGTAGGTATCTGTCACAATCAGCAAGCAAGACTTTTCAAAAAAATTGTTGTGCAGTGTTATTGAACTAGATCTTCTTAATGCATGAGATGAAGCAGTACAAAATAATGGGCATTAATGAGAGAGGGGAGTGTGATTAAATGCAACCTATTTATTTTAGTCATTTACAGTTTGACTAAGTATAATGGTTTGTCCTCATGACACGCTGGATGTACAGTTCAACACAGACCATTGTCAGGCACTCAGAATAGGACTTTATTGCAAAGCATAGGAAATCATTGCAGAGCACATAAAGCCATCTTAGATCAATTGAAATGAACCTCTTGCTTTAGGTTAGCCTTTAAATTCTTTTCCCAAAATATCCAATATTTCACACTGTTTCCCTATCATCTGCTTTACAGGTTTTCTCACGATAATGACCTTGCTCAGTACCTTTTCTCATAACAAGCATCTGGTCCTGTGGACTTTATCACAACAATTACCCTGCCCCACAGACTTTCTCATAACAATATCTTTCCCAGTAGACCTTCTCATAACAAATTTCCTTCCCAGTCCATCTTCCCATAATAATTTCCCTTCCTATTCCACCTTCTCATAACAACCACTTTGGCACGAAGGATGTTTTTGTCACCTGGAAATGAGTATTACCCAATTACCCCTCCTTGAGTTCTCATGCTCCTAATCCTTAGCTGTTGAAGATTGATGGCCTTTGAGTTAATTAATTCTTATGGGCAAGTTGGAATCAGGAGGACCCACATGTGAAAACTGGACTGCTCAATTAATGACTACTTGTTGCACTAGCACTCTTTATGGCTAAAATCATAGGCGGCTATGCTGGTAAGCAGCAACACAGCTTCACGCATAAGGGACAAGCTGTGGACGGCCTTGGCATGGTGCTTCCGGGCTGTTTTAAAGAAAGGAAAAATACAAGTATTTGACAATTAATTCTTACATCGCTTAAAGCTACCTAGTTTAATAAATTCTGCTGAAACTTGATTATTAGGATTCATAAAAAAAGCATTGACAAATAAATGCTGTCTAAAATGTATACAGTATATGTAGGTGCTAATGTGGAAGCCTGCAAACACAAGCAGCTCTGCCTAGGCTGTGGTATGCAGCTGCCCACTGTCTGATTTGCCAGCACAGAGGCTGAGCTGCTGGGCATTGAAGTAGGCCCCCCTCCCTTGCGCTCACAGGCATCCACTTAAAAGGAAAAAGTGACTAGACTTCAATAATCAACTTGTAAGCTCCAATATAGCTCAAACCAGTTAACATAATGCATTTTACTTTTAACTGTTTTGCCTAAGGTATTGATGAGGCCTAATGTAGAAACTTAAATGCCATTTAAGTGCTTATATATTTATAAGCTAACGTGAGAGTTTGCCAAGCGTTCTCAAAATTAAAGGCCTTAATGCTCATGGAAACTTATTTAGTCTTCTGTCAGTGGAAACCTCAGTACCTGTATTCCCAAAACAAAATCAACCTGCTTGCTTGCTCAGCTCCTTCAGAAAACACAACTTGCTTGAATCATATAAATTCTTAACAAAGCAAGTAAGAAAGGCAGGCAGGCTGGAAGCCCTTATGCTAAGATAAATGGTGTCCTTTTAAGCTTCCTCAGGCCCAAGCTTTACATAGCTAATAGCACTACAAACTAATAAAGCATGTTGCTCCTTAATCTGAATTTTCAACACCATCGAATCATATAGCAACTGTAATGGGTTGGTCTGGATAGGGTTCATGGCTTGATAGAGAATTGCTTCCTAAAATGTTAGCAGACAACAACTTTTTAAGCCCAAGATCTAGTGAGAGGGGGACCCCTGTTCCAGCCCCATTTACAGTGCATCCGGAAAGTATTCACAGCGCATCACTTTTCCCACATTTTGTTATGTTACAGCCTTATTCCAAAATGGATTAAATTCATTTTTTTTCCTCAGAATTCTACACACAACACCCCATAATGACAACATGAAAAAAGTTTACTTGAGGTTTTTGCAAATTTATTAAAAATAAAAAAACTGAGAAATCCCATGTACATAAGTATTCACAGCCTTTGCTCAATACTTTGTTGATGCACCTTTGGCAGCAATTACAGCCTCAAGTCTTGTTGAATATGATGCCACAAGCTTGGCACACCTATCCTTGGCCAGTTTCGCCCATTCCTCTTTGCAGCACCTCTCAAGCTCCATCAGGTTGGATGGGAAGCGTCGGTGCACAGCCATTTTAAGATCTCTCCAGAGATGTTCAATCGGATTCAAGTCTGGGCTCTGGCTGGGCCACTCAAGGACATTCACAGAGTTTTCTTGAAGCCACTCCTTTGATATCTTGGCTGTGTGCTTAGGGTCGTTGTCCTGCTGAAAGATGAACCGTCGCCCCAGTCTGAGGTCAAGAGCACTTTGGACCAGGTTTTCATCCAGGATGTCTCTATACATTGCTGCAGTCATCTTTCCCATTATCCTGACTAGTCTCCCAGTCCCTGCCGATGAAAAACATCCCCACAGCATGATGCTGCCACCACCATGCTTCACTGTAGGGATGGTATTGGCCTGGTGATGAGTGGTGCCTGGTTTCCTCCAAACGTGACACCTGGCATTCACACCAAACAGTTCAATCTTTGTCTCATCAGACCAGAATTTTCTTTCTCATGGTCTGAGAGTCCTTCAGGTGCCTTTTGGCAAACTCCAGGCGGGCTGCCATGTGCCTTTTACTAAGGAGTGGCTTCCGTCTGGCCACTCTACCATACAGGCCTGATTGGTGGATTGCTGCAGAGATGGTTGTCCTTCTGGAAGATTCTCCTCTCTCCACAGAGAACCTCTGGAGCTCTGACAGAGTGACCATTGGGTTCTTGGTCACCTCCCTGACTAAGGCCCTTCTCCCCCGATCGCTCAATTTAGATGGCCGGCCAGCTCTAGGAAGAGTCCTGGTGGTTTCGAACTTCTTCCACTTACAAATGATGGAGGCCACTGTGCTCATTGGGACCTTCAAAGCAGCAGAAATTTTTCTGTAACCTTCCCCAGATTTGTGCCTCGAGACAATCCTGTCTCGGAGGTCTACAGACAGTTCCTTTGACTTCATGCTTGGTTTGTGCTCTGACATGAACTGTCAACTGTGGGACCTTATATAGACAGATGTGTGTCTTTCCAAATCATGTCCAGTCAACTGAATTTATCACAGGTGGACTCCAATTAAGCTGCAGAAACATCTCAAGGATGATCAGGGGAAACAGGATGTACCTGAGCTCAATTTCGAGCTTCACGGCAAAGGCTGTGAATACTTATGTACATGTGCTTTCTCAATTTTTTTATTTTTAATAAATTTGCAAAAACCTCAAGTAAACTTTTTTCACGTTGTCATTATGGGGTGTTGTGTGTAGAATTCTGAGGAAAAAAATGAATTTAATCCATTTTGGAATAAGGCTGTAACATAACAAAATGTGGAAAAAGTGATGCACTGTGAATACTTTCCGGATGCACTGTATTTGGTCATCTGGAGTGACCAAAGGAATGAGAACAACCAATCTGTCTTTGGTCAATCCTCAATTTCCAATCCAAGGGAAGGCCAAATAGTGTTGAGGTTAGCGTAATTTGTTGACCTCCAGCTGGTCTCTAAACACTCCAGTCCTTTCATGGTCCTGCGTGTCTACTTCTGGACTAAGAGTAATATGACACCTCTCATTTATTCAAGCTGGCAGTATTTACGGTATAGTTTTTCTACAATTAATGAATTAAATAGTTCAACAGTAAATGTGAAACAACTCTGTATTCAGTATAAAAAAACAGATGTGTTGAATTAATAATATAGGTGTATATGCGTTGTATATATAGGATGTGGTTGTTTGTGTATATACAAGATACATAAACATATTTATCCACATATATAAATATATACTATATATTAATACTTTACATTGATTTATAAATAGAATAAAAAGGAAATTTCTAAATCACATTATACTAAGATTTCTAAAACAAATAATAATCCTATAATGAGCTTCTATTAACGTGTAGACTAAAATCTCAGAAGTTCAAGTGTGTTTTGAAACTTGCAAGGTTGCATTCAGGGGGCACTAGGATTCTTCCTCTTGAGCAACATTAGTGACATGCAAACACTGTAGGAAGTAACATTGAATTTTTTTCACTAGACAGTTTCATCCAACCACTTTTGAAACAAAGGTGGGAATGATTGTAAATGCAACATGCCCGACAGATAAGCAAATAGCTTCATCCAAAAAGCTACCAATGTTCAATTATAAGATGGGTTACAACATGTCTGTCTATTATAAAAAGAAATCCTGTCCCCTGTTCTGATAGTCTACGATACGTGATCTTCTCGGAAGATAATTTAAAGACCTGCAAGATGAAAGAGACCTGCCACGGTGCATCTCACGGGAACATAGAACGAGAGTCTTGCAAGACACACCCTACTTACAAGCAATATCAAAAAAAGCAAATCAGTAGTGTAAAGGCAGTCATGCAGCACACACAGCTCCAGGGCTCTCAGTGCATATAAAGTGTATAAGGTCAATACCGTAGAAATGAATAGGCTAGAAAGGAAATGAATAGGGTAGAAATGAAACGTCGATGATTAAACGAAGAAGAAAGAAAAGCGTGGAGAAAAGAGACCCAAAAGCGATGGAGAGAAAAAAATGCTAAAAAGAAAAACAATAATCTAGGTGCAAATTTAGAAAACGCATGCAACGTTACACATCCTGCAAGAAAGAATTCAATCACGCCCGGGGCCAGTAATAAATGACAGGTATTGCTTTTACAATGTCACGCGAGACCAGGCAGTGAGCCATCATTTAAAACAAGTCAACAGACCTCTAAGCTAGCAGTTATTGGATTGCTTTTGGCAGGCAAGCATCATGTGTTCTCAGCTCTTAAAACAACGACATGCGACAGGCAGAAGAGGCAGCTAGCAAGCAGCAAAAAGACAGCATATGATCCAAAGGCATATCCTTAGCGTACGTTCAGCCGCAACACCCTTCACAACACGAGCAGTATTATACGTCTGGGAAGAAAGAGATGTAACCACGCACGTGGCCAGAAATAAAGGACAAGTATTGTTCTTACAAAAGTTTTTAAAGTAAAAGTAAAAATAATACATATGTAACAATTCACAAGAAAATAACAATCTCTTTAAATTGTAGATTGCTTGCCTAAGGTAAAGTCATCCCTGATGAATGGGGACGTGGGAATGAGGGGTCCTTACATCGGATTAGCGCTATTTCAGATGTGGAATGGCAAAATGGGGGAGGCAGCTTGATGAATGAGGTCTCCAGGACTTAAAACAAATCCAAATCATATTATGTGATATCATCTAATGCAGGCATGTCAAACACGCGGCCCCCGGGCCGCATGTGGCCCGCAACAGAAATCTGTGCGGCCCGCATGACATACAGTATCCTAGTTAGCACTGAACTTGTACAAAATGATTACTATCATTTGTGATTGAATCATTCTGCATCTTCGGTGTTACTTATTGACTTTTCTTAGTTCTGCCTTCTGACAAAAGCGTGTTTTCCCATGGCATTACAGTTCCAGAAACTTCATCTGCTAGTATAGCCACGAGCCTTGACCAAAGTTAATGAGCCGCAGTGTCACAACTGAAGTGCTAGGCTGCAGCAGCAGGCAGCAGGGGTGGCCTAAGGCATGTGCAAACTGTGCACCTGCACAGTGCCGCCAAATCCCAGGGGCTGCCACGCCAATATATATTGAATACAAAACAGAAAGAGAAAATAACGACACAGCTGACGGCAATGTGGCCGAAAAACATTCTGTTTCTTGTTAATTAGTACGCTGTATTTACAAATGTCGCTAGAGTCGGAGCAGTAAGCTATATGTAGTATTATAATGTTTTGCCGTAATGAGAATATCATGGGCCGCCACTTGGTTTTCAAGTTACAGACACGCGTATATATAAGCGTGTCATGAGCACGAGGTGGCTATGCAGTGTCCGCAATGGACGTGGCCATCCGCCATGCATAAGATACTGTATTGACATTGCCAGGCGAAGGGGCCACCGATTCTTTCTCTGCCCAGGGCCGCCACGAGCCTAGAGCCGCCCCTGCTAAGGCTACACTACTGACTGGGCTGCTGAGACTGGCCACTGGGCAGAACTGACCATCACGAGTAGTAATAGCCCGCATATTTTCACGTTTTTTTGCTCTAGTTTCATGTAATTTTGTGCTAGTATTGTAACGAACAGTTAGTGCAGACTACAGCTGAAGATCTGAAGTGGACGCGAGAAGTTGGTGAGTTGTTTATTAACATATTTTTGTGATTTTGAGTTTGTAAAATTATTGTAGGTCAGGTGGCTTTTTGCATATCGGCTTATTTTACAATATAAACTTTGAAGTAAACTTAGTAAAGTAAAAGTTGATTTTTGGAGGATTTGTTTTCCAACTTGAATTACTGAGCAATGAATTCAGTGAGCATTTTCGTGATTTCAGTTCACACAAACATGCAGGGCATTGCGCTGTTCTCTTACAACGTTGAGAATGTGCCTGAGAATATCCAAATGGAATTGATTGAAGTGCAGTCAGATTCTATTCTGAAGGCAAAATACAACGAAGTTGGTGTGCCAGGCTTGTATGCTTACCTGCCACCCTCGTATGTGCAGATCCGTAAGTTGGCATCGAGAGTACTGTCAATGTTCGGAAGCACTTACCTTTGTGAGCAATTGTTTTTGTTAATGAAAGCTACCAAAACCCCACATCGCTCAAGACTTACCGTCGAGCACCTTTCATCTATACATATTAATAAAAGGCAAAGCCCTCACTGACTCACTGACTGACTGACTGACTGACTCACTCACTCACTCACTCATCACTAATTCTCGAACTTCCCGTGTAGGTGGAAGGCTGAAATTTGGCAGGCTCATTCCTTACAGCTTACTTACAAAAGTTAGGCAGGTTTCATTTTGAAATTCTACGCATAATGGTCATAACTGGAACCTGTTTTTTGTCTATATACTCTAATGGAGGAGGCGGAGTCACGTATCGCGTCATCACGCCTCCTACGTAATCACGTGAACTAAAAACAAGGAAGAGATTTACAGCACGAGTCAAACGCAGGAACGAAGGTAAATGACGTTAATTTTTGAGTGTCTTTTAATACTGTGTAAGGATACATATTAACATGTGCAATTAAACGTGTGCATTTACGGGGTGATTTCTCAGGCTTAAAAGCTCGTCTTTTATCAAACGCGGGAACAAAGGTAAATGACGTTCTAAAGTGTCTTTTAATACTGTGTAAGGATACATATTAACATGTGCAATTAAACGTGTGCATTTACAGGGTGATTTCTCAGGCTTAAAAGCTCGCCTTTTATTAAACCACGTTAGATTTCAGACGTTAAACGCGCAAAAATGTCGGTACACCAGATAAATAAGCGCAACATATTATCAGTTGTATTGTATGCTTACAATACATATAGAAATGTGTTAATCGTTAACTAATATTATGGGATGGTGTTTTTCGACTCGCGCCTTGATTTAAACGATTGCATTTCTTGGTGGGTTTGCGTAGCTTATTGTCAATATCTTTACACCTCTTTTTAAGACTTAATTTAAAAAGGTTTTCTTTTCTTCTTAATTAAAATTTAAAAGCAATACTTCACCGCTGCGAAGCCCCTCTAGCGCTGACGTCCGAGGTTCGATTACCGTAAGCGAGTGCAGTGAGTGTGTACGCCTGATGAGCCAAGAATAACGGGGAAAGACGTGTCACGTACTCTTTGCATTATTTGACAGTAAACTATTTTCAATCATTCTATGATCTGCTTCTCACAACTGAAGGCACCGTGGCTGATGTTACCTCACTTGCTGGCCAACCATAAGCATTACCTGGTAGGTAACCAGCCACTCACTTCACTCCCTTACGGGAATCGAACCTCGGAGGTTTTCTTTTCTTCTTAATTAAAATTTAAAAGCAATACTTCACTGCTGCGAAGCCCCTCTAGCGCTGACGTCCGAGGTTCGATTACCGTAAGCGAGTGCAGTGAGTGTGTACGCCTGATGAGCCAAGAATAAGGGGGAAAGACGTGTCGCGTACTCTTTGCATTATTTGACAGTAAACTATTTTCAACCATTCTATGATCTGCTTCTCACAACTGAAGGCACCGTGGCTGATGTTACCTCACTTGCTGGCCAACCATAAGCGTTACCTGGTAGGTAACCAGCCACTCACTTCACTCCCTTATGGGAATCGAACCTCGGACGTCAGCACTACAGGCGAAGCCCCTAAAATTGCGCCACGGCGTGTGGTTCGTTTATTTGACAACATGTAGATCGGGGTAATTACATTCACGGCATTCGTAGTCTGATTCACAATCTGATTGTATGGGTGGTTACCTACCAGGTAACGCTTATAGTTGGCCAGCAAGTCAGCTGGAAGTGATCACTCGAGTGAAGGCAGCTTCACAAAAAAACAGATCCTTAACAAACTGTTATTAGTATATTTTCCCTCAATTTAAAAAGGTTTTCTTTTCTTCTTAATAAAAATTTAAAAGCGGTACTTCGCCGGTGCGAAGCGCGTGGATTTGATCGACTGACACATACAGACCTATTCATGAGTGCAGGTACTTCGGAAAGAAAGCACCGTGTAAACCTAAAGTTTAAATTAAGTTCATAGACCTACAAAAGGTTGCCATTCATTTGAGGCAAGATTGCTTTTCTTCTGTACAACTATACGTTGCATTCTCAAGAGTGTGCTTGCACGGCTTCGGATATAGATATATATATATATATATGTATGTATGTCTATATATAAATATGTAAGCTTGTAAGTACTGCCTTACTTCTCTTTAAGAAAGGAAGATGTAATGATACTTGATTAAAACGATTCCATGTCTTCCTGGGTTTGCTTAGCTTATTGTCAATATCTTTACACCTTTTTTTAAGACTTATTGACTGAAACGGGCTTTCACGAAAAAAGTTAGGGCTTTGCTACAGGATACACCCTCCACAAGTTAAGCAAGTAAAAATAAAATATATATTTCTGTTTAATTTAAACCTTTTAAGTTCATATGCATAGCCCCATTTGGCTGTTTTATTTTATTTTTTCTTTCTTCAGTAATATTTAATCTTCTTAAAGAAAAAGAACATATCCATTTTACTTTTTTTGTATCTCTTTAGTAATATTTTAGTGTAAAAGGATAACCAGTATTTAAACCTTTTATGTTACTTTATAAATTTATTTTACACAATGTTGAAAAATTAATAAAGCTACATATTTTGGCAGCTGCTGCTTTAATTTTCAATGAAATGAAAAAACCTCTCCAAGAGAAAACGTCAATGAAGAAGAAACAGTTTGCACTATCTAAAAATGAGAAACCCTCATTTATAAAAGTTTGCTGCAGATGACTTAACTGAAAATAAATGAATAGTTCCTATGTGTATAATACATATTTATCTATTTTACTTATGCCTTTATTCCAGCAACTTGCAACATCTGAGGTACAATTTCTTACATTACTTTTGTTTTTTGCAGCACAGGCAGGTGAAGTGACTTCCTCAGGGTCACACAGTGGTGTCAGTACCAGGATTTGAACTGACAAGCTCCGGGTTTACTGAAATATTACTGAAGAAAGAAAAAAAACGAAAATGGGCAAATAGGGCTATGCATACAAATGTCCATCCATCCATTATCCAACCCGCTATATCCTAAATACAGGAGGCAATAAGTAGATATGTATATATACTATATATATATATATATATATATATATATATATATATATATATATATATATATATATATGTGAATGAATGTATGTATATATGTATGTCTATATTTATATCTATATATATATATATGTAGATATGTAAATTTGTATATGTATATATATATGTATATGTGGATGTGTATATGTAGATATGTGTATATGTAGATATGTATATATATGTATATATGTTTATGTATATATATGGTTACATAACCTCTTTAACACACTACTTCTCCGCTGCGAAGCGTGGGTATTTTGCTATATATATATATATATATATATATATATATATATATATATATATATATATATATATATATATATATATATATATATGACAGCAACACTCATAACAATGACAACACAATTACATATATATATATGTAGATGTGTATATATGTAGATATGTAAATATTTATGTATATATATGTGTCTGTGTATATATATATATATGTGTGTATGTATGTATGTGAATATGTATATGTGTGTGTTTATGTATGTGTGTATATATATGTTGATATGTGTATATATATATATGTATATATATGTGGATGTGTATATGTATATATATATGTAGATATGTGTATATGTAGATATGTATATATATGTATATATGTATATGTATATATATGTTTATGTGTGTGTATGTGTGTATATTATATATATAAAAGACAGCAACACTCATAACAATGACAACACAATTACATTGACAGTCATGTTACGTTATTTTTAAAATGTTTCCTTTTCTTTTTCATAACCTCTTTAACACACTACTTCTCCGCTGCGAAGCGCGGGTATTTTGCTAGTCCCTCATAAAAGTTGCAGCTGCACAAGATTTCAAGCCTGATATTGACGAACTGGTTACTAACAAGAGATGCCAAGTGTCGGGACAAAAGAAATAAATCTCACACTGTAAGGCTCCTATATAAGCCATGAATATAATATAATGAATATCAATCTTCAAGACACTATATAAAAGCGGTCGGGATTGTCCTTCCGTCCCGTGAGTGCAAAGCGTAGCGGTATTCCGCTTATCACAGACTTACTACTTGCGGCTTGCGGTACGAAGTGAAGCGATGTGAGCAGAGTTCTGGTGCTCCCATCGTTCCCTTGCTTTTGTGCGCGATGCGCTGGAAAAATAGACAAAATTATGTCTCTGGAAATAATTAATGTTGATGGAGTACAAATGCCTCATCGTGTAATAAATATCGGGGGAGATGGTGCTTGCTTATTCTCATCTATAGCTTATTTAGTGCATGAAACTTAGTCTTTAGCGGTACAGATTCGGGCTGACATTGTACGGCATGTTTTAAGTATTTGGTCAAGGTTTCAGCCATTTACAATGATGCCGTCAGGAATCTCTTATACAAATGAGCTTCAGTATCTCACTGAAATGTCAAAGTCTCAAACTTATGGTACCATTTCTGAGCTAATGGCAGCGGGAGAGTTGTTCCCCTATGAGTTTCAAGTATATTATTATGGAGTCCTACACTCCAAGTTTGGACAGGCACTCCAGGGGATAAAAAAAAACTTAGGTTTTCGGGAGATGTTATGAATGGGCACTTTGATGTTCTCATTCCCTACACTTACATGCCTGATGTACACATGGAGCGCACACAAATTCAGGATAAAAGTCGGTCGCCTTAAAAGGCGGGTGAGCCTAGTAATATAATAAGGACCTAGCTAAGAGGTTAAGACTCTAATTCTACACTGTTGTATGGAGACTGCATGGAAATAAATTGCTTTTCTTTAAACTTTAAGTGTTACATTTTTTAAAGTTTTCAGTATTGGAAAGAAAGCTACAGTAACTTTGTAAAATAGTATTTGTTACAGTACGGCCCGCTGACGCACGTATGGCAGTCGAAGCGGCCCACCAATGGTAGTGAGTTTGACATGCCTGATCTAATGTGAAATTCTACTCCGTACTTCTAGAATTTTTATTTTTATACTGTATTGAGGATTTATTCTGTTCTATGTATTGTACTGTACTGCTCAGAATTAAAAGACAATGAGGAAAATGACAAAGTAGAACTTCATAAAGACGTTTACAAACGTTGGCACTAAACACATGCAGAGCAGGTTAGAGACTATGAAACCAGGGAAATTAGAAAGGCTCAAAAAAAAAAACAAAAAAAAAAACAAAAAACGGCGCTATACACATGTGGACAAAGTTAAAGGATATGAAAGTAGGAAAATTAGAAAATATAAAAAAAGGAAGTAAAGATTGCAGTAGCACAAACAAACAAACTGCCTCATTTAACAATGCACCAGTCTAACTTTGGTTTTGCACAATAATTACTACACTATTGCACCTTAACACTTAATTCTACTTTATTCACTTAATTTTAATTATTTATTATGTTCTACTATACTGTTATCTTTCAGTCTATGACTTTTTGTTAATCTAATTGATATTCTTATAACTTTGCACAAGTTTTGATAAGTGGATCAGGATGCATTTCACTGCGTGTTGTCCTGTATAACTATGCATGTGACAAATAAAGAATCTTGAGAATTTCAAAAACGGAGTTTACCGCACATGCTTTTAATGGTTACTTTGTTAGTGTGTATATATATATATATATATATACAGTGGTGTGAAAAACTATTTGCCCCCTTCCTGATTTCTTATTCTTTTGCATGTTTGTCACACAAAATGTTTCTGATCATCAAACACATTTAACCATTAGTCAAATATAACACAAGTAAACACAAAATGCAGTTTTTAAATGATGGTGTTTATTATTTAGGGAGAAAAAAAATCCAAACCTACATGGCCCTGTGTGAAAAAGTAATTGCCCCCTTGTTAAAAAATAACCTAACTGTGGTGTATCACACCTGAGTTCAATTTCCGTAGCCACCCCCAGGCCTGATTACTGCCACACCTGTTTCAATCAAGAAATCACTTAAATAGGAGCTGCCTGACACAGAGAAGTAGACCAAAAGCACCTCAAAAGCTAGACATCATGCCAAGATCCAAAGAAATTCAGGAACAAATGAGAACAGAAGTAATTGAGATCTATCAGTCTGGTAAAGGTTATAAAGCCATTTCTAAAGCTTTGGGACTCCAGCGAACCACAGTGAGAGCCATTATCCACAAATGGCAAAAACATGGAACAGTGGTGAACCTTCCCAGGAGTGGCCAGCCGACTAAAATTACCCCAAGAGCGCAGAGACGACTCATCCGAGAGGTCACAAAAGACCCCAGGACAACGTCTAAAGAACTGCAGGCCTCACTTGCCTCAATTAAGGTCAGTGTTCACGACTCCACCATAAGAAAGAGACTGGGCAAAAACGGCCTGCATGGCAGATTTCCAAGACGCAAACCACTGTTAAGCAAAAAGAACATTAGGGCTCGTCTCAATTTTGCTAAGAAACATCTCAATGATTGCCAAGACTTTTGGGAAAATACCTTGTGGACTGATGAGACAAAAGTTGAACTTTTTGGAAGGCAAATGTCCCGTTACATCTGGCGTAAAAGGAACACAGCATTTCAGAAAAAGAACATCATACCAACAGTAAAATATGGTGGTGGTAGGGTGATGGTCTGGGGTTGTTTTGCTGCTTCAGGACCTGGAAGGCTTGCTGTGATAGATGGAACCATGAATTCTACTGTCTACCAAAAAAATCCTGAAGGAGAATGTCCGGCCATCTGTTCGTCAACTCAAGCTGAAGCGATCTTTGGTGCTGCAACAGGACAAAGACCCAAAACACACCAGCAAATCCACCTCTGAATGGCTGAAGAAAAACAAAATGAAGACTTTGGAGTGGCCTAGTCAAAGTCCTGACCTGAATCCAATTGAGATGCTATGGCATGACCTTAAAAAGGCGGTTCATGCTAGAAAACCCTCAAATAAAGCTGAATTACAACAATTTTGCAAAGATAAGTGGGCCAAAATTCCTCCAGAGCGCTGTAAAAGACTCATTGCAAGTTATCGCAAACGCTTGATTGCAGTTATTGCTGCTAAGGGTGGCCCAACCAGTTATTAGGTTCAGGGGGCAATTACTTTTTCACACAGGGCCATGTAGGTTTGGATTTTTTTTCTCCCTAAATAATAAACACCATCATTTAAAAACTGCATTTTGTGTTTACTTGTGTTATATTTGACTAATGGTTAAATGTGTTTGATGATCAGAAACATTTTGTGTGACAAACATGCAAAAGAATAAGAAATCAGGAAGGGGGCAAATAGTTTTTCACACCACTGTATATATATATATATATATATATATATATATATATATATATATCCATCCATCCATTTCCCAACCCGCTGAATCCAAACACAGGGTCACAGGGGTCTGCTGGAGCCAATCCCAGCCAACACAGGGCACAAGGCAGGAAACAATCCTGGGCAGGGTGCAAACCCACCACAGGACACACACAAACACACCAAGCACACATTAGGGCCAAGTTAGAATCGCCAATCCACCTAACCTGCATGTCTTTGGACTGTGGGAGGAAACCGGAGCGCCCGGAGGAAACCCACGCAGACACGGGGAGAACATGCAAACTCCACACAGGGAGGACCCGGGAAGCGAAGCCGGGTCCCCAGGTCTCCCAACTGCGAGGCAGCAGCGCTACCCACTGCGCCACCGTGCCGCCCTATATAATATATCTGCCTGCTTATTTAAAAAGCTAAATTTACCCCAGGAGTCAAAAACGTTCTGTCTAGCCCTTGTACAAAAACCTAGACAAAAGCTGGGGGTATCACCTTGGTAAACCCATGAACTTTTGGAACTGTGAGAGGAAAATAGCACGACTTTACAGACAGGAGTCAAATGCAGAACTCTACTTATTTTTTTACTTTGCAAAAAAAAAATTATTAACTGCTGATGATGTAGATCGTTTTGTTTGTGCTGAAATTCCAAACAGAGAAACCTGTCCTGACCTCATTAAAAAGATTCAGCATATTGGAACTGGCAAGATTACAAATATTGTTTTTACAGAAGTTCTGAAATAAAAGTGAAACTAATGAAATAGCAACAATTCAAAGAAAAAAAATCTTAAAAGTGTGTATCCGGAAAACCAAACACGGGGGTTGGTGAGCGAAGCGAGCAGGGGGCGAAGCCCCCTAGTTTTCCACAAATTGATGAAAAATGCATGTTGTGAATAATTGAATTTTGCTTCATGTCCGAGGTATTAACGGAAAAGTTTCTTTCCCAGCATCCCCCAAGATCATCTACTGATGAAAATTGTTGATAAAGGCAAGAAATATTAATATTCTCCTTATTACTAACTTAAATAGCTTCAAGTGTAGACATTGATAGAGGATTAGGGAAGTTAAGCAGATTTTTAAACAAAGGTTATGATTTGCAAATAGAACAACATAAATGTTAAAAGCTTTCCCTTATTTTCAACAAAGTTGATCAATGCATGTAAATGTGATCCAAAACATTAGTGCCAAATAAACCAACTGCACCACCTAGTGATAATGTGTTGAGCACTAGGGCTCTACTACATAAGCAATATATGCATGTTTTTTTCTGTCTCATGTTTCACACAATGAAACTACTGCTATCTTTGTCCTTGGTGTAGCCCAAAGACTCCAAGCCTCTTGAATTTCTGATGCACATGGGTCAACCCCTTACAGTTCACTTTGCCATCAAGAGTCCTTTTCTCAATTAAAAATAAAATCAGTTTAGGTCCCAACATTGTCTAGTTTTCAATTTGAGCAAAAAAATATAAAATCTTAATAATTAAAACATTAAAATGAAAAGTATAAACAGTATTATAGTACAAATCTTAACCCAAAAAAAGGCAGTTCCCTTTCTGGATGCTTCCAACTCATACAGCCTCATTTTCTGATTTCCCTTACTGTGTCCTCTTGCTCAACTGTTTTTTATTGCCCTAAACTAACTTAATCTGGGAGAAATCAAGAATCAACACACCATTTAACCAGTTAAATAAAAATACCACTTAAAGAAAAAAAACACATGCAATACATCAATTAATTCATTGTGTATAAAAGAGAAAATCGGTACTTGTGTACTAAATGGACGGCAGTGAAACCTCCCCCATGGAGTCCAGCACTACTATGGGTAGGGGGAAACCTTATGCAACCTCCCCTCTTCAATTTGGTACCACAACATCCATTTAGTACACAAGTACCAGAAAATCTAATTTAAAGCAAATAAAACAAATGTGAGTAATCACATTTGTGACAAGGTGAACAATTCAAACAATAATTGACAAATGTGAATCATTTTCAATTTAACACTAAAATCAAAACATATTCAAACCAGTGACACAAACACATTGTCAATATACAATATACTAAGTCTAGATACCTAATAACTTCCATGAAGTAAATACTGAACTGCATAATTAAGAGAGTACTGGAATACAAAATGCGTCTGTAACAGAGCTGAGTAAAGTGTTTCCTATATTGGTTCCTTATTTTGAATGAATTAAGCACATTCAGATTGCTGATTATAGTTATGGATAACTGGAGACAGAGAAAATCATATAAGGGAGAGTTCCAACATGATTTTTTTCAGAGCCAACCAACTTGGTGTGTTCACAGTACCTTCTACTTTTTTCCCATTATTCAAATTGTGAATTTTTGCTACCCAGTAGTGGAGTAGGAAGTCAGGTAGTGCCAGCTTCTGCTTTTGACCTGGCAGTGTTGTCCTTTTAATACATGATCATTTCCTTTTCATATAAAAGTTTAAAATAGAGTGCAGCTTTTAAAAATAGATTTGTTAATGAATATCGAAATACTCTAAAAAGGAATTGAAAGCTTGGGTAGTGTAGTTATTTTAACAGTCAAATCAAATGTATGAGTATGTTTACAAAATAATTGCAATACTCCTCCCGCCCTCGCTTTATTAAGACATGAGACTTAAACAGAGAGTACCTGCATTAATGTATTTCCCATTCAGGCACTGATTCCATCACCTAGATAAAGCTAAAGGGTTGAGCACCTATTAACAACTGTGTTTTCTATCAAGCTTCCAGAATTTCTTTGTGCTATATCCCCCAAATATCAGTGCTGAGAAAAACAGCACAGGAAATGCTCCATGTGGTATGACAAACTAATAAATTAACTGGTTCTATCTAAAACTATTTTAAATCTAGTTATCTTAGAAAATTAAATCTAGTAAGTGTAATAAGATTGGCAATGGTACTTGGATCTGTATTGAACACAACTATACTATCCACATACAGTGATATTTTATGTTTCATTTCTTCCCTAATTCCCTTTATATCCACATGTTGCTGGAAATAGAGCTTCAGCGATTTAATGACAATTATGAAGAGCATTGGTGATAGTGAACAAGCTTGTCAGATTCCATATTTTTATATGAATTGTATAGCCAAATACAGGCTTCTGGGCTTGAGTACAAGTAACATCATCTAACGTAAATATTTGATCCAAACCAAAATTTTGCTATATCATAAATAGATACGATCCCCAAAATAAAATCTGTTCAATCAAGCTCCTTTTCTACATATAAAGACAAAAAGATTTCTGGGAGTTCAGTTGCAGAGGAGGTCTATAGTACTGTATGGTGAACATGTAGCTATCTGCCTTTAATAAATCCCATTAATTACTTTTGACAATGCTGGTAACTAATGAAGATAGATAGATAGATAGATAGATAGAACGATAGATAGATAGATAGATAGATAGATAGATAGATAGATAGATAGATAGATAGATAGATAGATAGATAGATAGATAGATAGATAGATAGATAGATAGATAGATAGATAGATAGATAGATAGGATTCTCCATAATTGATAGGAGCCTGCTGAGCGCCTGTCGCTCTGCCACAGATGTCAAGCTGTCCAGCTCCATGCCAACAACAGAGCCTGCCTTCCTCACCAGTCTGTCCAGGTGTGAGGCGTCCTTCTTCTTAATGCTGCCTCCCTAGCACACCACCACGTAGAAGAGGGCGCTCGCCACAACCGTCTGATAGAACATCTGCAGCATCTTATTGCAGATGTTGAAGGATGCCAGCATTCTAAGGAAGTATAACCGACTCTGTCCTTTCTTACACAGAGCATCAGTATTGGCAGTTCAGTCTAATTTATCATCATTTAATTTATCATTGTTGAAGACAATCAACAAGACACTCCTCAAGGAATGGCAACCTAAATGTAGATTGAGAGGGATCTCTGTTTCACTGTCCACCCAGGACACCAGAAATATGTAGAGATCTGTATGATTTGAACAAGATTCAGAAATTGGTGAAAGTCTACATAAACACTTTCACTTTCTGTGTTGTAGTTTGAATGTAACCGAAGACTTGCTTTCATAAATAACTGAAACACTCTTGTTGAAATACACAAAATAATACAATTTATTTATAACATATGAATAATAGAAGATGGATATGTGCAAGTGTTTGTATATACTGTATATTGTGAGCTGGGGGCTGATCGCACCCCTACAGGTTAAAAAATGCTGAAAGACTACCTTCACATTGCTCTCTTGCTTGCTGGGTACTTCGCATACTTAAAAGTCCGAACAGTACCTGTCAGTTTTTGATTGTTTGCTTTTCTCTCTCTCTGGCCTTCCCTGCTCCTGATGCGCACTCCTTTGAAGAGAAAGATATGTTTGCACTCTATTCTATTTCAGTGCAAATCTGTGACCCAAGCGTGACAAGATATATATATATACATGTATGTATATGTATATATATATATATATATGTATATTTATATATGTTGTTATACATGGCTGGGGGTCAGACCCGGCCGGGACGCCTGGAAGGACGGAGTTGTGGCATATTTGTCCTCCGGGCCACGAGGGAGCAACCGCCCTGGAGTAGAAGAGGCCCACAGAAGGGCAGCAGGGAGGCTCAAGACCGTTGGGGCCTCTGGTCACCACCAGGGGGCGCCCCGAGCCTCATGGAGCTCGGGACTTATTTACTTCCGCCACACCCATGGAGGACGATCCTTCCAGGGTCACCCGGAGTGCTTCCGGGTGCTCTCCTGATGCTTCTGCCACACCAGGACGTAACGTCAGGTAGAGCACCTGGAGCTCATCCGGGTGAGGATAAAGGGGGCCGCCTCCCTCCTGTCAGTGAGCTGGAGTCGGGAGCAGGAGCAGGACGAAGCTCCTGGAGAGAGAGAGTGTAGGTGGCCCAGGGACAAGGAGAGAGAAGGCCCAGGAGAAGGGAGACTGGGGCTAGAAGCATTGTGGGACTTGTGCGGGACTGACTTGTGTGTTGTGTGGAAGACAAATAAAAGGTATTCTGGATTAAGATGTGGTCTCCGACTGGTGGTGTCCGGGCAATTATCACAGTGTATATATGTATATATATGTACATATGTATATATATATATATATATATATATATATATATGTATATGTATATGTATATATATATGTATATATGTATATGTATATGTATATGTATATATATATGTATATATGTGTATATGTATATGTATATGTATATGTATATATATATGTATATATGTGTATATATATATATATATATATATATATATATATATGTATATGTATATATGTGTATATGTATATGTGTATATGTATATGTATATGTATATATATAATGTATATGTATATGTATATATATATTTTTTTTTTTTTTTTGAACTAGGTGTTGACGACTCTGGGGTGTCGGCAGCTCCTTGGGACCAATGCGACCTCATTTAGAACCCCTTGCCATTAGTTATAATGGAGTAGTGGAGTGGCGCGCAATGAGCATTCACTGTGAAAGCCTTTTATAAGAGTGGTGATAGTGTGACTGTTGCGCAAAGGGAATTTCAGCGTCATTACCAGTTAGGATGTCATGATCGTGTCCCGTCTGCTCATGCAATTACAACATGAGTGCGTAATTTCGAAGAAACAGGCTCAGCCATAAAAAATTAGTTCCCAGGTGGAGCCACTTTGCATACTGCCTGACAATTGATGGCAGGTATTCGATGATTGTTTGGAAGGTGTGTCATTTCACGCACCGGTGACAATTCCATAGCCTCCGAAATCCTCCGGTCTGTTTGTGATTTTTTTCTGTGGGAACATTTTAAAAGCCACATGTATCACACACGTCCATCAACCATTGCTGAACTAAAAAGGAGGATTGAAGAGGAAATCTCTGCCATTCCCCTTGACATGTTATATTGAGCAGATTTGAAAGACATTTCATTATATAAATATACACACAATAGATACAAGGTGTTTTCTTCAAACAAGAGCCTTTTTCAGACTAACTCCAAGATGACAATGAAGCCAGTTTTCAGGAATGTGATCCAAAAAGGGATGGGTTCAGGAGGGTGGAAATCAGAAGTGATGTCAATCATTGTTCTGCAGAATGAAGAAGAGAAAATGCATCAGGTGACAGTGCCACTCCTTGAATTGGAGTGCAACTACCAGTAGTAGCCCTGAAGTTGTCAGTCATACATGTGTGAGACTATATACGAGGGGGGGACCCAAAAATAACCGGAAATAAATAAATAACCTAACAACAACAAAATTCCGGTTATTTTTGGGTCCCCCCTCGTATGTAAGGTACAAAAATTATGAATTCTAATCTTTCAGTTCATATGGTTGTAGAGAAAAGCCAAGCAAAATGACCTTTTTTTGGCTAACTAAAAAGATTACAATATGCAAGCTTTTGAGGCATCTGAGGCCCCTTCTTCAGGCAAGATGTAATCATTTGGGCCTGAATTGCCTCGAATGCTTGCATATTGTAATTTTTTTAGTTAGCCAATAAAGGGTGTCATTTTGCTTGGCTTTTCTCTACATTCATAATGGCTAACACGGTACAACACCCTAGTACTACAGTTCATGTGGTTAAAATGGATAAGGTGTATAGCTGGTTGTGAAGCTTCTGTTAATACAAGTGGCATTCATTCACTCACAGCTAATCTCTGACCTGGTTTAACTACATCCCCCAAAGCAGGTGTGTGTGAATGTGTACATGTGAGTTGTTGGACAGCACTTTCTTTGAGAAAATCAAATAACCTTTGTAAATCTTGCATCAGACCACTGCCTTCACTTAGGCATTTCAGCTTTGGTATTAAATTGATTGATATAGAGAGTTGAAAAGGATGAGGTAATAAGTGAAAGTGAATAAGAAAAGCAAAATAACACACACAAACTAAGCAATTTCTTAGGCCAACAAATGACAGGTGTGAAATTAACAGACTCGCTACACTTAAAAAGGTTTGGGGCTGCCACCCGTATAATTTCCCTGGCTGCAAAAGGGCTTGAAAAATAGCACTGATGTGCATTGGTTGAAGTCTGAAACTGTACTGACTTAGTTAAGCAAAGTTGGTGGCTTGAAAGGTCTTCACAGGAAATGACATCATTTAGGTTGGAACCGGAAGTAACATCTTTCTTGAGGCCAGAACTGGAAGTGATGTCTTCGAGGCTGAATCAGGCAGAATTTCCCATATTTGGTCTGCAGAAATAACAGAGGAAGGTTTACTGCACCTCACCACCCTCTGGCCTGGCATGGAATTATCTTCATTAGGTCCATTAAGCTTCCTGCTGAGTGCACATGTGTGACACAGGTTATTTTGAAATCCTTGGAATAATTTTTTAGATTGGGGTAACCTAAAGTATTCCAGGTCAACAAGTTAAGAGTGCCCACTAGTACTCTTTGAAACTACTGCACCCTTGAGCTTATTCCACTAATTTCTAAAGAGAGATACACTTAACAACCTATAAATGGAGAGTGATCAGATTGCTCAATTGTACAGTAATTGTAATATTCAAGTTAGTTTGGATAAAAATATCATGTATATGAATAGATATAAGACCTCTAAGAACTGTGAATTATTATATCAGCTGTCTGAACTTTTTTCATCTTCATATTTGTAATAGTTTCTTATTGTGATTGCATGCAACCCATTCCAAATTATGCAAGTGTTTTTCTTCTAAAGATATTGTCTTCTTCTAGAGTGCAGGTACCTTTTTCTGAGCATAAGCATACATTTAACATGTGCTTTTTTTTTTGTAGATTATGATTCCTTCTATGACTCCTATGAGTTAGGCTCCTGGATTGGACAAGGGACCTATGGTCAAGTCTTTGCTGCTACACGCAAGTCAGATCATTTACGAGTAAGGCAATACCTGTTTCAGTATATTTTTCTTGCTACCTGTGAAATAACAGTATTTAGATAAAATGTTTATTTCTGATGGATTTAGGTGGCAATTAAATTCATAAAGAAGGCCCGGAACATTGGACGCATGCAACATGTAAGTACTACTGGTCTGTTTCCAAAAGTAAATCTCAAAATTGATGCATATGATTTTGTATCCTTCAGAATTACAGAGTGAGGCTACAAGAAAGTCCTAATTAAATCACCAAAGAGAAGAAATCACAGCCTCTACACTTTGTGTCATGATCAATACTTAGAATGTGTAGTGTAACATATGGAAATGTACTTAAAATTTCAAACAGTCACTGCTCGATAGTGTGTTTTAAGGATAAGACTCATCATTGTTTATATAAACACTATTCTGTCATTTACACTTTGCTCCACAAATGATACCAGAAAACAACATTAAATTATTCAAATGTAAATTATATTGCATAATACCCATGCAAATTTATAGATGAATACAGTAATCCCTCCTCCATCGCGGGGGTTGCGTTCCAGAGCCACCCGCGAAATAGGAAAATCCGCGAAGTAGAAACCATATGTTTATATGGTTATTTTTAGAATGTCATGCTTGGGTCACAGATTTGCGCAGAAAACACAGGAGGTTGTAGAGAGACAGGAACGTTATTCAAACACTGCAAACAAACATTTGTCTCTTTTTCAAAAGTTTAAACTCTGCTCCATGACAAGACAGAGATGACAGTTCTGTCTCACAATTAAAAGAATGCAAACATATCTTCCTTTTCAAAGGAGTGCAAAGCAAGCAGTCAAAAAAAAAATCAATAGGGCTTTTTGGCTTTTAAGTATGCGAAGCACCGCCGGTACAAAGCTGTTGAAGGCGGCAGCTCACACCCCCTCTGTCAGGAGCAGGAAGAGAGAGAGAGAGAGCCACAGAAAAACAAAGTCAAAAATCAATACGTGCCCTTTGAGCTTTTAAGTATGCGAAGCTCCGTGCAGCATGTCCTTCAGGAAGCAGCTGCACACAGCCCCCCTGCTCACACCCCCCTACGTCAGCGCAAGAGAGAGAGAGAGAGAAAGTAAGTTGGGTAGCTTCTCAGCCATCTGCCAATAGCGTCCCTTGTATGAAATCAACTGGGCAAACCAACTGAGGAAGCATGTACCAGAAATGAAAAGACCCATTGTCCGCAGAAACCCGCGAAGCAGCGAAAAATCCGCGATATATATTTAAATATGCTTACATATAAAATCCGCGATGGAGTGAAGCCGCGAAAGGCGAAGCGCGATATAGCGAGGGATCACTGTACATGAAAATAAATGCACACATAAAATATTCTCCCACAACAATACACTATTAACAGCTTTTGTCAGCACCTGCTTGCTACTAAATAACATCTTTTGACTGTGTTTGAACAATATCAATTTGATGACGTAATCCTGCCATCCCATTCCTGAATGGGATAATCTTCGAGTGGTAACGGATAAGCAAGATAAATGAAACTCTGCATGGTATGCAGCCATGTTGCGGACTCTCCATCCATCAGTTTGTGAGGGCACTGCTCTTTATACTACAGGATAACCAGACACAGCATATTCCCCTTTTGTGAAACTCCAAACATAATATAGACATATAAAAATCTGCTGGTGGCTGGGTGGATTATAGATCTCTCTATTATAATAAAAAAATCCTGGGACAAGACAAGACCTTTTAGCCTGGGATGAGACGTGACTTTTTCAGAGAGATACTTTCATGTCCCACGAGACGAGACTTTGTGCCAAGAGATTTAACCATGCCTGGGGCTGGAAATAAAAGACAAAGAGTAGATGACAAAGTAGAACTTTGTAAAGAATTCAAAAACATTGGCGCGATACAGAGCAGGTTAGGGATAATGAAAGTACTAAAATTAGCACAAACAAACAGAAATTATTACACGGTGAAATAACGGAACAGAGAAAAGAGATTGAATATATTGTTCAGATGTAAACTTTAAGTCGGAGACTTGTAGATCGTCTAATTCATGTTGCCATCAGGGAAAAGCAGTGTTTGTTCCCAATGAAGAGCCGTATCCACGAGAATTAAAAGATTTGTTGTTTGGTGAAAGTGAAATTCACATACATGACCGGCAGAGACGTGAAGTGGCTGGCGCATAGCGCAGGCCAGGGGGTTGGCAAGTGAAGCGAGCAGGGGGCAAAGCCCCCTAGTATTAAAAAAAAATCATCCTAAATACTAGTCCTTTAAAAGGAAAATGAGCAATCAAATAATCTAATTCTTCATACAGGCAGCATTTGCCACGCATGAAATTACTTTAAAACTGGATGTAACACGGAAAGAATAAAATTGGAAAATATGTGTTAACAATTGATTTGTTATATGATTTCTACCTGGAACACACTTCAAGAATTAGGGTGATTTTTTTAATGCAACAAAGTTTCAGCTCATTTGTGTATTTCCACAAATAAACAAAGCCATGTGATTTTAAGAATTCACAAATTTGTCAAATGACTATTTAGATTTGAAATAACAATTATAGACCATTAATTTAATGTTACATAACAAAGAATCCCAAATAGGGCATTTCATTTTGTAGGTAAGCAATGTAAGAAGCCTTTCTTACCCGTTTTGAACATTAGAACAATCTAGACAAGAATAGACCATTCAGCTTCCAAAATAACATCCAGTCTTATTATGAAAGTCCCTAAAGTCCTACTGTCTACCACACTACTTGGTAGCTTATTCCATGTGACTATAGTGCTCTGTGTAAATAAAAACTTCATGATGTCTGTGCGAAATTTTAGCTGTAGAGAAAAATGTTTTTTATTATGGTGATCATAAATAAGCTCTGAAGAACAAGGTAGGATGCATCTGACAAACAGTGTACAAAATCATTGAGAGCCTGGATTCTGATATAACAAAAATGTAATTTGATATAACTGACATGCTCTTTATAGCCAAAAAGGGAAATATCCTGATGTTCAACACAGAATTTTGACACCGGTACTCTACTAACCACCAATGACCCTAGAGGCAGGCCAACCTCTTACCAGTTTAATTTAAAAAGTGCCCAGGATCCCAGAAGCATGCAATGTTTTGAACAGCATTTTTTCACCTTTGGACACTGAATCAGTTTTTCATATATGACTATTACATATTTTTGCCAGCACACTCTTATCTACACATACTGACAGAGGAAAGATGCTACATTTAAGTTTCTAAAACCAATGGATTATTTTTTACTAACTTTTTCCTCTCTTTGGATTCCAGCACATACTGTACAGTATATATGCACACTTTAAGATCAGTTATTTTTCATGCCACCAATATATCCAATTGTGTGACAGTATTTACTGGACTACAGCCCACAATTTAATTTCCATCTGTATGGTGAATGCATTATATGGTCAGTGGCTTTACAAGAATCTAATGAGTGATGATCCTGCTGCTACACCTTCTCCTTCTTCACGTGAAGCAGTGTCTTTAAAGGATACTCCATCCAAAAATATTTTTCTATATGTTACTTACCCCTTGTAATTTGTAGCACTGGTAGCTGAGAAAATTTTTGAATCTCACCCTTTCATGCAGAAGAGATATAAAAAAGTTTCTAATATAATAAGTATCTAAGGTGACCAACAATGGACAGCAGCAAACAATGAAAAAAATCTCATGCTATTCCTGTTGCATTATCTAAATGTCAGGTCATCCAGTAGTATACTCACAGCATTGGAAAACCTATGTAGTTTTATGAAAATATTATTAAATACTAGGGGCCTCTGCCCCCTGCTCGCTTCGTTCACCAACACCTGAGTTTGGTTAACTGGATATACAATTTAAAGAGATTGTTATTTTCATGGGAATTGTTACATATGCATTATTTTCACTTTTACTTTAAAATTTCAGTTAAAACAATATTTGGAATTAACTTTTATTCAAGATCACATTGAATTTTGATACTGTGTTTGGATTTACATTGTGACAACGCAACATATAATTGCCCGTGAGTGAATTTTGTTTCTTTCTCTCTAATAAAAAAACCGACTTTTTTGAATGTTTGTCCCTGTGATTTGTTAATTGTCATAGCAAAAGCTATTCTCACGGAAAACTGTAAACATTTTAATATGAATGGCATATCAAGATCTCCTGTGGTGTCTAATGTTATTCGTGGAATATGTACTACATTACCTGTCTTGTCACCTGTTAAAATTTTACATTAGAATTGTTTGACCAACTTTTAATACAACTAATCTTGTTCCATTGCACGGTCCATCACTCATACATAAATTACGCAATAACATTACGATACATCCTTCTTTCAACAGTAATTCGGCTGCTGGAAGACGAGACGGTGTTAACGCTTGTAGATATTCTATGGGATATTGTAAATTAATGTTTTCATCTTCTGCACGATCACCACCAACAGCTTCACCATAGTCTATTGATACGCATTTAATCAATTTGCCGTGTAATCGATCGATAATTTTTGCGTTAATTCATTTGACTTCATCGTTTCTCGCTGCCATATTTAGATTAATGGGTGATTCTAAACTGGATCTTCGTAAGTGTGTGTGTGTGTGCGCGTGTGTGTGTTTGTGTGTGTGTTTCATAAGTAAGCCCTTTAATGGATGGTGTCTGACCAGGAAAAGTACAGGAATGCACCTGATGACCGTGGTCTTGTTTGTAAATAGTTGTAAGTAGGGCGTGACTTGAAAGAATCTCATGGCAAAAGTCTCCATTTCGCGTGACTTGCTTCCAGAGGTTGTAAGTATGGCGTGACTTGAAAGAATCTCATGGCAAAAGTCTCTGTCTCGCAGGGCTTCCTTCCAAAAAGTCTCTTCAAAAAGTCATGTCTCGTCGCAGGATTAGTCTTGTCTCGTCCCAAGATTTTTTTATTATAAAAGAGAAAACACTTTTAGAGCCCTCTTGTGAATGAAAATGAAAAGTGCTTATATCTGCCCCAAGCATTTAAATTTGAAAGCAGAAATAAAGTTCAAGAAAAGTGAGTGAAAACGTTATCGGGAAGAGAATATACCTTGTAGTGTACAAATCCAAGACACTCCAACAAACAGAAGGTCAATTCACCTGCTCTTCATACTGCTGCTAATTAATCCCAATGTAATTCAATTGTGGATAGAAAATAGATGGAATGACATGAGACAGGTCTATAATTCAAAGGCTCAATTGTGTCTGAGCAAGATCCATTTTTGTTTATGAGAGTGTTTTCCGGAGGTTGTTTATTTAACAGTATTTAAGTGAAAGTACACAAACTTAAGTCTTTTAAGAATATGACTTGACAGCACCACATGGATTATGTGACATCAGTAATGTAATATTTTTGCATTAATAAATTTGATGTTTTTTGCTGTTGTCCAGTGTTGATCACCATTGACAAACTGTATATTGTATTAGTAACTTTGTTTTCTGCATTCTCTAGGAAAAAGGTTAAAACTTTTTCTTGGCCATCCCTAAAAAACTACATGGTGCAAGTAAACATCTACTGTAAAAAAAATGTTTTATATAGTTTTAGTAGGCTGGTAGCAGTTCTGACAGCAGTAACATTTGCAGTAGTGACAACTGTGTGCTGAATTTGTGCCTAGAGAGCTATGGGGAAGAATTAGGTGGTCTATTGAAGTCCCAATGAGATACAAACATTTTATTGTTACCAAACACATAAACCCACACTCTTTGCCAATGTGGAATCGATGGGGAGTGCTTTGCACTGTGATGGTGTTTTTGGGTTGGAGACCTCCACTGCCTTCAAAAATGTTACCATGATTCAGCAGGGAAATTGAATGCTTAGACTTGTAACATCTTCATACAGGGTGATAAACTTTAAGATAACAATAGTTCTTTGCATTTATATAGCGCTTTTCTCACTACTCAAAGCGCTCAGCAATTGCAGGTTAAGGGCCTTGCTGAAGGGCCCAAAAGAGCAGAGTCCCTATTGGTATTTATGGAATTCGTACAGGCAACCTTCTGATGGCCAGTGCAGATCCCTAGCCTCAGAGCCACCACTCCGCCTGATGGTAGCATGTTGTCTTCACTATCATGCTCATGCTTAACCTCCATTTGAGCATTTGTCTCTTTGAGAAAACAAAAGACAAAATTACTGAAATCAGTGAATGGAAGGTGTTGGTAATGTCATTTAAAGACAGATAGGGTGGCATGAGATTTGCTGCAGGAGAGAACAGATACATAGTTTCCTGAACAAGGTTAGTATTTCAAACATTTAAAAAAACAGGAAACATGGAGCAGACCAAAACATACTGGAACAAAATGGGCAAAAATATGAAAACACAAATCAAGCAGAAGAAAAGGCAAAAGAGATTAGCAAATGTTGGGCTGACAATATGGAAACAAAAGTGACAGAAATAGTAAAAGGTCTCTATTCAAAAAAAGGGAAATCAGCTCCTCATTGAAGTTCTGTTCATTTGTAAGGAGCCTGCTAAAATGTGTAGCAGTACAGGCGTTTATCTAACTGTTAAATAATAATATAGTGCACCAAGCACCCTCCACTCCACACTACTCATATAATCAATAAACCAATCACAAATACCAATCCTCCTCTCCCAGACACTTCGCCACCCTACCTCCCAGCTCAGCTCCGTGTCTGGGCTTTCCCAGAGTCCTTTTATACCCCCTGACCCGGAGGTGTTCCTGCCCAACAGTCCACAAATCCTTATTACTTCCGGGTCAGGGTAAAAGTCCTTTTCTTCAACCTGGAAGTACGTCATTTCTCCTGTTCACGTGACCAGGACGTACTTCCAGGTTATAGGGCACATAAGAGTCCACAAGCCTCCCTACAGCGACTCCCAGTGGTCCCCAAGGTATCCAGCAGGGCTGTGCATAAAAACTACAAAGTCCATGAGGCCCTGCTGGAATTCGGGGCACATCCATGCTGTCGGGAGAGCTCCTCCTGGCGGCCTGGGGGTGAGGGCCGGAAACTCTCGCCGGCCATCCATCACAAATGTTACTACCATCTAACTTCAGACAATGTTGAAGTAATGGCTGGGTTTCTATCATCCTCATGTAGTGGCAGATGAAAGGTGATAATTGTTATTAGGTTTGAAAGCCATCGTACAGAGAAATACCCAATACTGCATAGAAATAGTAAGATACGCAAATATATAAATAATTTAATAAAACTTCGTTTATTTTTTTCCCTGCTATTGTGGCATACTGTTGAATTCTTGGAAAGCCCAGTTCTGATTTTTTGATTCCAGTTTACTTAGAACTTTGAGCTTTAACCAATGGCTTGCATTCTGTGTATTTTAGCGTGATGACCCAGAGCCTGTTCCCATGGAGGTGGCAACAATGAGAGCAGTGTGTTCCTTTCCATCATCTCCATGGGTCATCCAGCTGCTTGACTGGTACTGCATATCCACTGAGCTTATGTTGGTCCTAGAATTGCCTGAGCACAGTGTGAGCCTTTTTGACTTTGCACAGAACAACAGGACAACACTGACTGAGAAGCGAGCAAGTCTAATCTTCCATCAGATAGTAAAAGCCATACAGCACTGTCATGGCCGTGGTGTTTCTCACAATGATCTGAAGCTTGACAATGTCCTCATAGAACTACCCACAGAGCAAGTGAAGATCATAGACTTTGGAAATGCACTCTTCTTGGAACCAGAAGAAGGTAGTCAACATGTAGGTAAGTGTGCATTTTTGCCATATTATCTACATCTTCCTTGTTGCCTTTTAATACTGTAGATAAAGAATATAATGGATTTATTTGCCTTTGTACAGGAATGGGTTTTTATGCTCCACCCGGGTGTTTTCTTCAGAACAGGAGTCGAACATTCCCTTTAACGGTGAAGACATTGGGAACCTTGCTATATGAAATGCTCTGTCAGTCCACTTATTTTGAGCGTGAATTCAAGATCAATCACAACATCTTTAATTGCAAACGTCAGCTAAGTATGGGTAAGAAAAGTACACTTGCTGAATTACCTGTTTTAACTGTCGGGCATATATCTTCTTATTATTTGCCACTTATTTTCTTACTGTACAGAATGCAGAGAGTTAATTCACTGGTGCCTAAAACCACAACCATCTGACCGACCAACACTTGAGGAAATCTTGGTACACCCCTTTGTGTCTTTGGGTCTACATTGAAATGGTGAGCATTTCTAAAATTTGTCTTAAGGGCAAGTAGAGTTTATTACAGTTACCAAGTGAGTCATAGTTTATGAAAAAGGAGAACTCCAGTACTGGAGAATGTCCCTGGCAAGTGAATTTTGCTGCCAAAATTTAAAGGCAGGACAGTTTTACCAGGTGTATCAAGATAGTGGACACATTTGATTGTAGGTAATCAGTTCCCATATTTCTCATTTTACCCCTCCAAAGCATCATTTGCTATCTCCTCACACATGATTAGATATTAAACTATGGTCTAGGCACAATTGGGTGTACTTTCGTGACCTTTCAATACTCCCTTTCTTTCCACCTTGGAAAAGAAAAATGTAATGGAAATATTAACTTAGTTCACTGCCTTTCTTATGACTGCATCCAATACTTAATGTACTTCCTCACACATTTCTTACACATTTTAAATCACAGTTTCATTGGGTGATTCAGCAATATTCATATTGTTTCTTCCTAAGTAGAACAAGTGGCAGATTAATAATTTAATTAAATATCTATTTTTTCCTGCAGGCTTCTGTGATGTTTTACATTAAATTTTACAATCTAGTACTTGGTTCAAAAAGTCTTGGAGGAATTTTTGTTACAATTCATTTTTGGCTTCAATGTGTTTTTTGTTTATTTATATTTTTTGAACATGAGAATCTCCAGATGTCCAGTCATGTTGTTGACTTAAAAGTGAATGAGGTTACACAGATAATAAACTTTTGTTTGTGTAAGGTTCACTTAAAATTGAAATTGTTAGTTGCTTCAATAAAAGTAAATAGTAAAGCATGATATTCGGATGCACAAAAAATAAGTGATATTAATTATTTTAGGGCAGTATGCTGTTGCATTGGAAGCTGCAGAATCCTTGGTTCAAATGTATGTCCTGGTAATTGTCTATATAACGTCTCTACACTTTCCTTGTCCTCAAGTGAATTTTACCAAGAACTTCAATTTCTTCCCTCTTGTGCATGTTTTCTATTCTTTACTTTTAATTTATTGCATCTGAGTTTTTTATATTTGAATTTTAAGATACAGAACTTTGTTTTGATCTGTGGCAAACAGTTTCAGTTAAAAATATTATTTTATGCTGTAATACAGTAAATCTTTGCTATTCACAAATCTGCTTGTGTAAGTTCACTTATCCCCTACTATAAATGTGTAACCCATTTGACAACACTTGTGCTTATTTGCGGCTAGGCTCATTAGAAAAAACAATTCTGAGAGGTCTATCACTCAGCAGCAACACATGAGATTGAGCAATAATAGGTCTGTGATGCCCTTACACTGAGTGGTTCAATGTTTGTCTATCCTAGTGCCAAGAAGTATAGGTAAGCTGTTGAACCTCATTCATGAGGGGTGCAGGGGCTTGCAGCTGTAACCCATAAATCAGAAATTTCCAGTAAGTACAGGTTATAATTTCACAAAGATTAAGTCTCTGCCCTTTGTACACACTGTCTCAGATTGGACCTGCTGTAGTCACTTGAGGCCTTTGTCAGAGAACTGAAAAAGACAATCAAACTTGATTATCTAGAGGATGTAAAAGTCATAACCTGGTTTCCATAGGTGAACCAGTGGATGGATCATTACAGAGCTTCGAGGGTGTGAGAGTGTAGGGCTGGCACATCCTCCCTACCCCATCTTCCCCTATTGATCCTGACCCAGCCTGCCTCCTCACTCCTGTTCAACTTCTACCTCTTGGTTCCCTATATCCAGCCACATGAGTTCTGTGATCTTGTCCCACACAAGCAGGAGTGGTCACAATGCATTAATTCCCTCCCTCCCTCTGTTTTTGGCCACAGGGTCCCAGGTACCTGGTCAGCTTCAGTGACATGATTTAATGACTACATTCTTGCTGCTTCTTCTGTGTTAACTAGTCCAGACGTTCTATTAATATTCCACCTGTTCTCAATGTTTTACACTGTTGTTCAGATAAATTTATTACATTTCAACAATGTCAGTGAAAGGGCAATGCTAATGAAAGTGTTTTGCCAAGCTACTCCTAAGTGCAAAAGAGTTGTGACGAGCTTAGTTGATTTTTGGTACATGAAAATATATGTTCATGGTAACAGGCAGCCAAAGCGTATAGTGAATAGGGACCACCAGAACCTAATTCCATTTTCTCCATAGGAACAATTGTTCAGCATCTGCAGCTTCCATTTCAGCTGGATTTTTCAGGAACATAACTCCCATGGATAATGAGAATTGGCTGTACAATTAAATGTGAAAAAATCCAATGGAGATGAACACTTTTTAATTCCATTGTAAATAAGGAACTTGAGAACTCGTTACACTGCATGTTTTCCTTTCCAATTGGAAAGATATCTTATTGTGGAAAATTATTCTAAAAAAAATCAAAAAATGTTGTTTATAAGCCTTTCTCACTTTGAAAGTGTCAATCTAAGTTCAGATCTCCTCCGGTATCAGATGCTTCTGCTTCTTTTCTTTTTTTTTTTTATATTTATTTATTAATTTTATTGTAATCATTCCATACAAATAGATAAATTTATAACCAAACAAAATTGAAGACAAATCAAACCCCACCCCTGAGAAGGAGAGCTTAGCTAAAGGAGAATTGCTTAGGGCTTTTTAATGAGGCAACAATAAACAAAAGAAAGGGAGAAATATATATAGGTAAATAAGAAATGGAGAAGGGAATTAAATGTGGTAATAGTTATTTCTCTTATTCTAAAATAATATTGATTAGATCCTGCCAGGTTTTGAAAAAATTTTGTACAGATCCTCTAACTGAGAATTTGATTTTTTCCAGTTTCAAATAATATAAAACATCGGTTTCCCACTGACTTATCAGAGGAGAGTTAGGATTCTTCCAATTTAACAGAATAAGTCTGCGTGCCAAAATTGTAGTGAATGCAATCACCGTTTGCTTGTCCTTCTCCACTTCAAGTCCGTCTGGAAGAACACCGAACACAGCTGTTAATGGGTTAGGGGGAATTGTGATACCAAGGCTGTCTAAGAGGCACTTAAAAATTTTGGTCCAAAATGATGTTAGTTTGGTGCAGGCCCAGAACATGTGACCCAGTGAGGCAGGAGCTTGGTTTCAGCGTTCGCAGGTTGAAGATGCTTCCACTTCTGATACAATGCACAACAAAATACAATAAAAACCTTAGCCTCTGCCAAAAAATATGAAGAAATGAAATTGGATGCCAAAATATTTGATGGTCAGCAGATGTAGTTCACTTGGGTGAATGTTCTGTTCAGTAAACTGACATCAAAATAAATTGGTCCACATACAATAATCAAAAATATTAGTTTGGTCCCATATAAACTGATGCATCCTGATCTGTTCAGAATTCACTTGTCCTTCCATATCTCATGCTTCATATACATTCTAGTCCTAATTAAGCTTGTTAACTACAATGCTTCATTGTCACTAGACACCCATTATACTTGCCATTTGACGTTTAACATCTTGGCGGCTATGTTATATATGAGGCTAGTGACATTAAGTGTAACATTGGGTTTTGTTTTTATCTACAAAGGAAAGACAACAAATAAAACATCATATATTGAATGCAACATGTCTGTCCAACATATACAAGAAATACTCTTGCTGGCATGAGAGTAAAATCTGTCCCTAATCTAGAGGTGTTAGTGTCAATAGTGTTGAAAAGTGACTACAGTTTGGCTGAGGTCTTTAATAATTCAGAACAACCTGTGATCTTGTATACTGTATGTCCTAAACTGAAGAGAGCTGCCTTCCAGTAATATTTTGAGCTAACTTCACCACCATCTGTAATGTTAAATGACCCTTTTGGCTTGAACAGATGCTGTAGCAGGATGTAATATGGTGAGTAAGGATGGACACCATTATACACCTTTGATGGAGACATCTAAATTCTTGCATGTTGCATATTGGTTGGACATGCAAGTAAGAGTTTTACTGTACTTTTTACTTGTGACAATAGTGCTTCTACTACAATTGTAAGAGACTGACTGTTAACAAAACAGAAAGAAAAATATTTTAGTTACAACTATTGTATAGTTACGAATTCAGCTTTGGTTTTGTTTCTGAATATTTTGGTTAACAAACTAATATATCTGTGTGGACCAACCTTTACTTTAGACAATGACTATAATTGGTTTTGCCTCTAAAGAAAGACCTGCTTAGTTTTCACCACTTGCTAAACAAAAATGTCTTGACAGAACACTGGATATATCATACTCAAAGATAATACATATCAATGTATTTACCATATTTTCTGTCAATTTTTACCCAAAATTAAGGACCTAAACCTGGGGAAATATGTATACGTCACAAAGAGAGAAAAGGCTCCATTGTATAGTCTATAAGATGTCTGTTAGAATTAGTATAATCAAATAACCATCTAATGCTAAGCAAATGCCTATAGTGTCAAAATGAATAGCTCCTTGTTTTATCATTGACAGAAATAAATGTTCTTCGTTTTTTTCAGGTGCTCCAGTTAGGGGTTGCCACAGCGGATCATCTTCTTCCCTATCTTTCTGTCCTCTGCATCTTGCTCTGTCACACCCATAACCAACATGTTCTCTCTCACCTCATCCATAAACCTCCTTTGAGGCCTTCCTCTTTTTCTCTTGCCTGGCAGCACTATAATTAGAATCCTTCTCCCAATATACAGTACCCAGCATCTCCCCTTTGCAAATGTCCAAACCAACACAATGTGGATCTAATGTACTCATTTCCAATCCTGTCCATCCTCATCACACCAAAAACAAATCTCAACATGTTTAACTCTGCCACCTACAGCTCTGTCTTTATGTTAGTGCCACTGTCTCCAAACCATATGACACAGCTGGTCTCAACTACTGTATGGTAGACGTCCCTTTTACTCTTGCTGGTAGCAGTCTATTACAAATCACTCCTCACACATCCACTTGACCCTGCCTAC
Source organism: Erpetoichthys calabaricus (assembly GCF_900747795.2). NCBI lineage: Eukaryota > Metazoa > Chordata > Cladistia > Polypteriformes > Polypteridae > Erpetoichthys > Erpetoichthys calabaricus. The sequence continues at coordinate 105,903,278 of NC_041404.2, forward strand.
ACTCTCTTCTTCACTTTGCTTCCACATTCAAAATCTATATTGTTGTCCGCATATTTATCTGATAAAATTTTACACCCCCTCCTTTAACCGCCACCTTATCGTGGTGGAGGGGTTTGCGTGTCCCAATGATCCTAGGAGCTCTGTTGTCCGGGGCTTTATGCCCCTGGTAGGGCCACCCAAGGCAAACTGGTCCTAGGTGAGGGATGAGACAAAGAGCGGTTCAAACCTTCTATGATGAATGAAAACTTTGGACGCCGTTTTCCCTTGCCCGGACGCGGGTCACCGGGGCCCCACTCTGGAGCCAGGCCTGGAGGTGGGGCTCGATGGCGAGCGCCTGGTGGCCGGGCCTGCACCCATGGGGCTCGGCCGGGCACAGCCCGAAGAGGCAACGTGGGTCCCCCTTCCCATGGGCTCACCACCTATGGGAGGGGCCAAGGAGGTCGGGTGCAGTGTGAGTTGGGTGGTGGCCGAAGGCGGGGACCTTGGCGGTCCGATCCTCGGCTACAGAAGCTGGCTCTTGGGACGTGGAATGTCACCTCTCTGAAGGGGAAGGAGCCTGAGCTAGTGTGCGAAGTTGAGAGGTTCCGGCTAGATATAGTCGGACTCACCTCGACGCACAGCTTGGACTCTGGAACCAATCTCCTTGAGAGGGGCTGGACTCTGTACCACTCTGGAGTTGCCCCCGGTGAGAGGCGCCGAGCGGGTGTGGGTATACTTATTGCCCCCCGACTTGGAGCCTGTACATTGGGGTTTACCCCGGTGGACGAGAAGGTAGCCTCCCTTCGCCTTCGGGTGGGGGGACGGGTCCTAACTGTTGTTTGTGCGTATGCACCGAACAGCAGTTCGGAGTACCCACCCTTTTTGGAGTCCCTGGAGGGGGTGCTAGAGGGCATACCTTCTGGGGACTCCCTCATTCTGCTGGGAGACTTCAATGCTCACGTGGGCAATGACAGTGAGACCTGGAAGGGTGTGATTGGGAGGAATGGCCCCCCCGATCTGAACTCGAGCGGTGTTTTGTTATTGGACTTCTGTGCTCGTCATGGATTGTCCATAACGAACACCATGTTCAAGCATAGGGGTGTTCATATGTGCACTTGGCACCAGGACACCCTAGGCCTGAGTTCGATGATCGACTTTGTGGTCGTGTCGTCTGACTTGCGGCCACATGTCTTGGACACTCGGGTGAAGAGAGGGGCGGAGCTGTCAACTGATCACCACCAGGTGGTGAGTTGGCTTCGATGGTGGGGGAGGATGCCGGTCAGGCGTGGTAGGCCCAAACGTGTTGTGAGGGTCTGCTGGGAACGTCTGGCAGAGCCCCCTGTCAGAAGTAGCTTCAACTCCCACCTCCGGCAGAACTTCGACCATGTCCCGAGGGAGGTGGGGGACATCGAGTCCGAATGGGCCATGTTCCGTGCCTCTATTGTTGAGGCGGCTGACCGGAGCTGTGGCCGTAAGGTGGTCGGTGCCTGTCGTGGCGGCAATCCCCGAACCCGTTGGTGGACATCGGTGGTGAAGGATGCCGTCAAACTGAAGAAGGAGTCCTACAGGACCCTTTTGTCCTGTGGGACCCTGGAGGCAGCTGATAGGTACCGGCAGGCCAAGCGGAATGCGGCTTTGGTGGTTGCTGAGGCAAAAACTCGGGCGTGGGAGGAGTTTGGAGAGGCCATGGAGAACGACTTTCGGACGGCTTCGAGGAGATTCTGGTCCACCATCCGGCGTCTCAGGAAGGGGAAGCAGTGCAGTGTCAACACTGTATATGGTGGGGATGGTGCGCTGCTGACCTCGACTCGGGACGTTGTGGGTCGGTGGGGGGAGTACTTCGAAGACCTCCTCAATCCCATTAACATGCCTTCCAATGAGGAAGCAGAGCCTGGGGATTCAGAGGTGGGCTCCCCCATCTCTGGGACTGAGGTCACCGAGGTGGTCAAAAAACTCCTTGGTGGCAGGGCCCCGGGGGTGGATGAGATACGCCCGGAGTTCCTCAAGGCTCTGGATGTTGTAGGACTGTCTTGGTTGACACGCCTCTGCAACATCGCATGGACATCAGGGACAGTGCCTCTGGATTGGCAGACTGGGGTGGTGGTCCCCCTCTTTAAGAAGGGGGACCGGAGGGTGTGTTCCAACTACAGAGGGATCACACTCCTCAGCCTCCCTGGAAAAGTTTATTCAGGGGTCCTGGAGAGGAGGGTCCGTCGGATAGTCGAGCCTCGGATTCAGGAGGAACAGTGTGGTTTTCGTCCTGGTCGCGGAACAGTGGACCAGCTCTATACCCTTAGCAGGGTCCTGGAGGGTGCATGGAAGTTTGCCCAACCAGTCTACATGTGTTTTGTGGACTTGGAAAAGGCATTCGACCGTGTCCCTCGGGGAATCCTGTGGGGGGTACTCCGAGAGTATGGGGTACCGGCCCCCCTGATAAGGGCTGTTCGGTCCCTGTACGATCGGTGCCAGAGCTTGGTCCGCATTGCCGGCAGTAAGTCGAACCCGTTTCCAGTGAGAGTTGGACTCCGCCAGGGCTGCCCTTTGTCACCGATTCTGTTCATAACTTTTATGGACAGAATTTCTAGGCGCAGCCAGGGCGTTGAGGGGGTCCGGTTTGGTGGGCTCAGGATTGGGTCACTGCTTTTTGCAGATGATGTTGTCCTGTTTGCTTCATCAGGCCGTGATCTTCAGCTCTCTCTGGATCGGTTCGCAGCCGAGTGTGAAGCGGCTGGAATGAGAATCAGCACCTCCAAATCCGAGACCATGGTCCTCAGCCGGAAAAGGGTGGAGTGCCCTCTCAGGGTTGGTAGCGAGATCCTGCTTCAAGTGGAGGAGTTCAAGTATCTCGGGATCTTGTTCACGAGTGAGGGAAGAATGGAGCGTGAGATCGACAGGCGGATCGGTGCGGCATCCGCAGTAATGCGGGCGCTGAATCGGTCTGTCGTGGTGAAAAAGGAGCTGAGCCGCAAGGCGAAGCTCTCAATTTACCAGTCGATCTATGTTCCTACCCTCACCTATGGTCATGAACTATGGGTAGTGACCGAAAGAACGAGATCGCGAATACAAGCGGCTGAAATGAGTTTCCTCCGCAGGGTGTCTGGGCTTTCCCTTAAAGATAGGGTGAGAAGCTCAGTCATCCGGGAGGGGCTCAGAGTAGAGCCGCTGCTCCTCCGCATTGAGAGGATTCAGATGAGGTGGCTCGGGCATCTGATCAGGATGCCTCCTGGACGCCTCCCTGGTGAGGTGTTCCGGGCACGTCCAACCGGGAGGAGGCCCCGGGGAAGACCCAGGACACGCTGGAGGGACTATGTCTCTCGACTGGCCTGGGAACGCCTTGGGATTCTCCCGGAAGAGCTAGAAGAAGTGGCCGGGGAGAGGGAAGTCTGGGCATCTCTGCTCAAGCTGCTGCCCCCGCGACCCGACCTCGGATAAGCGGGAGACAATGGATGGATGGATGAAAATTTTACACCGGATGCCCTTCCTGATGTAAGTTTCCCCATTTATCCAGGCTTGGGATCCAGCCTAAAGAAACACACTGGTTTGTTCCTCCCCCCATGGCTGGTTTATTGACAGAAATAACTAAATAAATAAATAAAAAGAATAAAACCTCAGTAAGTAGCTATCTCACATTGAGACCATTGGAAAATGAACATAGCAAGACTTCACCTGTTCAAACTCTTTGAGTGATGCAGTAAAGTAGCATTTTCCAAGATACTGTAAACTAGAAGATGGATCTTCTCCAAATTATAGCTGTGAATAGCATTCTTATGATGAACCAGGAAGCTGGATGCCAAAACATTTTGGCCTTCTTTTTGTGATATTATCTGTAACATTTTCAGATTTAAAAACATGTATATCTGGATGAATGTACTCATACAAACTGTGTTTATGTTTTACCTTATAATTTCAAAATGTAATTTGAACATCCATACCATTTAACTTTCTACATACCCTCAGCTGGTTAGCAATTGAACTTCAAATTTCAAAAGAAAGGAAGGACAGACAGATAGAGATAACCTTTATATAGGTTAACATATAAATATGTATAACAGATAACCTTTATGTAGGTAACAGACAAAGAAAAAGGATAAATAAGAAAAAATAATTTAAACCCACAAAAATGTCCTGACATTTCCTAATGTCTTGCTGCACTGAACACCTACATAGTTCTTAGGTTTTAATGTCAACTAATGTTGGTGTGCATTTTTGTTATGTTAAGCTTTTTCAAAATTTCTTAAAGCAGTTTTTAATTTATTTTCAGATACAGGGTGACATAGTCGTTTATTGTTTATTCCCTTTGCCTCACATCTCCACAGACCTTAGCTGCCCTGGTCATCTCTCATGGAGCTTGTCTCTTCCATGTTTACTGATCCTTGTCAGTTTTTCATTTTTAATGATATTTTTCCATTTTCCTTACACATTGCAACGATATGCAGTTTAGGTTGACTGAAGACTCAAAATCAGCCCATTGTAAATGATTGATCAGCTCCTGCTCTTTTATCCTGTATTCGGATAATCAGGCTCTTAAAAAGAATGTGCAAATTATAAATTCTACTTCATTAATTCTAGCAATGTGTTTTCAGTTAGTTGTACAATCTCCTGTTGTATTCACCGTATCTACTTTTTTGCTTGTGTGTCAGATTTTGTAAAAAAGGATTTCAATGTTATAGTTATCAGAGTTTAGGAGGTTTGAGATATACAATAAAACAGCCACTACAGCTCAGAGTTTATTGTTATTTTTCTTTTTGTCCTTTTATAGTGTTTAACCCCTATTTAAAGCCTATTTGAACATCATTTTGTTAATGTGTTACCTTGTTTTAGTACCATAGTAATAAAAAGGCACTGGTATGGTTGTTGATTCTGAGGCTATAATGTAATTTTAATGTGACTTTCTGTCATTATTTATCAGCTTGCATCAACATTGCTTTTTTAGCATGTCCTTTTATTGATTATTTGCATTTCAGCCTTTCTCTGCATACTATGCAGGAAGATGTCATTCACAAGAAGCAGGAGATGTATGTTTTGATATAAATTGACAGGAGAGGAGCCCATGAAGATGACGATTAGGTAGGTGCATTAGTTAAAAATATTTAATCTTTTTAAGGGTATGTGGAAGAAAACGAGATCTGCAAATAAAACCAACTGACACTGGTGTGATAACTAATCACCTTAAATGGCCATTTAATAATTAGTTAAATTTGAGTCAGAGGGACTTGTACTTCTGAATACAGACATCTAGTCTGTACACTAATGAAGAACTGCAAAATAGCTTGGGATAGATGGTAGAAGGAACCTGAAAACTATGCTGAGCTCCAATGTACAACTAGAGCTCAATAATACAATTTATTATTTTAGTCAAGGTTTTATTTTATGATATTCCAAATAATGCAAATAGCATATTATTGAAGATTGCCCTTTTGCCAAAAAATCATTATTTCAAAACTCTCTGAGGAGGAGATTGAAAATACTGAAAGAATGAATTAACCTGTGAATAGTAATACATAAAATACTAACCTATTCAAAAACACTTTTTTAGTACCTAACAGATTACAATTATTATAGTAAAGGATATTTTATAATGCAACCTTCCCTAGTATAATAATAATTTCCATGCATATAGTGTGTTTGTAAAACCATGGAGGACATTTAAATTTTAGCATCTCCACTTTGTTTTGATGAAATATACATTTGTGTGTCTCTAACTGTGTTCTTTCTTCCTTGATCTCATGGATGCCTGGTGGTGCAGTGGTTTGCACTCCTGCTGCACAGCTCAGGTCACCTTTTTGGCCACAATAGTCAGTTCAGTATAGTTGTCAGACATTTCCCTAGCCCTCAGGGACACTTTGAAGATGATTGCACCATTATAATTCAGTCAAATCTAGTTAAGTTAGTCGGCAATATTCACAAACACTTCCGTGATTCCTTCAAACTAGAGGCGAAGAGAACACTGTGAAGTTTGCTCATCACTAATACAAAACCTTTTTTGAGGGTAGTGAAAGATGTTTAATTCAAATTCTTTCGGGTTCAAATGAAGGGGTGTTATGTGAATTTCAGAGTAGAGCTGACATGTGCATGGATAATCAAATATTCCTATGAAACTCTCCAACATTTACAGATATTTTTATTAAATAATGCTAGGGGGCTCACCCCACTGCTCCCTTTGCTTGCCAAACCCCGAGTGGGTGCTATGCGCTAGCCACTTCGTGGATCTGCTGCTCGCGTATGGGGAAGCGGATGTACAATTTAAACAGATTGTTATTTTCATGGGAATTTTTACATATGCATAATAGAACTAACTATTTTACATTACAGAGAGTAATTAACCATAGTAAAAAATAGTATAATGTAATAAATTGAAAGAAAATTATGTTTCATGTTGCATTACAGGTATTCGTTGCATTATATGTTTTTGTTCTGTTTGGCTTTGAAATTAACATGCAAATACTTTTTAAACTTACACTTTTACTGTAAAACTTAAGTAAAAACAATTTTTTTTAATTAACTTCTTGTCAATATCTCTTATATATATTTCTCTTCTGGTTCGTCCTGCTTCCACTTCAAAACCGGTCCCGCCCACACGCAGCCGACACGGCATTTCTCGATTCCTATTCGTTCTCTTCCATGTCATGCACTATACTGGCCTGCTGAGCGTAATACATCCAACAAGTACTCAACGTGCTTCTACAACGGTAAAGTAGCATTACCACCTTTGTGGGAGCCACCTGTGTCTTTACAACAGCTTCTTACACAGCAAACATCAGAAGCTAAAAATGATCGTGAACACATTCGAGAATACAACTATTCTCTAGTGTTTGCTTCCATGGGTGCACAGATAACTCAACGTCCTGGCCATGGACCATACTGTTTTAAAATACACGGGCAAATTTATCACCAAATCTCTCCACTATACGCTAACACTTCAACCTCTCCAGGATATGGACAGTTGTATGTTTTTGACACAGCGCAAGCTACTGAAGTACGCTTACAAAATAAAGCAAACTCTGCTTGCAGCAAAAATGTACTTCTCCAGCTAGATTCCATGCTCAGAACCATCAACACATGCATGAAATCGCTCAGTCTGTACGAATGGTTTTCAAGGAACACCATAGGCAGGATTTACGACGATACAATGCCCCGACATGTCACACCGATGTTGCAGTGATTTTCATCGGAGAAGATGGAGAAACGCCTGCCAAAAGGGACCTTTGCACCTATCCCATAGGCAACTCCTTTAAACAGATTTCCATACTCAATATGAATTGCGATCCTATGGCTTACCCACTTTTATTCCCTTACGGAGACATTGGCTGGCACACAGATTTACAACATGTTCCCGATAAAAGAACCGCCAAGCAAATAAGGCTTACTCAATGCCAATTGTACACGTACAGATTAGCAATGAGGAATACATTTAGTATTTTGCACTCCAGCGGCAAACTATTCCAACAGTACGTCGTAGATGCGTATGTTAAAACAGAGGACACGCGTCTCAACTATCTCAGATTACATCAATAAGATCTGCGTGTGGAACAATACAAAAGACTATCTGACGCACTGCAAGCAAACGCTGAAAATAACAACGTACGTGTAGGCAAAATGATCATATTACCATCCACATTACCAGGAAGTCCAAGATACATGCAACAAAACTATCAGGATGCCATGGCTATAGTATGTAAATTCAGAAAGCCTGATTTATTTATCACTTTCACATGTAATCCTGCTTGGCTGGAAATTCTACATGCATACTGCGTCTTTCAAGAAGTATTTATTTCTTCTTGACTTCTGAATTCCTTTCTCACCGTTTTCCATTCCTATTCTTACACCACCGTATGCTATGGTGGGCGTCGGCTAGTCGCATTGAATTTTGATTCTGTGTTTGGATTTACATCGTGACAACGCAGCGTATAACTGCCCGTGAGTAAATATTGTTTCTTTCTCTCTAATAAATAAACCGACTTTTTCGAATGTTTGCCCCTGTGATTTGTTAATTGTCATAGCAAAAGCTATTCTAACGGGAAACTGTAAACGTTTTAATACGAATGGTATATCAAGATCTCCTTTGGTGTCTAATGTTATCCATGGAAGATGTACTACATTACCTTTCTTGTTGCCTGTTAAAATTTTACATGTCAGAATTGTTCGACCAATTTGAATACAACTAATCTTGTCCTATTGCATAGCCCATCACTCAGACATAAATTATGCAATAACATTACGATACATCCTTCTTTTAACAGTAATTTGGCTGGTAGAAGACCGGACATTGTTAATGGTTGCAGATATTCTACAGCATATTGTAAGTTGATGTTTTCATCTTCTGCACCATCATTACCAACTATTTCAGCATAGTCTATTGCTAGGCATTTAACCAATTTGCTGTGAAACCGATTGACAATTTTCACGTTAATTAATTTGACTTCATTGTTTCTTCGTACTAGGATTGCCCGTGTACAGTACTCATTTCTTCTTTCGATAACCCTTTGGGTTGAAATTATTCAATAAGATTTGGACATAATAAGTCTTCTTTTTTTGGGAACTTAAATTGAGAAAAACTTAAAAATTTATAAGAGCTGACAGCGCAGGAATTGTGTCTGACAATAGCATTTACACAAATGAGAGGTGAGAGGACCGTGGGTGTGGTTGAAAATGGTTGAGAGGAGGGCGGGACTTGAAAAAATCTCTTGGCAATAGTCTCATCTCAAGATTTTCTTTTATAATAGAGAGACTTCATCTAACATACTTTTGCTTCAAGTAGTTTTTATGAAAGACAGTGTAAAACATCAAACATACATGGAGTTTATTAAAGACCTATAGGAGTATCTGAAGTAATTGTGGTTGTATAGACTTTTTAAACTAGATTCTCATTAAATACTTTAATATTTGCCTTTTTATATAAATACAACAGGTACTGGCCTGTTACCATAAAATAGTGGAACTTGTTTATCCTAAGTGTAAGAGGGCACAAAGCTTGAAATACTGACTTTAATCAGCTGTTTGCAATAATTCCTAGTTAATCTTTCATATGTACAAGTTAATGTATCGTACCTAGGATTCATTATCTTGTACAAACAAGTTATTATCTTGGATATACAAGATAAAATTACATTAAAAATAAGCAAAGTGAGGTTCAGAATTAGATAATTATGCAAGGGTTAGAGTGCTTCGTTTCATTGTCATTCATTAGGGAAGCATCTACACTGTTGTAGTGTCTTGTGTCAATACTCAAATATTTATTTTATTAGTTCATATATAATACAGTTCAAGGGGTGGGACAGCAACAGCTCAGCCCTGGATGGGAAGAAAGTCAATGTCTGGACACAGGCATGCATTCACAAGGCATTAGTTTAAATTTGCCAGTCAGTTCAAGGGCATCTTTTGAAAGACAGGAGAAACTGAAGAAAGCTAACAGGAAGTATGTGTTAATTATACATACTGTTTGCACATGCAAGTCAGGATTTAAACCCAGGAATCTGGAGAAATAAGATAGCAGAGCTAATCACTTCCAAAAGGGGTGCAGGCTGAACTGGCAACTCTAAATTGGTTCAGTTTATGTGTGTGGAAAGCAATGGTCTTGCGCTCTGTGCTTCACTCAGTGTTGCCGGTTTAAGTGACTTGATCACAAAGTAAGCCAGAAATTGTGATTTATTGTAACTGATTTCAAGTCTAAAGCTTTCACCCATTGGAATCATTGTTAATGGATCATTTTGTGGAGTCTAAAAAAGTTACTAATTAAACTTCTATTCATCACACATTATTTTTTTAAATATATTATTATACAAATATTTAATTTTTCTTAATTTTATAATTTAAATAATAATAATTTTCATTACACATATTTGTAACATTTATTCAAATGAGTTGCACTGTTGTTTAAGGTCATGTCAGTGTTCCAGTGGTACATAAACACTACTTTGACCAAGGGCTGCCTGATATAAAAAATGTGGTGTCTGCCAGTTACAGATACATTAAATATATTTTTGTTACCTAAGCAAGAAAACTGCAAAGTTTCAACAAGAACATTAAGATGTGGGCTTGTTTAACTTGTCTAGTACAAGTAAAATTATATACAATAAGAAAGAATTGTCCAAACAGTGTCTAATATGAATTTTGTCTGTATATCACTAAAAGAAACACCAACATATGCATGTTAATCCTAAAATACTCTCAGCATACCCAGAATACTCTCTTGAGTAATAAATGGTAATGATTTGGTAATATCTAATCCAAAAATATATTGCATCAGATTTAAAATTAATTTCTGTTGATTTTCGGTTTTGAGGCAATATTATGAAACCATCCTAAATAGCCACTTATTTTAAGCTGTGGTATAACACAGACATAAAGAGTGTAAATTCATAACAGCTTATAAAAGCATTAACATGGTATTATGGTGTTTGGTTATTGTGAGATCTAATTACTTGGAGGAAACTGTACCACAGATAACGATTTTATTGCATAATGTGAAATAGACATTTTTATGCTTATTTTTCGGCTCTTTTCTACATTTAGTGTGGATGAAATTCACCTTTCTCAAAGAAATGGAATCAATATGAGGCCAATCATTTTGACTGTTTTATTGGAAAAATACATCAGGAGCCTTGACAGGTTAACGAATATTTCTGATCAGTTCATCAAAAGCTCTTTATTTTATAGTTGATTTAACTGTCCTGCAGTGGGTTGGCACCCTGCCCGGGATTGGTTCCTGCCTTGTGCCCTGTGTTGGCTGGGATTGTCTCCAGTAGACCCCCTTGACCCTGTGTTCGGATTCAGCGGGTTGGAAAATGGATGGATGGATGGATGATTTAACTGAAACAAACTAATTAAAAAAAAGTTTCTAAAATCCCCAGTGCAGGGATACTACTTATTTCTCTAAAATTTTCAATACTGTACATTAAGGAACTTAATTCTTTACAGCATAATCTTGTCTTGGACTTAATGTTTTAGTATATTATTTGCCAACATCTGAGCAATCAGTTGCTTTAAACAGTAGCAAACCCATAAAGCATAGCATAACTATTGTAACTTGTCTTAACTTTGTAGTTTTTCAAATTGTCTTTACCAGTTTTGTGGACTTATTATTTTTTATTCTATTTTCATGCTGTTCATTTATGCAACACAGAATCACATCATTTGTGTTGGCAGAAGATCTATTATAAATATGGTGATGACTCCATGTAGCATTACCCTCAGTTGGCTAAAATTCAAAATCTTTAGCAGTTAATTTGCTGATCACATAGGTTTCATTTTGAGTTTTTGATTGCCTTTTTGACCTTTGACTTTGGTTTTTGGTTTACCCCAGTACTTTCATCAGTAAAGTACATTTTTGACTTCACTCCGATTCAAGACTTGCATTAGTATCTTCCAGTCTTTTCTTTCCCACGCAATAACCCCTGGAGACTCAGTCTCATAACAGACATAACTTTAGTCAGTTTTAACCAAACGTGGTCAGGCCTGCAAGTCTTGCAAAACAGAAAAAATGTATTTTCTTCAACAGTATATGATTAAATGTATTGAAACATCTTTAATTTTGTTGTTCGTGCAAATTTGTTACACTACCAAACCATACAATTTTCTAAGCCTGCTCAATCCTGAGCAGGATGTAAATGGCTGGAGCCTATCCCAGCAAGCATAGGATGCAAGGCAGGAAAAACCCCAGGGCAGGGTGCCTATCCATCTATTTGTAGACATGCATACACCACACTCACACACACACAAGCCAGTTTAGTTTTGCCAATCCAACTAATCCACATGTCTTTGAACTGTGAGAGGAAACCTACTTTACTAAATTAATTTAAAAGGTTTATACTTCTTTTAGTTTGATTTATTTGCAGAAGTTGTCATGTTGCCTTAGATGTTTTTAGTTTGTTTAGTTTTTGGTCATTTTTATATTTGCATATAATATCCATCCATCCATTATCCAACACGCTATATCCTAACTACAGGGTCACGGGGGTCTGCTGGAGCCAATCCCAGCCAACACAGGGCGCAAGGCAGGAAACAAACCCCGGGCAGGGCGCCAGCCCACCACAGGGCACAGACACACACACACACCAAGCACACACTAGGGACAATTTAGAATCGCCAATGCACCTAACCAGCATGTCTTTGGACTGTGGGAGGAAACAAGAGCACCTGGAGGAAACCCACGCAGACACGGGGAGAACATGCAAACTCCACGCATGGAGGACCCGGGAAGTGAACCCGGGGCTCCTAACTGCGAGGCAGCAGCGCTACCCACTGCGCCACCATGCCGCCCCTGCATATAATATTTCATCTTTAATTTTTTTACTTTTTTTATTAGAAAATAAACCAAAATGTATATATAGTTATCAAGTTTAACAGATATTTCAATGCATTTTCACACTATTTTGTTAATTTTTACCACTTATTTTTTTTGTTTTTCATGTTGTTTTGTCTAACTGATGATCTCCCATTATTTTCTGGGATGCAAGATGGCCATAATATTGTGGTTACTGTCACTGTGAGAATGACTACGTGTATTATTGTGTGCTGTAATTGCAACTATTTTCCTCTATAAAAGGAGACCAGGAGACAATGGTAAGATTGTTTCCTGTTGTAATCTATAGATCCGCCAGACTAGTACAGTATATTTGTTGACCATGTATTGTTTTTTGTGCTCCTGCTTCATTTTTTCTGCGCTGTTGTGTTTTTTTTTTTTTACACTTCTGCCTAACTGCCTATTTTCAGAGCAAAGCAAGCCTTTGTGTTCTATACAGTAAGGCCTCCTGTTTGTCAAACCAGTGTTAGAGATTTTCTAGAGATTTACAAGTGTTGAGCTATAGTCTAGTGTAAATGTTGCTAGTGAAATGATGGCAAATACAATAAGTGATAATCCCCAAAAAACAGAATTAGGCAACCATACTTACCTAGAACAAAGATGTATTGACCCTACCCTTAGCCTCTGTATGACATGTTCATGTGAGTCAGTTTTTGTCATATTATTTTGATTTGTTTTTCTTTGTTCTTCATGTGTTTTCCAGAGCCATTAGTGAGCACATTTTTACTTAAGCATTCAAATATTCGATTAGATTAGATTACCTTTAATAATCCCATGGGGAAATTCAAATGCATACTGAAGCAGATACATTAAAACAGGAATACACACTTACAGGACAAATAACACAGCCAATCAATCAATCTCTTATATATCTCTGAATGGTAGAAATGGAATTATTTCTCAAGGTATTATAAATTCATACAGTATATGTAAAGAAACTGTATAATCTGAAATAAATATCCTAGCAGAAAGTTGTTTTTTGGTTTTTTTTTTGCATAAAGAAATACGGTGTACATGACACTTTTTCTTGTGTGTTCATGTTTTTAATTACATATTATAAAACAGTGTTTTAGTAAGATACCAATGTAGTTCTAAACAGTACTCAGTTTTATAAGTGCAGTTATAGATGGAAGTATACAGCCAGTCTGTCACTTTGGTCTCCACTTCTAAAAAACAACAGTCTTCTACATTGGGAGGTAATTAATGATACTTACTAATATGAAAATAAGACATTTTTTCAAAACACAAATTATATACAATATTACATTTATTTTTCATTTATACTCTCTCATGAAGATGTGTATTAAAATTGTGCATTATAAAAAACTACAAAAAATACATTTTTCAGTATAAATTGAAAAAGGCAAACAAATAAAATATTAATGAAAAATGATAAATGCATAAAAGAAAACTCAGTTCTAGATATCCTAAGTTAAGCAATCCTAAGTAATCATTGGTACTGATTGGGATTCTTTCTGTATTCCAGAATTGAACCATTAAATGTAAAAACAACATATCTCCTTCTGTAAATCTTGGGACATAAAAGGAATAAGAGCATAAGTTTTTTTAATTCAGTTGCAGTGTATTATAGTCCGGCACCATGCCAAACAGCGCCAAGCCAATGGACATATGATCATTTTTGTTGTTTTTTAATTATCTTGATATCCTAAGAAGGACTACTTGCTATGTAATTGCTACAGTAGTGATATTGTGGCAGTGGCAGGTTTACCTTGATGCTTCTGCAGTTGCTGTTTCTTGCCCGTCCCTACTGCTGGTAGAGCCAATGTCATTTCACGCTCCCACTCTGTGTGATATACCATTACCCGCGTGATTGTATGGGGCCAGTTAGTCACAGTGCACCACCACGATGGGCCATCATCCAACTTTTACCAGATACTCAACTTCAGAAAGCAAGGTTTTAGTCAGTTTTAACCAAAAGTGGTCAGGCCTGGCGGCACGGTGGCGCAGTGGGTAGCGCTGCTGCCTCATAGTTGGGTGATCTGGGGACCTGGGTTCGCTTCCTGGGTCCTCCCTGCGTGGAGTTTGCATGTTCTCCCCGTGTCTGCGTGGGTTTCCTCCGGGCACTCCGGTTTCCTCCCATAGTCCAAAGACATGCAGGTTAGGTGGATTGGCGATTCTAAATTGGCCCTAGTGTGTGCTTGGTGTGTGTCCTGCGGTGGGTTGGCACCCTGCCCAGGATTAGTTCCTGCCTTGTGCCCTGTGTTGGCTGGGATTGGCTCCAGCAGACCCCCGTGACCCTGTGTTCGGATTCAGCGGGTTGGAAAATGGATGGATGGTCAGGCCTTCAAGCCTGGCAATACAGAAAAAATATATTTTCTTCCACAATATATGATTAAATGTATTGAAATATGTTTAATTTTGTTGTTTGTGCATTGACTATGCCAAGTATTGGCCAATGTAGAGTGAACAGTGATCTTTTTCATTGTGGGCTGTACAACAACACCAGGTCAATGTGATACTGAAATAGAGAAACAACTAAAGGACTTCTTCTGGTTGTGCAGGAATAGTTGGCACTCACAGTAGAGTGTCCATTAAAACACTTGGAAGGTAGATTTCAAATCCAACCCTTTAATTTGCAGATATAACTGTTCATATGACAGTGTGGGTGTGTGGTCTACAATAAAAAATAAAGTAGATCTATTGTTAGTTCTCAAATTACACATAAAGGAAAATTGCTCTTCTTGTGAAACTGGTGAGTCATAGGGTATTGACCCAACTGGATTTCTACTGGTATTAGGATATCCATGATAAGATGAGCTAACTCTTTGCTGACTGAGGGGTGTCATCTTGGCAGTTCCCTCTATGCCAATTGGCCTGATCGCTGCTTGATGTTGTATATTCTGTGCTGCGTATGATTCTTGGATAGCATAATACACTTCATAGTCTTCTCAGTAGGCAGGCCGATGGGTGACCCTCTGTGGGTGACCTGAATCACTGCTTGTTTGGAACTGAAACATCTGGGCTACTGTAAACACCACTTCCAGCTCGAAGGACTAGAATGAAATAGAGAAACAACTAAAAGACTTCCTCTGGTTGTGCAGGAATAGTTGGCATTCGCAGTAGAGTGTCCATTAAAACACTTGGGAGGTAGATTTCAAATCCAAATCTTTTAATTTGCAGATATAACTGTACATATGACGGTGTGGGTGTGTGGTCTACAATAAAAAATAAAGTAGATCTATTGTTAGTTCTCAAATTACACATAAAGGAAAATCACGTTGCAAATCATCTCTATATATAATCTTCATTTGGATCTTGATCTTTGTTTGTCCGCGAATGAATTAGAAGAAGAAGCACTAGATGGCAGTAGAGAGACAGCTAAAACATAGGCATTGCATTAAGAATCTCCTCCAGGCTTATACTACTGAAGACTGTAGTACTCCAGTCACACTTCAAAACACAGACATTCAAACTAAACAAATTGTTGTGCTTTAAATTAACTAATCTTTATATATAATCTTCACTTGGATCTTGATCTTTGTTTGTCCACGAATTCCACGCATGCGTAGACCACCTTCCAGTTTAGTATGTTGTTGTTACTCACGGATGTCAACAATGTGCTGGAATAACGAAAGGGGTGGTGGACAGTGTTACGCTGGTTAGCTCCTGAGGCCTGGTTAGAGAATGAGATTGCCGAAGATAAAAGGTATGTGCCTACATAACATATGAATGAAAGAAAGACAGTGGGTAAAATGAATGACAACGTAACAGCACGTTCCGGAAATTATTATTGTTACGTTGTAGCCGGCGAGTGCTACGCGTCTCACAGTTGTACCGTGGCTTGCTCACACGTCAGTGAAGTGATCCCTATTTATGCTTTAAAGAGCCTGGATACCTATGTGTCCCCCTTTTATAACCATTGCTCCGTGTATATTGCCTTACTCTTTGGATTGCCACAAAGCAACCTGCGAGATTGGAGAAAGGTTGAAAAGAGATCATGAGAGGAAACGACAGTGTTGTGAAAACGAGATGGACTGTGAACGGAGAGAAGCAGAAATGTTCCTACACCACCACATAATTACTATTTGGACAGTGATTCTGAGTAGGCCGTTCCTATCGAATCAATGTCCAAGGGTTTTCTTTTGCAATTTTGTTTTCCTTATAAAAAATCATAATGCTGTGCGATGAAGGGCCCAGTTCACGACTGGCAGCCGCGTTTAAACAGGGAGCCCTTCACAGACAACTTTAACACGTGCAACGTAGTTGGGTGCACATGGCTAGTACACAAATAATAATCTTAAAGTTGCAATACTGAAGTTGGCCATTAGGTGGCACCTTATAACTAAAGGCACTATTGAGAAACGCTTTAGTGTTAATGAAATTACAAGCGTAACTATTATAAACAAAAAAACAAATGAACAGAAATTACGTTGCTTCACTTGACGCACACTATTTCTAAAGAACTCTAACTTTGTGAAGTGCAAATACTTAAACAGACAGTGAAAACAACCATGCTTTCTCTTTCTTCCTGCTACCCACAGTGCTTCACTCAGTGGAAGGCAGCATCTAAGTCCTTAGCAGCAGCTGTTATATATCCTCTCCTGAAAATCACTAGCATCCGTGGTCCTGAGCTGGTGTTTGAGCAATCTGCAGACACTGCCACAAGTGATAAATGTGCTGGGTCCTTAGAGTTATACTGATTTCACGCTCTCCCAAAGGCCAGAGTTACAAATGTGTGTAGTTGCTGCCTGAACATCAGTATGGCAAGAATGAAACATGTGATGTCCTGGACAGCAAAGAGATAAACTAGGGACAAGCTGGTCTCAGTCCTACAGATGTTCAGCTTTCAGGTAGGAGAGGTTCATGACCAGAGTCCTATTAAATCTCTCTACATAAGGCTGTCACTCTGAGGGTGTGGCAAATTGATGTGAGTCTTGTTTATTTAGAGGAGATGACACAACTCCTTCATTAGCTCTGGCTCAAAATTGATCACTGTGCAGGTCTTCCAGTGCTGGAAAACAACAGAACAACTCCTCACTGACCCTCAATCTTAGTGCAGGTGATCATGCTGTGATCTAGAATTGCATATGCCTCGCTTGACTTCATAAAATAATCAATGGCCACAATGACATATGGACTCCCAACCTTTGTAGTTAGTGAGGGATGCAGGATGTTCAAAGTCAGTAGTTCCTTGGAGCTTCTTGCTTGAAGATAATGAAGTGGAGGGAAGTAGGCCTTAACGAGTGGTACATTCATCACAGCTATGGATGAACAGCTCAGTGTCCTATTTGCAGGCTGCTGGGTGGACATGCTGTCTTTATTGCTGCAGTATATTTTAAACTCTGAATTGCTACAACCCCGGAGGACTTGGTAGAGGAGATGCAATTTCACTAATAGTTGCAGAAGAGGACATCCTGGAATCATGATTTTCTATGTCTTATTGAGAGCAGCTCATCCCCACTAATAGCCACCCTTGAGAAGTACTCTGCTCTGAATCTTCCTTCTGTACCTGCAGGAGTTTGCCAATTCTGATGCTGTGCAGTGTGATCAGTACTTTAAATTTCTTTTGTAATGACCTCGATTTAGTGATGGTGGCCTAATTGGCATAGTGGCTACAGCTCTCATGGAACAGTAATATTGGGAAAGGTCATCTTTAAATTTCAGACTGTACCGGTTAGTGAAATCATATCCTGACAGTGCAGTCTCTCCACTTCAACACAGATACCTCTGGCTCTTTGAAATTCAGAAACACATTGTAGTTCTGCTCTGGTCTGTTTAGGCAGTGGCTATTCCTCCCAGGATAGGACTCCTCCAATTACTGGTGTCTGTGGTCATAAGGTGTGGTGCCTTTGGGTACACATATGAACTGTTGATAATAAAAAACTGTGCTGTGAACACCTAATTCACATGGCAAAGATCTCTTTCAAAATCGGGAACATGCACCAGCAGGTCATCTTATTTCACACACCTGGATTTCCACTCCCATGATCATCTTCATTTTGCCCAGTGCAGCTACCCAGCTTTACGGTGAGTCTATTTCTGGCAGTAGCCTTGTCCCAATCAAGGACACGGTGAAATCTGTGTCTAATGGTACTTTAGTACAGCCAAATTTGACCTTGTAGTCAATGATAAAGGTGGGTGATTTTAGAATACTAGTGGAATGGGGTGACACTTCTGATACTTTTTAGTGGGATTGGGCAGTCCAAGCCTTGTCGCTTTTTGAAACGATGCTAACATTTGATTTCAGCCAAAGGGTGGTCTTTTTTCTATTCTGGTGTTACACCACCTCTGCCTAGTACCTGTCAACAGAAACGTTAGTTGGGCTCACACAAGATGGCTTCAGCCCTGTCTGCTTCTGCAACTGCCTCGCTGAGGCTTTTAAGCACTGCCAGATAAATGAGCTGCTGGACCACTACTGGTGCCAGTGTTCTGAGGAAAGACATTTTCTCCTGTACAAATCTCATTTTCCTTGCCCCATTTATTATGATGCTCAGTGCTTTTCCAAGTTGGACAATAGATCTTCTGCCTGTTCCTCTTCTAACACTAATGTAGCACTGTATACTGTTAGCCTATGGACTTACTGTATGTTTATTTTTGTTTTTCGTTTAATTAGCTTGTTGTCCGTAAAATAACTACTTGCTATGCCTCTTTAAGACTGTGACCCTGCTGTTTGTCTTGTGGCTGGCACTGAAGCTGCTCATTTGAATAATTTCTCTGCCAGCTCATACTGCTATCTCTTCTGTCCTTGGCACTTCTGCAGTTTTTGTTTTCTTTAGAGTCAGTGCTGCTACAGTATATAGTCCTTGAATTTAGTGTTTAGATGGGATGGTACAAAGTAGTGAAAATGTGGAGCCCCTTTGTTGGCAACAATGGTTTGCAAGAGGAAACTACAGGGTTTTAGTTGTTTTTTGGCAGCCAAAACCTGTCTAGGAACAGGCTTGGATGCCTGTATTCCAAATGGAGCACCAAGCCTCAAGAAGAAGTACAAGGACATCCGGGTCTTCTAGACGGTGTTGTTGTCTGGTGACCCAGTCACTTTATAGAGCTACACTTTACCCTGGAATTGATTCACAGAAAGACCCAGGAGTGACTTCTTGAAAGTGTTTAATTGGTCATGGGTAAGTTGAGTTCAAATAAAAACAACAGAGGTTGTCTAGTAGGGATAAAGCATTGTCCAAAAACTGAAGAATTAAAAAAAGAGAGAATGACAAGTGAGACTCTTCATGAGTAGAGTAGGCCCGATAACTGGAACCAATTACATAGGCACATACAGGTCTTACCAGCTCTATTTTGTTTATATTCAAATGAAGAAAATTTATTTCAATCAATTTATATCAGCAAACATTTACATATTTTTAAATGAGGATCTTTGCCAAAGTCCACACATTCAGTTTTAAGATATCTTGTCATAATACAAAATAACAGTAGCAACAAGCAAGATAGATGCTTACTACATTTCAAGTAGAAGACACTTAGGGAGCATCCTCATCAGGTAACTTTATGTTTTCAGCTATCTCACCTTATTTGAAATACCCTCAGCTTGACTTTAATGTTGTGGCTAATGTCATGCTATGTTAAAAAATCTTTGAATGATCTTCCCTTGTGATATTAATGACACATACATCAAAAGTTAGAATGTGATCAAAATGCGAAACTTCTTAAATGAATATACAGCTCTTAATTCACCAACAAAACTGAATAATGCAAATTTTGGACTGCCATTATTGTCCCAGTCTACTGATCAGTCCTACAATGCATTCTTGCCTTTACTTATAGGATAAGGTTTGTATTTTTCAAGTCGGTTATTTCTTCTCAGTCAAGGTATATATTAATTTGCCACATAAAACTGTGTTCTAAAGTGACGCATTTTTTATAATTTTTTAAAATACACTGTTTTTGCAGCTTACAGTGGGGTTCTATTAAACTCCATGTCTATACATGATAGGAAAAAAACTTAAAACTTGCCAAATACATCCATTTTTATTAGCCAAACATATTACTGAGTATTGATCCATGTCTAAAGGTTACACAAATATTGAAAAACAATATTTTAGACAAACAATGGTGTTAAACAAATGATTGGTGGCTCTGTGAAGCAAGTACTTCAGTATTTGATGTTGAACATAACTTTATTATATCAAATTGCACCCAAAAGATTATGATTGCAACAACCTAGTGTTAAACACATTTTCAAAGCTTGTAATGGTTTTAAAAATACAAGTGTAAAATATAATTGCAGAGAAAAATTAAATTTTGCACTGAGCAAATTGCTGGAGTTTTTACTTCTATCTCTCCATCTCCTTTGGATCAACATTTTATTTTGTTATAATTTCCTTCCTGAAGTGACTGCTCAAAATTCTGAAAATAAATAAACCCAGCAATTTCAGATCCACTTCTGAACAGGGAGTATGAGGATAATTTATATAATTGTATTTAATTTAACTTACAAACACTGAAAGGAAATTGCCATGACAAGTTCTCTGTGCTGATTTCTCCTCAGCTTATTTTACCGTGTAATTTAGCTCTACAATTAATAAAGTATTTTCACTAAACAGATTCTTAAATATGTGGTACCAGCAAATGCTACTCCAAAGACTGTCATCTGTCCCCAACTACTATACATTCTTTACATTAACAACTGTTCTCATCCATGAAGGTATCTTGGCAAATTTGCTGATCATACAGAAATAATTAATGAGTGGATGAAGAAAGGAATATGGGCTGATCATGAAGGACTTTGTTATGTAGTGTGATAGTTTTCTTTTACAGTCTTACCTTGCAAAGTATAAGGATATTTGTTTTAGTCTTTGGAATGGGATACCATCTCCCTACCTTTCTGATAGTAACGGCCAAACGATAGAGACTGTGCAGGAGTATAAATATTTGGATGCATTTCTTGACCATCGGCTACAGTTGGGCAAATGCTCTAAGCACATCATTAAGAAAATGACAGGAGAGACCAACTTTTCCCTTTATACTATAACATCAATCTGTAATAAGACTTCTTAGAAAAGCTGTTAAAACGGATGCTGAGCTTAAGCCTCCTCCTACTGCCAAATGCTGCAGGATAGTCAGGTATTAAAATAACATAAAGAGGGCATTTTTATCTTTAGTTATTCTAAATAAGCACACCTGGGGCCTCATGTATAATGCCGTGTGTAGAACTCGCACTCAAACATGGCATACGAACCATTCATATATGAGACCAGTGCAGATTATATGATCTCACAGATAAAACTAATGATTTATTGTTACTTTTCTGAATAGTAATACTTTTTTTTCTTTGATATTATGAATATATTTAGTCAATTTGATGAAATTTTTTGCAATATTACTTTTTTGTTACTTTGGTTGATTTTATGAAGTAATATATTTCCACAAAGGGATAATCAAACAATAAAATAAATTAAATGTTTCCTACCAGTAGTAGCAGTAGTTGTATTACTAGTACTACTGTCATGTGTACAAAGAAAATCTAAACAAAAAATTAAGTAACAACCTGAACAAATAAATAAATAAAAGAATAAATAATACAAAAATGTAATTCATTAAGTGGCAAGAACTAACCTTTGTAAAGGAAAGTAAAGGGGTACCCGAGCTCAGTTTTGTTGCCAGTGCTTGAGATACTGTATGTTTACAACATGAAGACACTGCAGATGCTTTAATGACATTAGCCTAATAACAAGGTAGCCTGATTCTTTTAAGTTTAAGGCTGTCTTACAGTATATTAGCTAAGTTAATATGGATATTTCTGATTAATCCATTCGGGGTCATTGATCAATTATGGCAGCAAATGCAGAATATTCTTGTACAGTACTTGGGTTAACATGAAAAAGTAAAGACATATTACTATAATTCTACCAAACGTAAATAGAATCTTATATTAAGCAGCATAAACCAACAAGGTAGCTATCAATATCTACATTAAAGTGCACCTTAGGATCACAGGTCATTGCTGCATTTACATTTTTGTGAATGTGCAAGAATCATTTCCAAAAATGTATGTAAAAATATGCTTTCACACAAATACAAGCTATCTGCTCCATGATGGTATGGCTCAACATCTGTGGTTGATTGCTGCCTTGTGCTCAAAGCAAGCAGGATGGTCTTCAGCTTCCTCTGATTATATGGATTAAGTGGATTCAGTAGAACAATGGACTCCTAAAAGTCATATCTGACATAGGGTTGGAAATTAATATCTTCAGTTATCACAGTTGCAACATAAAAATATAAAAACATATAAAAAACGTGTATTATGCGCTTATTACCAGTTCCAAAGGAAGGGACTTATATGCTTCATGGCTCTGCTGCAACATGTATGACAAAAACAACACTGGTATTTGATACATTATCTCACAGACCTTCATACTGTTGCTTAGCAACTAACTGAGTATATAGCCTCATGGCATTGAGCACGACTTCCATTCACACAATAGCATATTGCTTTTGCAAATGAGCAACCATGTTCTTGTGCTTTGTCACTGAACTCAATGCCACAGGTCCTTTCATTCCTATTAGTGGCTCACAAGAGCTGCCATTGTATGATTTCCTGACTGGAGCACAAATGGCAAAGGGTATTGATGTGATGCTGATGACAACTGTGGTCATCTTGTCTCAGCATCTGTGGCGACTCATCTCAACATGCCGCAATGAAGCTGCCAATATCACGTCTGTCACTCATAAGATGGTGAACCTGAAGCGGAGACTTGATGAGATGGAGGCCAAAGTTGAATCCCTCAAAAGGAAGCTACATAACAGGGGAGGCCAGTTACAGAGTGCTGCGCGAAGGAATGCTTGGAGTAGTCGCTCTGGGTGATAACATTGAAAAGACTAGATTAAATATAGATAAAGGTATTGGCTTCCATTAATGAGTGAGGAGTGCTATGGTGCCTATGCCTCGATGTGTGCCAGCTGCACACCGCTTCACATTCCACAATACTTTGAGATTTTCTAGTGTCTCTGGGTTTCAGCAGTGGAGAAGTACTGACAAATGAACTCTCGGCATTTTGGTAGTCATGGTAAGCATTAGCATTACGGTTCAAGGCCATCCATTGCAGAGTGAACACACACTCTCTCTCACATACACACACATACACTAGGAATAATTTAACAATGCCAATTGCTACTTATTTTTTTTCATGCATGTATTTATGTCTAATAATCTGATGCAATAAAAATAAACCATATTTTGCAGCAGTGTTCCTTGAGTGTAGTAAAGCAAGGTAGATTTATGCACCAACAGCACAAGCAGAGCAGAAAGGACCTGAATCAAGCCCAGAATGGAATCACAACCCAATCTTCTTCTACTTTTGCATCAGTGAAAGTGACTTCTGTGTCCAGGCAGTTTAACCGTACATTTGGTGTGAAATATTTCACTGCTTTTTTCAGATTTTTGATAATGTGCTTAATGTATAGGAGTGGCTTCTCAAAGTTGGATCATAGGCTGCTGGTGTCACCTTGAAAATATGTATGCATCCACAGAGTTAGTGTTTCAGTCTCTAAAGCTAATTAGCATTTTCTTAATCAATTCTGGTAATGGTGCCACATTTTGGCCAATCTCAGATCTCACAGGTATTGGTAAAGTTACCTAGCAACCCCACAAGAATATATCTTCCAAGACACTATCCTGCTCTTCACTCTGTGTCAAACTTTACTTTTGTGCTAATGTGTTTGACAGTACCAGGATGCCATGTCTGCACCTTTGGACACTGCCCTCAATGTATCAACAAATATGGATCCCTTTGTGGGTGTTCAAGACACTCCACAGTTTGAAACCTTATTGCTACCGGACCTTGCAAAAGCTGTCTGCCTTATGGTAGATGTGTTGCTGATGACAACTGTTTGCATCCTGACACGCCATCTTCTGAAGCTTGTTTCAAGGTGTCAGACACAGAGATTTGTGTCTTCTGTGTCACCTGTAACATATGTCGAACCCAGTTTGTCAGTACACTAAAGGAATAAGTCAAATCAAGAAAGAATGAAAAAAAAAATTATACCTGGAAAGAAAACCTCAGGGCAGAATACTCCAGGCTTCAGAAGAGACAAGTTGAAGTGTGAGTATGGAGTGTGAGAGGGTATGTGTATTTAGAACTACATTCAAATGCTTATTTGACACTAGTATGACCTAATGACGACACAGTATTTTGAGATATGCTAGCTGTAGTGGTACATAGTACTTGCTCTTTATCACCAGTTGAATACAAAAATGAAAAATCTTATAGCTAGAGCCATTGTTATCTCTTTATTAAATGCATCATGCATCTGAATTCAGTAGAATGGCACCAAGATTTAATCCATGTGCATGACAGTGCACAAAGTAGGCTTTATTACTGCTTTTATGAATGATCGCCTGCACTTTGTATATTAGTGACCTTAGTCCTCTGGCACTGGGGATATTGACTGCATAGTTAGCACCTGTCACAAACGTACTTGCCTAGATCAAATTCAGCTGAGTTAAGGCAGTAATCAATTAATGAACAAATCACCAAGACTGAAGTTCAGCCAGCGCATTCATTCTGTCTTGAACAGTTCTGTTTTGCATATAAGAGAAAAATTTAACCTGGTTACTTCCTCTTTGATTTCAGGATGATTTGTTCTCATTGCGCAACACACAAGACCTGGTAACTGAGACCTGGTGTATTAAGTAAAATATCATGGCCAATGTATCGGTCACTTCATTGCACATTCAAAGAATTTCGGAAGCACTCAGAGGACTTAATGGTAATATCACACATGAATATTACACATGACATACTGATACGGTCATATGAAAAAGTTTTGGAACCCCCTTTAATTCTTTGGATTTTTGTTTATCATTGGCTGAGCTTTCAAAATAGCAACTTCCTTTTAATATATGACATGCCTTATGGAAACAGTAATATTTCAGCAGTGACAGTAAGTTTATTGGATTGACAGAAAATATGTAATATGCATCATAGCAAAATTAGATGGGTGCATAAATTTGGGCACCCCAACAGAGATATATATTACATCAATACTTAGTTGAGCCTCCTTTTCCAAATATAACAGCCTCTAGACGCCTCCTATAGCCTTTGATGAGTGTCTGGATTCTGGATGGAGGTATTTTTGACCATTCTTCCATACAAAATCTCTCCAGTTAAATGTGATGGCTGCCGAGCATGGACAGCGTGCCTTAAATCATCCCATAGATTTTCGATGATATTCAAGTCAAGGGACTGTGACAGCCATTCCAGAACATTGTACTTCTCCCTCTGCATGAATGCCTTTGTAGATTTCAAACTGTATTTAGGTCATTGTCTTGTTGGACAGGTTGGCCCCTGCGTAACTTCAACTTTGTGACTGATGCTTGAACATTATCCCGAAGAATCTGTTGATATTGGGTTGAATTCATCCGACAATTCGACTTTAACAAGGGCCCCAGTCCCTGAAATAGCCACACAGCTCCACAGCATGATGGAACCTCTACCAAATTTGACAGTAGGTGGCAGGTGTTTTTCTTGGAATGCGATGTTCTTCTTCCACCATGCAAAGCGCTTTTTGTTACGACCAAATAACTAAATTTTTGTCTCATCAGTCCAAAGCACTTTGTTCCAAAATGAATCTGGCTTGTCTAAATGAGCATTTGCATACAATAAGCGACTCTGTTTGTGGCATGAGTGCAGAAAGGGCTTCTTTCTCATCACCCTGCCAAAAAGATGTTCTTTGTGCAAATTGCGCTGAATTGTAGAATGATGTACAGATGCACCATCTGCAGCAAGATGTTCTTGCAGGTCTTTGGAGGTGATCTGTGGGTTGTCTGTAACCATCCTCACATTCCTGCACATATGCCTCTCCTGTATTTTTCTTGGCCTGCCAGACCTGGGTTTAACACCAACTGTGCATGTGGCTTTCCATTTCCTGATTACATTCCTTACAGTTGAAACTGACAGTTTAAACCTCTGAGAGAGATTTCTGTTGCCTTTCCCTAAACCATAATACTGAACAATCTTTGTTTTCAGATCTTTTGAGAGTTGCTTTGAGGATCCCATGCTGTCACTCTTCAGAGGAGAGTCAAAGGGAAGCACAGCTTGCAATTGACCACCTTAAATACCTTTTCTCATGATTGGACACACCTTTCTATGAAGTTCAAGGCTTAACAAGCTAATCCAACCAATTTGGTGTTGCAAGTAATCAGTACTGAGCAGTTACATGCATTCAAATCAGCAAAATTACAAGGGTACCCAAATTTTTGAACAGCCAGTTTTTCACATTTGATTTAATTTCATACAACTAAATACTGCTTTACTAAAAATCTTTGTTCAGAAAACACCCCAGTACTCAGATGTTCCTAGGAAATGAAAGACATACCACCATTATCTTTTTTGTTGAAGGTAGAATAAACTATTATGCAGGCTGAGAGGGGTTCCCAAACTTTTTCATATGACTGTATCTCAGCTTAAACATTATAGCTCAAACAGAGGAAGTAAAGATGTCTCAATCACAGAAAGGAAAGGGTTATAGTAATAGGATCATTTTTAGAATTAGGTGATATTAAAAGCAGAGCCCCTAACCAGAATTCAATTTTGGGGGCAACTGTTTTTTTTTTTTATTATACTTAAGTAATCTGGACAAGAATACAATCAATAAACTGGTAAAGTTTGCAGATGATGTAAAATCAAGTAAATTGTTGCAAAGGGATCTGGACAGAATGCAGGCTTGGGCAGATTAGTCAAAAATGCTATTTAAGTTAAGGAAATGTAAGGTATTACAAGTAGGAAGTAAAAATGTTAGATATGAATACACAATGGGAGTCCTGACTCTTGGAAGTACTAACAGGGACCTAGGTGGACTCATCATAATTATTTGAAGGAAATGTGTGTTAGAAGCTTTCAAGAAGACTAACAGAATATTAGGTTATATATCACAATGTGTAGAGTACAGGGCAAGTAAGGTTATGCTTAAGATAGTGAGGCCTCACCTGGAGTACTATATATAGTTTTGGTCTCCATATTACAAGAGAACATAGCAACACATAACCGAGTCCAGAGAAAAGGAACTAGGCTAATTCCAGGACTGAGAGAAATGAGCTAAGAGGACAATCTTTTCAGATTAAGCAAACAGAGATTAAGAGGTGACAAGTGTTTACAATTATAAAATGGTATTAGTACAGTGTAATCCAGCTGTTACTTTAAAGTACGTTCTTCAACAAGAACATTGGATCATGATTGAAATCCTTTTTAAGGGCAGATTTTCACAAATGTTAGAAGGTTTTTCTTCACCTAAAGAACCATATGCACATGGAATAAATTACCACACAGGCTGGTGGAGCGCAGGACTTGAAGGATTTCCAAATATCGACTTCATGTTATTTTAGACAATCTAGGTGAATAGGATTGATGAATTCGTTGGCCTTTTGTCATTGCAATTTTAATTCTATTCTGTATTTGTAGAATCTGCTGTTGTTTGATTTGACTCTCAATATGAGCTCTTGTTTGGTACAGTATTTAAATCAATAAACTGCTGCTGTCTAGGGCCATGGCATGATGGTGGCCCAGAAGTGCAATGCACAAAAACTAATTAAATCATGCAACAACAAATCAGAAAAACAACGTTTACTCACTGTGGGTTACCAAAATGCATTACAACATATAATGGTCCACAGTTTATCTCTGCTGCATTCACTGATTTTGTCCAAAACCAAGGTATACACTACATTAAAATATCCTTTTATCAACCTCAGCCGAATGGAGGGGTTTGAATGATTTTAATTAGATCCTAAAAAGTGGCCTCAGGGCCCACCTTGCACAGGGTTTCTGTTCAGCTTGATACAACTGGTGTTTCTCCAGCCAAATGTATGCTTGGCTGTGAGTTGGAACTACCTTTGTACAGGATTCATCCCCTTAGAGCTTTTTCACCCACCAAGTCAGTTGAGTCAACAGTGCCAAAACAGCAAGAAAAGACTCAGCACAAGTTAAACAGGAGGAGGAAAATAAGGATTCCCAATTTCAAGGTGATGGACTGGGTCAGGTTTTGCCACCCATGTGGCTCTGACAAGCTTCACTCCTTCTGGTCAATGTCCTTTCAGATTAAGAGCCAGCTTGAACCAGCAACATTTCAGTTAGTGGATAGGTCTTGGTTATCACACCAGCAGGCTGCACAAGGTGTCAGCCCCTTCAGGGCATTACATCATCATCAAAGAGAACCTTAACCCATATGACACAACTTGAATGTCCCAGGCTACTCTTCTTCTCCCCCAGAATATCGATCCTCATCCCATGGACAGCAGTTGGCCCTCAATATCTCGAGCAGCAAGATTATGTTCACAGCCTGCTCACTTCCAAGACTTTTTAACCTCTTTTCACATTCAGTTGGTGGGGGAGGAGGGAAAATATTGTATGTGATGGTCACTAATGCTTTTTAAAAATTTTTTATGTTCAGTTATCGATTATAATGGTCTGCATCTTTTGGGACATATGACATCTTCACGGGAGGGTGTGAGTATCGAATGCTATACCTGCAGTTAGTTGAATGGGGTTGGTGAATAAACAGCATTAAAAACATACTTTTGAGTGTGTCTTTGCTTCATCGTTAAGAACGTTAGTGGACTTCTATCATGCCAACAAGGTCAAAGACCAGGACCAGGATGAGGAAGAGGAAGAAAAGAGTTCAGATGCAAGCTGAAATAACTGATAGAAGACTTGTATAAAGAGCAGAGGACTCTGATGACAATGTTTTTTCTTTATGCCATAAATCATGGCCTGTTAATGCATTATGCTGGCCTAAGGGTGCAGATTACAATTCTTCTCAGATACTTCTCAACAGTGGTGTAAACAGTAACCACATTTTCATAACAATCAAAAAACCTGCAAAACACTAACAGGTTTAGCAAAAGTGTGTTTTCACTGCAAAACTCACTACACTAATCAAAAACAAGAAATACATGCTACAAAACTGCATAATCTACTCAAACACAAGCATTATAACCGCAACCTATCCAAGAATTCACTGGATATTTTTACAAGCAAAACCCTAACCCCTAGCCTCACCGTGGCAGGGCAAAAACTATGGTGGGTTTTATATTACAATTCTTGTTTCATACATTTATTGTAATACACCATGAACATCACTGACTAAACACATGAGTACACACAGATGGTCCAACAAAGTCAAATGCAAAAAGAGAAGACACATTCACTGAAATTAAATTTTACAGTCTTGGGCATTATACAGTATAGACAGACTCCAACACAGATGTGATCATGAGCAAGAAATCAAACATTTACATATATACAATACAGTTAGGGTGCAGTATAGAAAAACATTTTACCCTTTCCTTGAGAATCAGAATCAAAATCTTCTAATCTGCCTGATCCATGGATCACACTAATTTCATCAATGTCACATAAAATATTTTCTTTGGCAATGTAAAATGGTAAAAACTTCTGGGCATTCCTGATCCAGCCCTGGTAGTCCAATGCTGTAATTGGTCTACAAGCCTCAGTCATAGCATTCAGCAGCGGTAGTGGTGTCATGGAGTTTCATGAAGTATTAAACCATTCTGGCAAAGTTTTTTGAGAAAAGGTTCATTTCATTTCTTCATTTAAGCACTACTCTATCTATAAGGCAACTCAATGATTTGCAATCTCTCACTGGACCTTTAAATTAAAAATTGTTTTATGTTTATAAATGTTTATAAATGAATATAAACTGCTCAAAAAAATTAAAGGAACACTTTGAAAACACATCAGATCTCCGTGGGAAAAAAATCCTGCTGGATATCTATACTGATATGGACTGGGTAATGTTAGCAATGAAAGGATGCCACATCATTTGATGGAAATTAAAATTATCAACCTACAGAGGGTTGAATTCAAAGATACCCCGAAAATCAAAGTGGGAAAAATGATGCGTCAGGTTAGTCCATCTTGCTGAAATTTCATTGCAGCAACTCAAAATCATACTCGGTAGTTTGTATGGCCCCCACGTGCTTGTATACATGCCTGACAACGTCAGAGCGTGCTCCTAATGAGACGACGGATGGTGTCTTGGGCTCCCGTACAGTCTGAGGTGCAACCTGGCGGCGTCGGATGAACTGAAACATAATGTCCCAGATGTGTTCTATTGGATTTAGGTCAGGAGAGTGTCAGGGCCAGTCAATGGTATCAATTCCTTCATCCGCCAGGGACTACCTGCATAGGTTCGCCACATGAGGCCGGGCATTGTCATGCACCAGGAAGAACCCAGGACCCACTGCACCAGCATAGGGTCTGCCAATGGGTCCAAGGATTTCATCCTGATAACTAAAGGCAGTCAAGGTGCCATTGTTTAGCCTGTAGAGGTCTGTGCGTCCCTCCATGCATATACCACCTCAGACCATCACTGACCCACCACCAAACCGGTCATGCTGAACAATGTTACAGGCAGCATAATGTTCTCTACGGCTTCTCCAGACCCTTTCATGTCTCTCACATGTCCTCAGGGTGAACCTGCTCTCATTTGTGAAAAGCACAGGGCGCCAGTGGTGGACCTGCCGATTCTGGTATTCTATGGCAAATTCCAATTGAGCTCCACGGTGCCGGGCAGTGAGCACAGGGTCCACTAGAGGACGTCTGGCCCTCAGGCCACCCTATGAAGTCTGTTTCTGATTGTTTGGTCAGAGACATTCACACCAGTGGCCTGCTGGAGGTCATTTTGTATTTCTCTAGCACTGCTCATCCTGTTCCTCCTTTACCCAAAGCAGCAGATACCGGTCCTGCTGATGGGTTAAGGACCTTCTATGGCCCTG
Organism: Erpetoichthys calabaricus; assembly: GCF_900747795.2. Taxonomy (NCBI): domain Eukaryota; kingdom Metazoa; phylum Chordata; class Cladistia; order Polypteriformes; family Polypteridae; genus Erpetoichthys; species Erpetoichthys calabaricus. Next base: position 105,934,264 of record NC_041404.2, read on the forward strand.
TCCAGCTCTCCTAGAGTAACTGTCTCCTAGAATCTCCTCTATGCCCTTGAGACTGTGCTGGTAGACACAGCAAAACCTCTGGCAATGGCACATATTGATGTGCCATCCTGGAGAAATTGGACTACCTGTGCGACTGCTGTAGGATCCAGTTATTGCCTCATTAGAATTGCATTAGAACACTCTAGACGAGAACAGTCCATTCAGCCCAACAAAGCTTGCCAGTCCTATCCACTTATTTCTTCCAAAAAAACATCAAGTTGAGTTTTATAAGTTCCCATCGTCTTACTGTCTACCACACTACTTGGAAGCTTATTCCAAGTGTCTGTCGTTCTTTGTGTAAGTAAAAACTTCCTAATGTTTGTGCGAAATTTACCCTTAACAAGTTTCCAACTGTGTCCCCGTGTTCTTGATGAACTCATTTTAAAATAACAGTCTCGATCCATGCCTCATTCTACCAGTAGTGACACTGACCATAGCCAAATGCAAAACTAGTGAAAAAACAGTCAGAAATGATGAGAAGGGAAATATGTCAGTGGCTTCCACCTGTCAAACCATTCCTGTTTTGGGGGTCGTCTCATTGTTGCCCCTCTAGTGCACCTGTTATTAATTTCATTAACACCAAAGCAGCTGAAACTGTTTAACAACCCCCTCTGATACTTAACTGATCAGATCAATATCCCAGAAGTTTCCTTGTCTTGATGCTATACTCAGATTAAAAAGTATTCCTTTAAATTTTTTGAGCAGTATATTTGTAAGTCTGCACTTCATTGAGCAGTATATATTTGGAATAATATTACTGTAAACACATTCACTTTGTGAATAATATATCAAATACATATGAATATTAGTTCTTTTGTCATGTTTTTTTATATTTTTTACTGGAAAGTCGGCATGGTGGCGCAGTGGTAGCGCTGCTGCTTCGCAGTAAGGAGACCTGGGTTCACTTCCCGTGGTCCTCCCTGTGTGGAGTTTGCATGTTCTCCCCGTGTCTGTGTGGGTTTCCTCTGGGTGCTCCGGTTTCCGCCCACAGTCCAAAGACATGCAGGTTAGGTGCATTGGCGATCCAAAATTGTCCCTAGTGTGTGGGTGTGTGTGCCCTGTGGTTGGCTGGTGCCCTGCCCAGGGTTTGTTTCCTGTGTTGGCTGGGATTGGCTCCAGCAGACCCCTGTGTTAGGATCTAGCGGGATGGATGGAGTCAGTATGTCTATGCTTATAATCAAATGAGAAAATGCTTTAACTAATCAGATATCCATGAAAGTGTTTGTGCAACCTGTGAGTGACAATCATCATGTAAAACAGAAAAACAATGCTAAAGGAAGACTTTATCAGATATTTGACTTTTATTAAGGTGGATCTTTGCCATTTCTCCCAGTCATCTAATATACACTGATATCCCACGCTCTGATTCAAGCTATAAGCAAAACCAATGCATGATGCAGATGGGCTTTACCCATCACTGGTTACGTAAAATGTCCAAAATGATTCCAGTGCCGATGCATACACTGAATGTTTCCTAGTTTACTTGGAGTACATTTTGAAGCCGCAGTGTCTCATGGAACATCACTAAACAGTGGCACTTGGTTGTAAGGATGGTGCTCATAAACCTCATCTCTGGGAAGGAAAAAAACTCAAACCCTTAAGTTTGAGGAATGTGGAGGATAGAATTCAATGGACATGTGCAGAAGAGTCCTGAACCTCTCCATCACTGCAGTTGAGTAATGGAATTGGACATTGTGTTATATGACTAAATAATGTTGGCCACTGACCCCAACACCTTGTCCCCCTTCACCAACCAATAGATGTTTGTAAAGCCAATCAAGGTATGAACATAGTTTAACAGTTATATGGACCAAATGTTTGGATATATGCTGCAGGATCATAGTCTGATATGGCTGAACAAAGAGTAATGCATGAACCAGGGGCCCTGGTGTCTATACTGTCACTCTATGGCCTATAGCAATCCAACTGAGGTTCCTGGTTTTGGCCAGACTTAAACTAGTTTCCACCTCATAAAGACATGTGTGTGATACAACACTGGATTCAAGTTCCATGATATTCTGTAAATACAACAAACAGGACAGAATTACACAGATGAGAGAAATAATGAAAAAGTGCAGAGAACAACTATATAGAATACAACATGCAATTAATGTATAACAACTCCACATTACCTGTACATGCTGATGTCTCAGCTTCTTCACCCAGACACTGTTCTTATCAAAGGGCACTCAGCAGATTTGTTTCATGTTGATGTCATGCCATTTCAAGACTTGACTAATGGTGTATAAACTAATAGTATTAATGTTTTTGAAAGTTGTATGGTTAGGATTTACAGCTATTTGTATCTTCGTTAAACATATGTCATTGTTCCTCAGCACCATCTGAACAATCTCTGCCTCTTGTGCAACAGTAAAGATCTTGCCTCATCCACCAGCATCAGGTATCCTTAATAAGATCTGTTATTAGCAAGGATTGTTTTCTAATTAAGCTACTGGGTTGGAACTAAAACCTGCAGCCACTGTGACCCTCCAGGATCGTCATTGATCACTCTTAAGTTAGAAGACCTTGGCAGTCACTAAGGTGACTAAATTTGGGGACGGCATATTTTTAAACAATAAAGACCTATGAATACTCTGACTCAATATGACTGTCTGATTATATTGTTTTATATTTTTTCACATACTAGCAATGTTAACTGTTAACGTCTGACAACCTACACAATCCAAAAATAACACAAACAAAGTAACAGTGATAATGATAACTTGTTCTTTGGGCTGCTCCTGTTAGAGTTTGCCACAGCAGTTCATTTTCTTCCATATCTTTCTGTCCTCTGCAACTTGTTCTGTTACACCCATCACCTGCATGTCCTCTCTCACCACATCCATAAACCTTTCCTTAGGCCTTCCTCTTTTCCTCTTCCCTTGCAGCTCTATCCTTAGCATCCTTCTCCCAATATACCTAGCATCTCTCCTCTGCACATATCCAAACCAACGCAATCTTGCCTCTCTGACTTTGTCTCCCAACTGTGCAACTTGAGCTGACCCTCTAATGTACTCATTTCTAATCCTATCCATCCTCGTCACACCCAGTGCAAATCTTAGCATCTTTAACTCTGCCACCTCCAGCTCCTTCTCCTGCTTTCTGGTCAGTGCCACCGTCTCCAACCCATATAACATAGCTGGTCTCACTACCGTACTGTAGACCTTCCCTTTCACTCTTGCTGATACCCGTCTGTCACAGATTACTCCTGACACTCTTCTCTACCTATTCCACCCTGCCTGTACTCTCCTTTTCACCTCTCTTCCACAATCCCCATTACTCTGTACTGTTGATCCCAAGTATTTAAACTCATCCACCTTCGCCAACTCTACTCCCTGCATCCTCACCATTCCACTGACCTCTCTCTCATTTACACACATGTATTCTGACTTGTTCCTACTGACCTTCATTCCTCTCCTCTCTAGAGCATATCTCCACCTCTCCGGGGTCTGCTCAACCTGCTCCCTACTATCGCTACAGATCACAGTGTCATCAGCAAACATCATAGTCCACGGGGGCTCCTGTCTAATCTCGTCTGTCAACCTGTCCATCAACATTGCAAATAAGAAAGGGCTCAGAGCCGATCCCTAATGTAATCCCACCTCCAACTTGAATGCATCTGTCACTCCTACTGCAGACCTCACCACTGTCACACTTCCCTCATACATATCCTGTACAACTCTTATGTACTTCTCTGCCACTCCCAATTTCCTCATACAATACCACAGCTCCTCTCAATGCACCCTGTCATATGCTTTTTCCAGGTCCACAAAGACGCAATGCAACTCCTTCTGGCCTTCTCTAAACTTTTCCGTCAACATCCTCAGAGCAAACATTGCATCTGTGGTGCTCATTCTTGGCATGAAACCATACTGCTGCTCACTAATCATCACCTCACTTCTTAACCTAGCTTCCACTACTCTTTCCTGTAACTTCATGCTGTGGCTCATGAATTTTATCCTCCTGTAGTTACTGCAGTCCTGCACATCCCCCTTATTCTTAAATATACAGTACACTTCTTCTTAAATATACAGTACACTTCTTCTCCACTCCTCAGGCATCCTCTCACTTTCCAAGATTCCATTACACAATCTGCTTAAAAACTCCACTGCCATCTCTTCTAAACACCTCCATGCTTCCATAGGTATGTAATCTGGACCAACGGCCTTTCCATTTTTCATCCTCTTCATAGCTGTCCTTACTTCCTCCTTGCTAATCCGCTGCACTTCCTGATTCACTATCTCCACATAATCCAACCTTCTCTCTCTTCTTCATTCATCAGCCTCTCAAAGTACTCTTTCCATCTGCTCAATACACTCTCCTCACTTGTGAGTATGTTTCCATCTTTATCCTTTATCACCCTAACCTGCTGCACATCTTTCCCAATGATAATGATAACAATAATAACAATTTCTTAATATATGACATAAAAGATACAGACATTGAAAAATAAAATTTAATGCTCAAAATGGCAACGGGACTACAGCTCTTAAATGCATTGCTAAAGATTGATTTAATTAAAACTGTAATCATGACTCAAATTGGTTTACATTAAAACATTTGTTAAAACTCATCAAATACCATTCTCTGCTGTTCACCACCATACAGTATATGAGATTCACTCTTTGAACACTAAATCAGTTCTTCATAGTCCATCTCTCGCTTGGATACATGAGGATATAATAAATATGAAATTGTGAGCTAAAATTCCTATTTAAGATAATCATTAAACTTTAGTTTCATTGAATTTTGTGATTATATTAAGTTTGTCAATTTATGTTATTTAAATGACATTTATATGTTATGGAGCTGCCTTGGTAAGACTATAACTAGACTGTCACTATCATCATAAAATACATGTTTTGTGTGGAGGTTTACACAGAGACCTAAGCAGTACATGGTGGTAGTGTGATAATTATGATTATGTGATTTTTTTGTCTTTAGAAAAATGTTAAAATAAATAAATAAAATCTGCTAATACAGTCCAATTCCAATGTGTTTTCTGACATGGCACCCCTCAAGAGCATTTTTCTGAGATTAACATAAACATAGTTTGCTATAAGTAGTCCACTACCATTACCTTAATATTCTCAAATCCTATATTCACTGGTTTATATCCAAACCCTCCATACTTCACTGTCCCCAGTCCTTGCTACAGGTAAAGGGTCACAGTATAGCTACCAGGCTAGAGAGGTCTAAATATTAGAATGTGTGAATCCATATCAGATACTGATTTTCTTACACATATTACAACGATTGAGCCATGTAACAGTCCATGGCTTATCACTTTCCTTAATGAGCTTTAAAGACAACTGTTTTTGCCCAAGTAGTAACAGAATGCAATCATCAATGGCCTACATGGTATTGTCAAATGTGAAAAGTATCTTTTCACCAGTCATATGCACTGACAGATCAGACTTGTGTTTGCATTCCAGTGGAATTCCTTCCACCATACTCCTCGTTTCTTAACTTTTTTGAAGATTTTTTTTTTTTGTCCTGGAGATGAAAAAATCTATGATGAGCATTCATGTGACCAAATGCTGCAGGTAGGATCTATGAGTGGGGCTTTTTAGGTTATTACTGTGTCAGACTGACAGGGTTAGATAATGAAAAGGTATTTCACTGCTGCATCATTAGGAAACAAATTGCAAACATAATATATCAGCTGTGGTGTGTGTCCATTATTGTACTGCATTTCCATTATTAGACACTTATGATTTTCTTTTTTTACAATACTAATGTAGAACATTAGAACAATCTAGAAAAGAACAGGTCATTCAGCCCAACAAATCTTGCCAGTCCTATCCACTTAATTCTTCTAAAAAAACATCAAGACTAGTTTTAAAAGTCTCTAAAGTTCTACTCTCTACCACACTACTTGGTAACATGTTCCATTTGTCTACGGTTCTCTGTGTAAAGAACACCTCCTTATGTTTGTTCAAAATTTACCCTTAACATATTTCCAAATCTCAACCAGGGTTCTTGAACTCTTTTATGATACTGTACTAATGTCCTTCATAATTTTAAACACTTCAATCATGTCTCCTCTTAATCTTCTTTTGCTTAAACTGACAAGGCTCAGCTCTTGTAATCTTTCCTCATAATTCATCCCCTGTAGCCCTGTAATCAGACTAGCCTTTTCTGAACTTTTTCTACAGCTGCTATATCATTTGTGTAGCCTGGAGACCAAAACTACATACAGTACTCCAGATGATGCCTCACAAGTGTGTTATATAGCTTGAGCCTAACCTCCTTGGACTTGTACTCCACACATTGTTCTGTATAACCTAACATTCTGTTTGCCTTCTTAATGGATTCTGAACACTGTCTGCAAGTTGATAATGTTGAGTCCTTTATGACTCCTACATCCTTCTCATAAGGTGTACTTTGACTTTCAGACCTCCCATTGTGTATTCAAACTAACCTATTTACTTCCTAAATGTAACACTTTACAATTATGGATATTAAATTTCATCTGCCACATATCTGCCCAAACCTGTATATTGTCCAAGTCCCCCTGTAATGATTCAATGGATTTCAAATTATCTGCCAATCCACCTAGCTTGATATCATTTACAAACTTATGCAGCTTGTTACTTATATTCCTATGCAAATCTATACTAATAAAAGGCAAAGCCCTCACTCACTCACTCACTCACTCACTCACTCACTCACTCACTCACTCACTGACTCACTGACTCACTCATCACTAATTCTCCAACTTCCCATGTAGGTGGAAGGCTGAAATTTGGCAGGCTCATTCCTTACAGCTTACTTGCAAAAGTTAGGCAGGTTTCATTTCGAAATTCTACGCGTAATGGTCATAACTGGAACCTCTTTTTTGTCCATATACTGTAATAGACTGCAGCTCGATGGCCGTGGGAGGCGGAGTTGCGTATCGCGTCATCACGCCTCCCACGTAATAACGTGAACTGACTGTGAACGCAGTACGTAGAAAACAAGGAAGAGCCCCAAAGAGCGCTGAAGAAAACATTCATTACACAATTGAGAAGGCAGCGAAACAATAAGAAGCGAGCGAGTGATGCATACAAGCATATTCATAAGTGCAGCTACGGCGGAAACAAAGCACAGTGTAAACTGTAAGTTTAAATTAAGTTTATAGAAACGCTCCCGCTGCCGTTTGCAATACCATATTCGCGACATACAAGTTTAATGAGAAGACACGAGGTATAAACGAGACTTTGGATCACTTTGTAACAGAGTTAAAATTGCTGTAGTGAGAAACTTTTAAGTGCCGGGTCTTAGCTAACATTAAATAAAGTCGTGGACAAGAGCCCCAAAGAGCGCTGAAGAAAACATTCATTACACAATTGAGAAGGCAGCGAAACAATAAGAAGCGAGCAAGTGACGCATACAAGCATATTCATAAGTGCAGCTACGGCGGAAACAAAGCACAGTGTAATCCGTAAGTTTAAATTAAGTTTATAGAAACGCTCCCGCTGCCGTTTGCAATACCGTATTCACGACATACAAGTTTAATGAGAAGACACGAGGTATAAATGAGACTTTGGATCACTTTGTAACTGAGTTAAAATTGCTGTACAGTAATCCCTCGCTATATCGCGCTTCGACTTTCGCGGCTTCACTCTATCGCGGATTTTATATGTAAGCATATTTAAATATATATCGCGGATTTTTTGCTGGTTCGCGGATTTCTGGTTCTTTTAATTTGTGGTACACGCTTCCTCAGTTGGTTTGTCCAGTTGATTTCATACAAGGGACGCTATTGGCAGATGGCTGAGAAGCTTCCCAACCACAGTGCGTATTATGTATTAAATAAAACTCCTCAAATATATTGTGAGCACGGGGGCTGTTCGCACCCCTAGAGGACACGGCCGCTCCTCAAAAAACGCTGAAAGATTACCTTCACAGTGCTCCCTTCTTTAATAGCTTACATGTGGCTGCTTTGCAAGCGACATGCTTCCCGCATGGTGCTTTGCATACTTAAAAGATCAAACAGCACGTATTGATTTTTGATTGTTTGCTTTCCTCTCTCTCTCTCGCTCTGACGGAGGGGGTGTGAGCAGAGGGGCTGTTCGCATACTGCCGTAGAGGATACGGAAGCTCCTCTAAAAAATGCTGAAAAATGCTTGCTCCCTCCCTCGCAGCTACTTTGTCCGGTGGTGCTTCGCATACTTAAAAGCCAAACAGCCCTATTGATTTTTGACTGTTTGCTTTTCTCTCTCACTCTCTCTCTCTCTCTCTCTCTCTCTCTCTCTCTGATGCGCACTCCTTTGAAGAGGAAGATATGTTTGCATTCTTTTAATTGTGAGACGGAACTGTCATCTCTGCCTTGACATGGAGCACAGTTTAAAATTTTGAAAAAGAGACAAATGTTTGTTTGCAGTGTTTGAATAACGTTCCTGTCTCTCTACAACCTCCTGTGTTTCTGTGCAAATCTGTGACCCAAGCATGACAATATAAAAATAACCATATAAACATATGGTTTCTACTTCACGGATTTTCACCTTTCGCGGGGGGGTCTGGAACGCAACCCCCGCAATGGAGGAGGGATTACTGTAGCGTGAAACTTTTAAGTGCCGGGTCTTAGCTAACATTAAATAAAGCCGTGGACATCGCAACATCACACAAGAGAGCGGCTCACGTGAACTGACTGAGCGCAGCACGAGTGATCACTTCGATGAATCAAACCTGTTCAAAAAACACATTACACAATTGATAATGTAGGAAAAGAATATGAAGCGACTGACGGATACAGACATATTCATGAGTGCAGGTACTTGGGAAACAAAGCACCGTGTAAACCTAAAGTTTAAATTAAGTTCATAGACCTACAAAAGGTTGCCATTGATTTCAGGCAAGATTGCTTTTCTCCTGTACAACTATATGTTGCATTCTCAACAGTAAGCTTGCACGGCTTGGTCATATTACAACCGGAGTGCTGAACTAACAACGTGGTATACAAAGAGAACTATAACAATCGTAATAAATGAACAATAAAACAGCGGAGAATCCGTGGATTAATTAAAAAGGCTGCTTCCTTGGCGAAGCAAGGAAAAAGGATGACCTTATTTGGCGTTCGTTTATAAAACAGCAGAGAAGCTGTGTAAAGTCTGCTTCACAAAAAAACAGCAGAGCGCCTTATATGAGCAGGCAGTCAGCTAAAGAAGGGAATCAATAAATAACTATAATCGTAATAAACGAACAAAAAATAGCGGAGAATCCGCGGACTACATAAAGCAAATGGGTACCTGAACAGAAAACTGAGTCTCAAATACCTACACAATAACTATAACAATCGTAATAAACGAACAATAAAACAATACAGAACCGCTAAGCAAGGAGAAAGGACGGCCTTATATGGCGTTCGTTTATAAAACAGCGGAGAGGCTGTGTAAAGGCAGCTTCACAAAAAAACAGATCCTTAACAAATTGTTATTGGTATATTTTCCCTCAATTTAAAAAGGTTTTCTTCTTAATAAAAATTTAAAAGCAGTACTTCGCCGCTGCAAAGCGCGGGGATTTGGCTATACAGTAATCCCTCCTCCATCGCGGGGGTTGCATTCCAGAGCCACCCGCGAAATAAGAAAATCCACGAAGTAGAAACCATATGTTTATATGGTTATTTTTATATTGTCATGCTTGGGTCACAGATTTGCGCAGAAACACAGGAGGTTGTAGAGAGACAGGAATGTTATTCAAACACTGCAAACAAACATTTGTCTCTTTTTCAAAAGTTTAAACTGTGCTCCATGACAAGACAGAGATGACAGTTCCGTCTCACAATTAAAAGAATGCAAACATATCTTCCTCTTCAAAGGAGTGCATGTCAGGAGCAGTGACTGTCACAGAGATAGAGAGAAAAGCAAACAAATCAATAGGGCTGTTTGGCTTAAGTATGCGAAGCACTGCGGCACAAAGCTGTTGAAGGCGGCAGCTCACACCCCCTCCATCAGGAGCAGACAAAGAGAGAGAGAGAGAGAGATAGAGAGAGACAGAGTTTGTTTTTCAAGCACAAATCAATACGTGCCCTTTGAGCTTTTAAGTATGCGAAGCACCGTGCAGCATGTCGTTTCAGGAAGCAGCTGCACAAAAGATAGCAATGTGAAGATAATCTTTCAGCATTTTTAGACGAGCGTCCGTATCGTCTAGGTGTGCGAACAGCCCCCCTGCTCAATCCCCCTACGTCAGGATCAGAGAAAGTCAGCGCAAGAGAAAGAGAAAAGTAAGCTGGGTAGCTTCTCAGCCATCTGCCAATAGCGTCCCTTGTATGAAATCAACTGGGCAAACCAACTGAGGAAGCATGTACCAGAAAATAAAAGACCCATTGTCCGCAGAAACCCGCGAAGCAGTGAAAAATCCACGATATATATTTAAATATGCTTACATATAAAATCCGCGATGGAGTGAAGCCGCGAAAGGCGAAGCGCGATATAGCAAGGGATTACTGTATATATTTATATATACAGTAATCCCTCCTCCATCGCGGGGGTTGCGTTCCAGAGCCACCCGCGAAATAAGAAAATCCGCGAAGTAGAAACCATATGTTTATATGGTTATTTTTATATTGTCATGCTTGGGTCACAGATTTGCGCAGAAACACAGGAGGTTGTAGAGAGACAGGAACGTTATTCAAACACTGCAAACAAACATTTGTCTCTTTTTCAAAAGTTTAAACTGTGCTCCATGACAAGACAGAGATGACAGTTCTGTCTCACAATTAAAAGAATGCAAACATATCTTCCTCTTCAAAGGAAACAGAGAGAAAAGCAAACAAATCAATAGGGCTGTTTGGCTTAAGTATGCGAAGCACCGCCGGTACAAAGCTGTTGAAGGCGGCAGCTCGTACCCCCTCCGTCAGGAGCAGAGACAGAGAGAGAGAGAGAGAAACAAAGTCAAAAATCAATACGTGCCCTTTGAGCTTTTAAGTATGCGAAGCACCGTGCGGCATACTTAAAAGCTGCACACAGAAGGTAGCAACGTGAAGATAATCTTTCAGCATTTTTAGACGAGCGTCTGTATCGTCTAGGTGTGCGAACAGCCCCCCTGCTCACACCCCCTACGTCAGGATCACAGATAGTCAGCGCAAGAGAGAGAGAAAGAAAAGTAAGTTGGGTAGCTTCTCAGCCATCTGCCAATAGCGTCCCTTGTATGAAATCAACTGGGCAAACCAACTGAGGAAGCATGTACCAGAAATTAAAAGACCCATTGTCCTCAGAAATCCGTGAACCAGCAAAAAATCCGCGATATATATTTAAATATGCTTACATATAAAATCCGCGATAGAGTGAAGCCGCGAAAGGCGAAGCGCGATATAGCGAGGGATCACTGTATATATATATGTAGATAGTGTATATATATATATATATATATATATGTGAATGTATGTATGTATATATGTATGTCTATATATATATATATATATACTTATATATATATATATGTAGATATGTATATATATGTGTATATATATGTAGATATGTATATATATATGTGTATATATATGTAGATATGTATATATATATGTAGATATGTAAATCTGTATATGTATATATATGTGTCTGTATGTGTATATATATATATATGTGTGTATGTATGTATGTATGTGTGTATATATATATGTATGTGTATGTATGTATGTGTATATGTATATATGTATATGTGTGTGTGTATATATGTGTGTATATGTATGTGTATATATATATATTGATATGTGTATGTATATATATGTGGATGTGTATATGTATATATATATATGTATATATGTATATATATGTATATGTAGATATGTGTATATGTAGATATGTATATATATGTATATATGTATATGTATATATATGTTTACATAACCTCTTTAACACACTACTTTTCCGCTGCGAAGTGCGGGTATTTTGCTAGTCATTTATATTAATCAAAAACAGCAGGAGCCCGAGCACTGACTCCAGTGGAACACCACTCTTAATTTCAGCCAGTTCTGATAGGGTTCCTCGCACCATAACCCTCTACTTCCTGTGTCTGAGCCAATTTTGTGCCCATCTACAAATAACACCCTGAATTCCAATTTCTTTTACTTCCATGCCCAGTCTCTCATGTGGCACCTTATCAAATGCTTTTTGAAGGCCAAGATAAGTAATATCATATGCTCCACATTTGCCATATCATTTTGTTGCTTCCTCATAGAATTCAAGTATGTAGGTAAAACATGACCTCCCTATTCTGAATCCATGCCGACTGTTCAGAATAACTCCTGTCCTTGCCATATGTTGCTCAGTCTTATCCTTAATAATTCCTGCCATTAATTTTCCTGTAATGCACGTTAAGATGTTAATGACATCCACACTACACGCTGTCTCAGGAAAGTGAACCGTATCAGGTGGGACCCCAGCCACCCTGCACTGTCACTTTTCACCCTGCTCCATTCTGGAAAGCGACTAAAGTCCATTCGGACATGCACCTCCAGGTTCAGAAACAGTTTCTACCCAACTGCAATCAGACTCATGAACAATCGGTAACCTTGTGTCACCTCCACTGCTACCTACACATATACTTCTGCCACTGTCTCTATTTATTCCTAGGATTCTGGTTTTATTTATTTACTTATTGATATTCATTTATTTATTGTGTGTTTTTTTGTCTATGTTCACTGTTTGCAGGGGCACATGCAAGCAAGCATTTCATTGTACATGGTACTTGTTACTTGTACACATAACAATAAAGAATTGAATTGAATTGATTACTGGCCTAAAGTTTCTTAGATCTGCCCTGTCACCCTTATAATTTAATGGAATAATGTCTGCTATTTTCCAGTACTTCTAAATTTCCCCAGTGCATAGTGACTTCCTAAACATATGCATCAAGAGTTTGTATATGTACTCACTAACCTCCTTAAGAAATCAAGGGTAAAGATTGTCTTGGCCTGGTGAATTGTTTATTTTTAATCTGAGCAATACTTTCTCTCTCTCTACAATTTTTAAATCCCTCAGTGCCTCCTTAGTAGTTCCATTTACCACTGTGAAGTTATCTACTTCCTCTCATGTAAAAGACCTCAGAAAAATGCAAGTTTAGAGCATCCGCTACTTCACTCTCTGTTGTTTTTAATTCCCCTTTACAATTCCTTATGAACTTCACCTTCTCCTTGACTGTTGTTTTACTACTAAAATGCTGAAAAAATGGAGTGTCTTCAGGTTGTCTCTCACATTATCTGCTATATTTATCTCTAACTACCTTTTAACCTCTCTAACATCCTTCTTGATTGTTGCCCTCATGTTCTCATATTCCATATGATTCACTCGTATTAGTCTTACAGGCCTTATAAAGCTGTTTTTTTCCTTTGCAGCTTCTTTTTAAACTCTTTATTAACCCACTGCTGAGTTTTTTTTTAATTTCCTACTAATTCCAAATTTAGATGTGTACTTATCGTGCATTACATGTAAAATATTTTTAAACCTATTCCACTGCTCCTCGATTGTCTCCACACTTAAAACCTAATCCCAGTCAATTCTCCTCAGACTTTGCAGTATCTGTTCAGAATTTGCCCTACCAAAGTTAAATTTAATAGTTTTAGTCTTTGCACCCACACTCTTCCAAAGCACAGAGAACTGCATTATATTACGGTCACTTGACCCTAGTGGTTCAAACTACTCTACATTCTCAATTATATATCCTGATTATTACAAAATACTAAATCTAGACAGGATTCCTCCCACGTTAGTGGCCAACCAGTGATTACTTCTAAAAACCTCTGCTCCTATGCTCCACTGTTTACAAGGTTATCCCTGTTAATGTTTGGGTAGTCCCGCATAACTATCATATCCCCTTGTAAATTTGCCTTTTTAATATTATTAAAAATATGTGCATTCTGTCTGCATTGGGTGGTCTATAACACACTCCTAAAATAAGGCCTCTTTCCCTAATACTTTCCAGACAAAGCCACATGTCCTTTCTAAGATGGGGCTCATTGTCCAGTGTATGAGGACTTGCATTTAAATTCTGTTTGACATAAACAGCAACCCCACCTCTTTTTCTGTTTTGTTTATCCTTTCTGAAAAATGTGCATCCCTCTATCTTACATTCCTCTTCATCTTTGTTATTTAGCCAGGTTTCTGTTATTGCTATAAAATCATAATTATGCTCTGTTACATACAACTCCTACTCACTTGTTTTAATTTTGATACTTCTAGCATTAAGGCAAACTATTTTAATGTGTTACTTGTTTTACTTTCACATTTTTTAAGAATTTGTTTAAACATTACATTACTATGATTTTTTTTATTTTTACACCAATTGTTTGTTTTTCCTGTGCAGTTCTAAACCTGGCCTGTCCTAAACTCCCTGCACCCCCCATACCATACTTTAAACAATCCTCGACTAACCTATTGATACACCTCCCCAGAACACTGGTGCTGCTATGGTCCAGATGTAATCAACAACAAGTTGCTACTATATAGGTATGAGCAGTTTTGTCTTTGATATTGAAGACTGTGTGTGTTTTCAATGTTCCTTCTCACTATATTAAGCTGATGTCACATTTTTGTCATGGAGTATGTCAGATTTGCTGAACACTATCACTGATCTCATTGCTGCACAATGTCAAACTGCATGACTTGAAACTGCAGCCCATGTAACATTTACTGAGTGCCAATCTTACAGCACAGTCGTGTCTGCCCATTTTTGTGACAGTCAATAGTGTGCTGCCTAATGCAGCCAGTGCTGTACAGTGTTAAAAGCTACAACATGTTCAGCTGCAATCTCTGCTCTTTACTTCTTTTTTCCATTCTGTTTTAGTACAGTATGTAAAATATGAGACATCAAAAAGATGAGCTTCTCTTTTTTGATGTCTAAAGCACATCTGCACATTCCAGCAATTATTCTCTGATCAGGTTTATACACATGTATACATTGAAAAAATGATTTTAATTGTTTTTATGATTTTGATATATTTTTGGGTGCTGAATTAAAAAATGAAAGCCATCTTTTCTTCATTACATAACATTTTTTATAAAACACATTTGTTAGCTGTCAATAATAAAAGAAGCCTAAAAGGCTTATTGTGTTAATGAATGTCAATTATAAAAGATATCTAACAGGAATACTTCTTCCATTATGGTAATAAATATGCATTAATAAATGTTGCTTTTGTGCATTTGAAAGAAATCTCTGAAAACTTTGAAAATCTAGAAAATTAACTACAATGAACACTCCGGTTCATATGCGGGGACCTGAAAGTTCTATGTATCTTATTGGGTCAGCAGTCAGGTCATACAAACATCCCACATTTTCTCTGTGTGTGGGACAGCAGAACCAAGAATTTACATTAGGTTCAGAAAGAATGGCCAGCTAGAAAAAATGTTACAGCATGGTGCAAAAAACATCATGAGACCTAGCTTGAGGGATCCTGACAAAGTGCTGCTACCACAACTTCATATTAAGCTGGGTTTAATAATGCAGTTTGTCAAAGCCTTACCAAAAGATGGAGCCTGGTTTATGTATGTGTGTCGACAGTTTCTAGGTTTGTCAGAGGCTAACACGAAAGGAGTCATTTTTGCCAGACCTGATATTCAAAAAATGATTTTTGATGCAGAATTTGATGGTGCAATGAATGACCTGGAGCTAGAGGCATGGGTATCATTCAAAGAAGTCATTTCTAAGATTTAGTAGCAATTAAAATCCAAACTATAAAGAAACTGTGAAAAAAATTCTTAGTTAAGTTTAAGGAATTGGGTGGCAACATAAGTATCAAAGTTCATTTTTTTGGGATTTGCACTTGGAATCTTTCCCTACAAATCTTGGAGCAGTGAGTTAAGATTAGGGTGAAAGATTCCATCAGGATGTCAATGACATATAATGATCTTACCAGGGACACTGGGATGTTAGTATGAAGGCAGACTACTGCTGGATGAGTCATAGGGTTGAGAAATTGTGCAAACAACAGGCCACCAAATGAAGTTTTGTATCAAAAAACCTGTGACAAAATCTAGAGAAGTTACAGTATACGTAAGTCAGTGCATTTGTATTCTTGTTTTTTTATACACATAGGTTTAAAAAATTAGATTAACTAAATATTTTCATCTTAAATTGATGTAGAACAATATTTATACAGGAATAAACTGTGTAACTTCCATCCATCCATCCATTTTCTAACCCGCTGAATCCGAACACAGGGCTCTGCTGGAACCAATCCCAGCCAACACAGGGCACAAGGCAGGAACCAATCCTGGGCAGGGTGCCAACCCACCACAGGACACACACAAACACACCAAGCACACACTAGGGCCAATTTAGAATCGCCAATCCACCTAACCTGCATGTCTTTGGACTGTGGGAGGAAACCGGAGCGCCCAGAGGAAACCCACGCAGACACGGGGAGAACATGCAAACTCCACGCAGGGAGGACCTGGGAGGCGAACCCAGGTCCCCAGATCTCCCAACAGCGGGGCAGCAGCGCTACCCACTGCGCCACCATGCCACCACTGTGTAACTTGTTGAATCTATATATATAATTCTCTAAGCAGCCGCCAGAGCGGGCAAGACACCTATGAAAGCACGCAGGAAGGAGCCACGCCCACCAACTCTAAGACCATTGGATACGACGAAAACTTGCACAGCCACGCCCACCAACTCGGACGCGACACCTCGGAAAACATGCCGTCATTTCTGTTTGTCTGTGCCACAGTCCACATGCAGCTCTGAGCCACGTTGACTTTTCATTAGTCAACCTCAGTGGAACCTTGGTTCACAAACAGGCAGCGCGAGAGAGAGACAGAGGCACACACACAGGCAGCGTGAGAGAGAGAGCCACGCACACACACAGGCAGCGCCAGAGAGAGACAGAGGCGCACACACAGGCAGCGCGAGAGAGAGAGCTGCGCACACACACAGGCAGCGCCAGAGAGAGACAGAGGCACACAGGCAGCCCGAGAGAGAGAGCAGCGCACACACACAGGCAGCGCCACAGAGAGACACACTCACACACACAGGCAGCGCGAGAGAGAGAGCCGTGCACACACACAGGCAGTGCCAGAGAGTGACAGAGGCACACACACAGGCAGCGCCAGAGAGAGAGCCGCGCACACACACAGGCAGCGCCAGAGAGAGACAGAAGCACACACACAGGCAGCGCCAGAGAGAGACAGACTCACACACACAGGCAGTGTGAGAGAGAGAGCCGCGCAATCCTTTAAAACTGAGGTTAAAACACAATGAAGGAAGCAGTCTTTAAAAACCAATAAGCCCTGTGCCTCTTTTTCATTAGCGTCTCACCTGCTTCACCGATGCAGGCCCTGCAACAGTCGAGACACTCCCTCAGCAGCTGACCTTCTCTGTGCCTGACTCCACTACTGTCAGTCGCCTGATTAAAAATGGCCTTTTGAAGGGGAGCTATGGACCACAGGAACACATTGTCTTCGAGCCTGCTCTCGCTCACTCTAACGTACCGGCTTTCTCTCTCTCCTCACTCGCTCGCATACTGCACCCTTGCTACGCTGTGAGTGCGGTGATTATTTATTTAAAAATGGCCTTTTGAAGGGGAGCTGTGGACCCGCTATACCACAGGATCACCTGTGACATTGCCTTCACATTGTTTTCCTTTTATTTATGATCCAGTCGAGCAGATCAGACACCCAAGCAAACAACACTGAATAATCAATAGCTGCAACCACTTTGCCCGCCCCAACTCCTCACCTGAGTCGGTTTCGTCTGTGTTCAGCAGTGTTTCCCAAACTCGGTCCTGGTGAACCCCTGTGGCTGCAGGGTTTTGTTCCAACCAGATTCCTAATCATTAATGCCGGTGAAACTCATCAGGGATAAGTCAGTTTTTCAAACGCAGCCATGTAGCAGATTAGTCTAGCAGGATGTAATAATCCGAGATGAATGAGCGCCCCCGTGAAAAGCCAATGTATATTGAGTCTAGAAAACATGATCAGCAAGTCTTTGATAGGCTGCAACAAAATGATGAAAGAACGGGTGCATTTTTTTCTCACAAGCTGGGTGGGTGGGTGTTAGTTAGTTAATTAGTTACTCGAAGGATTTCAAGATTTAATATGCACAAGCAGTAACACTGCAAAAGCAGCCCAAACCAGAAAAGACGGCTGACAAAAAGTGGCCGACAAATTAAACGCGTGTGCATTGTACTTACTGAAAGCAGCGTTGCGGATTTTGCAAATGTTAATTTTTTCCCTCTGCTTAAAAAACATTTAAAAAGCGGCGTGATTATGCGGCGTATACTATGTTGCAGGTTGGTATGCAACGTGTAAAACAGTTTGTCGCGGATAATTTGCCTTTTACTTTAACACGAAGACAATTTCCTGTTAGATTTGCCTTTGTGATGACAATTAATAAGGCACAGGTCTAAACTTTCAAAAAGATGTGCATGTATCTGCCAAAACCAGTTTTCAGTCATGGACAGTTGTATGTTGCTCTCTCCAGAGTTCCATCTTTTCATTTACTTTCTGGTATGCCTGCAGGAACATGTGCAGCAAGCGAGCGACACACACACACATACAGGTGCGCACGAGAGAGAGCGAGCGCTGGACGCATAAGAATACTTCATTACATTGATATACCGGTGTTTTCAGTATTCAAAGCGCTATCCACACAGGGAGAAACCGGGAAGCGAACCCAAAATCTTCCACAGTCTCCTTACTGCAAAGCAGCAACACTATCACTGCGCTACAAGGCAGTTAATAATAATAATAATAATTCATTACATTTATATAGCGCTTTTCTCAGTACTCAAAGTTAAAGAATGGACTGGGCTCGATTTTGTTTTCACTTCTGTTTACAGCGATCTTATCGTAGCGTGCATTATTGCAATGTTACTTTTCTTGGTGGCTTATTACATTATGGATGTTTCACATGTTAATTTTTTTCCCTGTGCTTAAAAGACATTAAAAAAGTGTTTCTCAACTGTGACTCCGGCACAACTCGGTACACAAGCTATATTAAGCATCAACAATGAAGACTCGCTACACCTTAATGAACAAGTGCTGAAACTTATCCCTACCGACAAAGTAACTTTCACCAGCGTGGCCTCCATCGTCACAGACGATCCCGCTTTCAGTCACAGACAATTGTATGTTGCTCTCTCCAGAGGTCCATCTTTTCATTCACTCACAGTGGTATCCACAAACCCACCCCATTTGGACAACTGTGTCGTTCAGGAAGTGTTCACCCATCAATACATAATTATACGCCGCGGGTTGGCTAGTTTTAAATAATTTTATTTCAGTTCTGTACTTAGATATAACATGATGGAAACATGAATTATAGAAAAAAAATCCTCAATTAGAGCAATGTTTTATTAGGTGAATTTTTGTACACTTAATTTTGGGGAGGGCCTTTTTTAAATAAACACAGTAATAAATAAAATATTTTATGTCTCTTTGTGCACTGAACAAATTTATTTACAATCACTCAAAATGTTATCAAAATTACTATTTTAATTTCTAATAATGTATTTGTTGTTTTTGACTTTATGCTCTTCATATGCCCCCCAGGGCAGACTATTCTGAAGTTCACTGACTACATATGGCAGATACTGTTCACTGATTTTTTTTTTACTTCAAATTGAATCCTTACCCATGAGCAGGCTATACAATTTTCTTTATCTTGAATCATTACCTGTGATGAGCTGCGTGATTCTGATTTATTTGTTTATCAAATTGGATCATAGCATGGTTCCCTCAGTCACTGATTCTTTTGAGTTCAAACTGATTCACAGTGTGAGGTTTGCTAGAGGTTGACAGAATGTGTTGTCACATTATATGCAATAGGGATAATGGAACCAGTCTTAATGGTGATTCAAATGAGTCAAAAGAATCTATTCACTTAAATAGGCAGTCCAAAAGAATCACTTCCCTAGATTTAAAGTAGGAAATATAAACTTGTGGAGTCAGTTGGAAAGTGTTCAGTTTATGGGGTCCTTCTTATCTTGCTAGATTGTTCCTTGATGGAGGATCAGAAGTAGTGGAGGCAGGACTATCTTTCTTTGCAAAGTGAGTGATGACAGAGTTATGGTGCATTTATACATTAAAACTGATTACACAAAGACAGTTCTCAAAGAGCAGACAGAACAGAGAACTCTGGTAAAAACAAGGTCTGTGCATCTACATTAACAATAGTTGGTGCACTACCACGGACATTGTTGATAAGCACTGTTCTATGGATCTGGGATTCGTAATCATAAAGTGTTAACCATTTTTTCTACCTAGAATAACAATTCTGGCTGTATATGTGACCCCTATGCAAATGCTAAACAAGCAGTGAATAAGCCACAGAAGAGTGTTAACAACCACCTGACAACACAGATGGCATTGTTATTGCAGTAGGGGACTTCAAACAGACAGATCTGAGGACAGTCTTGCCTAAATTTCATAAAAATGTTACCTTTCTGACAAGGGAAATGAACATACTGGACCAGGTTTATATGAACATACCAGTACCATTTCAGGCAAAACCATCTGCACATCTAGAACTTTCAGATCATGTCTTCCTGACCCTGATTCCATCATATAAGCCACTAATTTGCAGGATGAGACCAGTCACCAAAATTGTTCAGGTATGTACTGAGGAAATCATCTCAATTCTACAGAACTGCTTTGACTCCAGAGACTGGGACTTGTTTGCGCAGGGTGCAGACCTAGAGGAACATACATCAGCAGTCCTGTGATATTTAAATTTTTGAGCTGGAAATGTATTTTCAAAAATGATAATTAAATTATTTCCCAATCAAAGCCTTGAATGAACAGCCTTCTCTTGTCTAAGAGAACAATGTATGATTGTGCAGATGATGCACTAGTATACAAAGCAGCATGAGGAAGTCTCAAGAAAGCCATCAGAGAGTCCAAGTGCCAACATAAACACCGCATCATGAAATAGTTTGTGGACAACAACCCCCAAAAAATCTGGAAGGGAATCAAAACAATGACAAACTATACGACTAGCACTCTGACCACCATCGATGACATAGAACTTCGTAATGCCTTGAACCAGTTTTTTGCCGTATTTGACACTGAAGACAGAGGAGCTGCTCTCCACATCGTACAGTGCCACCAGGTGATACCCACCCTTCAAAATGTCAATGCTAGCTGCTGGCCCGGATGAAGTGCCTGGAAGGGTACTAAAGGCACGTGCAACCCAGCTGGCAGGCATGTTCACCAAGATATTTAATATCTCACTACAGCAAGCAGTTGTTCCAACCTGCCTCAAATGAATTGTCCCAGAGCCCAAGAAGTCTGAGCTGAAGTGCCTGAACAACTAGTGGCCAGTTGCTGTAATACCCATAATCATGAAGTGTTTTTAAAGACTGGTGCTTTTGCATATCAGATCTGCTATTCCTCCAGATAGGGATAAAACCCCTCTGCAGATGACGCTATTTCCATTGCACTTCATATAGTTCTGTCTCACTTAGAGCAACCAAACACTTATGTGAGAATGTTATTTGTAGACTTTATTTCAGCATTTAACAATTATACCTCACAGACTGACAAACAAATTGAGAAACTTAGGCCTGGACATTTCTCTCTGCTCTTGGGTGTTGAACTTCCTCACAAATATACCACAGAGTGTCAGGATTCGAAATCACATTTCATCCATGCTAATCTTGAACATTGGTTCTCCACAGGGATGTGTTCTGAGCCCAATGCTCTTTATCCTTCTGACACACGACTGCACCCACATATACCCATCAAACACAGTAGTGAAGTTTGCTGATGACACCACAGTAGTCAGATTAATCTCGGATGACAATGAGACAGCCTACAGGATGAAAGTGGCACACCTTGCTGAGTAGTGTATCAATAATAATCTGAACCTTAATACCAGGAAGATAAAGGAAATCATTGTAGGCTTCAGGAAAAAAAGGCAAAGAACATCTCCCCCTTCATATCCTTGGTGATGCCTTGGAATGTGTGAAGAGTCTTAAGTTCCTAGGTGTCTATAACAAAGGATCTCACTTTGTATCTTAACATCTCTTACCTGGTGAAAAAAAACTCAACAATGACCGTACTTTCTCTGGAAGATGAGACAGGCACCTCTACATCAGCAACTTTTAATCAACGTCTACTGTAGTGCAATAGAAAATATCTTTTACTACAGCCTGATTGTGTGGTATGCCAGCTGCACCATGTGATGAAGGCTGCTCAGCAAATCAATAGGGCAGACCTCCCAAACATGGACGCCATCTATGCTAGCTGACTTCGGACAAAGGCTAGCAGCATTATCAGAGACACAACACATCCAGGCCTCCATCTGTTTACCCCGCTACCTCTTCAAACCCATTACTTCTCCAGTTTACAGGAACTGCAATATAAACATAAAATATACAATATAGACACATTTGACCTTCACATTTATCACACATACAATGAAGTTATTATTTGGCAATGGCTATTGACACTTTAAATATATACAGTATTTTTTAAGCTGTACATAATTGATGTCATTTTGTATATAGCAATTGAATATATGCTGCTTTCTTCTATACCAGTAAGCCCGCGATTCTGTAAAGAATCTTAAATCTAAGAATGGCAATCAGTTTCTGTTTCCTCCAATCTTTGAAAGGATGAAATATCATGGAGGGTGGGTGAGTCCGGGGAAATGTCATTTAATTAAATAAGCACATCTGTACTAAAGCGGTTTCGTTTTGTGGAGCCGTGATTCCTTTTCCTTTCCTGACACCGACCGCTGGCAGAGTGGAGCACAGCAAGTTTAGTTTACAGGCTGTGTTGTTCGTGTGCCACCCACTGAGTCTGGGAAGCTGCTGGGTTTGAGTTTGGGGCGGTGAGGGGCTGTGCACATGCATCGCGGTGCGTCCGGAATGAAAAGTGATGGTGGGTGGGAGCGTCCTGGTAAAGTTTTTATTTAATTAAATGTAGACATTTGTACTAACATTAACCAATTTATTAAAACAAAAATGGAATTGTAATTGTCACATTATGTAAGTCGAAAATGTCTTTGAGTTGTTGCCCTTATAAGTAAAACCAATATCGGAGTGGAAAGGTTCACATGAAGCATTCTGGAAAGTAAACATTCCTAAAATGAAAAATAAAAACAGTTAATCAAATATCTCTTTATAAACAACATTTTGAGTAAAGATGGCTTGCTGTTCTTGAAGTAGTTGTCCCTGGTATGGAGTAGTCACAACCTTAACTTTAACGTCACACGAACGACGAACTCTTGAAAAGGCAACATAAAGTTGTCCATGTGCAAATACATGCTCAGAAAGGTAAATGCCTACTTTGTCCATGGTTTGTCCTTGGGATTTGTTGATGGTCATGGCAAATGCAGCCTTAATGGGAAATTGCCATCGTTTAAGTTTAAAGGGTAATTCCAGGTCAGAACTTGTAAGGTCAATTCTGTGAATCAAAGCAGTATTGGAAGTGTGGGATCCAGTTAGTACCTGAGTCTCGATAACATGTTCTGTCATGGTGTTTACGACTAACCGTGTACCGTTGCATAAACCTTGTTTAGTATTAAGGTTTCTTAATAGCATGACTATTGTTCCCACTTTAAGGTTAAGATTGTGTTGTGGTAATCCGGCCGGGATAATACTGTTTAAATATTCTAATGGGAAATGAAGATACTCAGTTTCGTTGTGAGAATCAATACTGTCAGTACTTAGAAAGACGTGTGTTTCTCCAGGAAGTAATGCAATCACTTGGTTATTTATGTGGTCTACGTCAATATTCTTCGGACATAACACAGCTCGGTGCGTCAAATGTGGTATCTGGTCTAATGATATCGATTCACCAAAAACCTCCATTACCAAGTCGTCGCAGAGAAAGGCGTGAGGAATTTGAATAATATCTGGGTGAAGCTGAAATCCATTGGTAAGGTTTCCATTTTCTAGTTGCAACAACCAATTGGTATATGCTGGATCAGCACACCGCATGTTCTGTAGTAAGGTTAGTTTCTCAAAGTGATGCCAATTTTCTGCGTATTTCAAACTGGACTGAATAATAGCTGAACGCATGGTGTGCGGAACAACAGGCAGGCACTGTCGAAAATCTCCTCCTAATAAAAGTACCTTTCCTCCAAATGGAATATCATTATCCATGAACTCTCTGAGAAGTCTATCAATGGTATTGAGTATATGACTGGATGGTGTGTGTGAAGCGTGTTGTAGGAGCCTCCGTTTATTGTTTTTATCCATGGGGTCTCGTTTTTGTTTCTGTGTTACTGAATGACCGTTATGTGATCTATATTACTGGCACAGTGGATTAGAGCAAGTCTAGTTTACAGGTGGTGTTGTTTGGGTGCTTACAGGTTGTGTTGTTTGGGCGCCACCAACTGACTCTGGGAATCCGCCGCGTTTTGGGAAACCGCTGCATTTGACTCTGGGGCGGGCGCCACGGTGCAGTACGTTGTGTTATTTGGGTGCATTGTGTTGTTTGGGCGCCATCTACTGACTCTGGGAAGCCGCCGCGTTTTGGGAAGCCGCTATGTTTGACTCTGGGGCAGGCGCCATGGCACAATACGTTGTGTTATTTGGGTGCCAGCTACTGACTTTGGGAAGCCGCCGCGTTTTGGGAAGCCGCTGCGTTTGACTCTGGGGCGGGCATCACAGCGCAGTACGCATGCGCCTCGGTGCATCCGCTGTGCATAAATTAACTGTGGTTTAGTAATATAGATTACTTTTCTTCATTATCTGTATAACCTGAATAATTGTCTTATTGTAATGTTTGATTGTTACCTTTTTTCTTTGCTGCACATGGAAAGTTGTCACCAGAATTTCGTTGTACGAAAGTATAATGACCAATAAATAAACTCAAACTCATATACAAAAGAGACGATCTGTAGTGTTAATTATAAAACAAAACATTATTAAATGAAATGTCTGTGTGGAATGTATTTTTCTTACCAATGACTTTGTATCTCACTCCTTTCAATCCTTGGCATAACACCAATAAATCTCTAACAGTTAAGGCCAGCAAAACAGTTGCATTCTCAGTAAAACCAGGAGTATGCCTTGGATGAGATATAATGCTACATGTCTCAATCATATTTTAACTGTCCCTTTCTAGCACATTGATCTACCTTTTTTATTCATTTATTGGTTAAGTTGGCTGTGTGCTTAGGACAGTTGTCATGTTGAAAGCTAAAATTCTTCTTTGACTTCAGCTTTCTGGCAGAAGATAGTAGAGTTTTCTCACTCGGCAATTGTGTTAAGTTGGCCAAAATATTCTGACATTACAATCCAAAATACAAGCAGTCTACAAATTCATATTTATGTGGTTGAGAACATTTATCAGTACAGTAAAACAAAAATAAAACCTTTGTATATAATGCATGCACATGATAATCATTAATGAACTGTAGATTATGACAAAGAACCAAAGAAAGGAAAAAAAACATGATTCTAAATATCGACAATTGAATATGAAAAAAAAATTCAAATATGCAGAGCTAGAATTGCATCAGTCATTCAAATATATCACTGATAACTGCCTAAATTACTTTAACAATAAAATTGCTCATCTTCTATATAAATGGGTAGGCTGTGTACACAGTGGTATTGGCAGTTTTGGAAAAATAAATTTAATTTTAAAAACCTTTTCAGCCACTGATAACAATGTGAAGCTTAGGAAATGTTTATTTTCTTTTACTTCAAAGTAGCTCAGCCTCTCAGAAGTACTGACTATTACAGAGTAATAACATTATCAGTAACAGGATAGATTTTAAAATGACAACAACACCTAATTATGTCAAATTTGTTTGACACAGATTATTTTTTCTAAGATTTAAAATAACGAATACCCAATTTCTCTATCACAATTACCTAATTTTTAAAGTTTAAACGTAATATTCTAGCATAATCATATTTTAGTATTATACTTTGTTCAACTTTTCAAAATATCCGTAAGGAAAAAAAAAGAAACACGTTCACAAGGGGACACATTTTTGGACGAATAGGGTGCGAGGCAATCTTCAATTTAAAAATGTGTTCTTGTGTAAACGTGTTTCCTGTTCATGCCATGCACTTATTTTTACCAGAACGTTTTGTGTTTTAACAAAAACTATATGTGTTTTGCATGAAGTGATTATATAACTGGATAACTGACATATGGATTATGTGACATTAGTAACATGAGAGTTTTTGTTTTTTCCCCCATGATGTTTTCAGATATTGTTTGCTTTTGTGTAGCATTGGTCTCCATAGACGACCATTCTATCATACATTTTTTTTTCTTCACTCTCCATGAAAATATGGGATTCAAATTTTTTCTCAGCCATAGCTACAAAACATTTAGGGTAAGTAACATATAAAAAAATATAATTTTTGAGTGGCATATTCCTTTAAATTTGTCAATTTTGCTTCAAATCTTCGATGCATTACTTTTTACTGCTGAGGCTTTACTATTGACCCTGCATATTTTAAATATTTAATATTACAGTATTTTCTATATAAGCAAGAAATATAAGTTAGAAATGAAAGTTGAATATGAGATAAACACATAGTGTTACACATTTCTACACAAGTTTTATTTAATTTGATTAGGAGACTTTTTTTATTATTTTCCTTTCCCCATTTTTTTGCAGCTATTGTACAGTGGAACACATTAAATTAAAATTAAGGTAAAGCAGTACAAAATGTGTGTTGACTTGCAAATCAGACTTCTACTGACATTGCCAGACTCTGGGTTGGCTTTTTTCTGAAAATTTACCAAGAGTTTTCTTCCGTGGAGACAGTTTGTTTTGGGAGGTTTCTGACTCTAGTAGTGTCCTTCTCAGCATATGCAATAAATTAAGTCAAACAACCTTCCTCTTAACTCCTCTTAAGTTCTTGCTCTTTGCATCATTGCCCAGCTGCATGAAGTAACGCTGGTCAATGAGACCTAAGGCATTAATTCGTACATGGGCACAAAAGATATTTCTCTTCATTTCTGAAACCATTCTTCTGCTACATTACTTAAATAATTAATAAGGATTTTTTGTACTACATTAGTTAAATAGTTAATAAGAATGAGGGGACAGTAGGTTTCAAAATGATTTGAATTTCAGATTGATTTAGTGAATCAGCTTGCTGGCTTTTCTCATTCTTAATTCCCTCTGAATTTCCCATCCACTCATTTCTCCTCATGTCACTCTTGTCAATTTATTATGTTTTATTGGATTTAATTTTTGCTTCAGCTTGGTATGGTCTGTCCTTGTTATCATCCTTTTAAATACAATATTGTGTAGTTGTAACTATTCTAGTGTAAATGAAAAAGCTAGATTAAGCTTCTAAGTATATCTTTTTGTTCAAGCAAATGGGAGGACCTCAGTGGCTATCTTTTCTGGCAGCTGACCATACAACCTTTTGTATTTGGTGACTAAACTCTGAAATACTGAGAATAAAGAGTGGGAGCTTCACCCAGTTACATCAGGTCCTGTTTTTTTTCTCTTTAATGGCTTTAAAATCAAGTATATCTCATTTCTGAAACTGTCCACCTTGTCTTGTGATGAAAGGTCTATTTTTTGTTCTCTCCATTTTTTTCTCATTTACAGTGTTTTATTTTTATATAGACAAAGTTGTTAGGTTTGCATGCAAATACTATGTATGTTGCATCAAGCTTCAGAAAATGGGATAGAAGGAAAAATAAGAGTGCAAACAGTCAAATAGAATGAAAGAGAAGATGGTATTAGCTTCAGTGCCTTCTTTTCATACATTACTTATTTGTATTTCACATTGATAGAGTAAACATCACAAGTGGCGCAGTGGTAGTGCTGCTTATTTGCAGTAAGGAGACTGTGGAAGGTTGTGGGTTCGCTTCCTGGTTCCTCCCTGTGTGGATAGTGCTTTGAGTACTGAGAAAAGTGCTATATAAATGTAATGAATTATTATTAATTTGCATAAAGCATCCAACAGACTACAATTTGTTATCTAAGAAAATTAGCATTAACATGGCTATGTCATAATAATAAAATATACTTTTAGTCATGAGCATTAGAAATAAGTGAATCCTTGTACATTTACTCATAAATTTCTTCCCATAGTATTGACTGAAGAAATATGGCAGAGTAACAAGAACATTAATTAGGCAAAAAGATAATTTTCAAGAATGTGTTCAGGAATAATAATTGGGTTTTTTTATTTATTTATTTTTTAATTTTGTGGTTACAAAATTTCAATCCATATATAGAAATCTTAACAGTCATGTGCAGCTGCCTCTACCCAGAAAAATAATGCTGAAATGTAACAGAGTTAATATTAGGAGAGGCAATGATGGCCCTGTGGATCCAGCATGCTAGGTTTTTATATGCCACGTCCAGTTTATGCCTGTGGTGAGTTTGTACATTCTTCATGTGTCTGTTCAGATTTTTACCCGAGTTTGCCAGTTTTCCTTCCACACTTCTGTCAGTGTTCTTAACTGGGTTGAGTGAGATGAAGCTGCAATTGACAATATGCAGTAAATATTTCCTTTTCTGGTGATCATAGTCCAAAAATTGAACATAGGTAAAATTCCTGTATCATGGCCACACTTTTGAAAGTATATGTTACTCTGTATCTAGTCACCACTCTTTTTGGTAGGACACATATCATTGTATTTTGACACATATTGCAGTTTCCCCTATTTTTGTTTTGGTACTTCTTTGATTCTCTAGACATATAACATCAGTAGCACATACTCTTGCGATCTGTAATCATTTTTAGCAGATGCCCCAGAACCACATTTTGTCATGCTAAATTTCTGAGATGACACTATCAGTATGTTATGTGCTATTAGTTGTGCAGGATGCATGTGCTAAAAGAGAAAAGTATTGTGAGCCATAAAAACAATTTTTTTGTAAAACATACCTGTTAAAAACCTAACGTGTCATACACATTATCACGCATGAGAGTCAGAGGGTCACCTTCCAGGCACTACCACCAGGGGGCATAATGGCTGACCGTTCTGTCTCTTTTGTCATCCATAACTCCGAAAAGACACCCAACTGAGGCCAGCTGACCCCTCCCCTTCTAGTCCAGCATCTATTAATGCAAGGTGCTCCCGGAAGGAGGCATCTCATTTGGGAGATGAGCCACCCACACTACGGAGCTCCAGCCCTGAAGCCTGACCACTTTCCAGAGGCTTCAAGATTGCAGACAGTGGCTATATTTTGCTTTTGCTTCTTTACTGTGCCATTGAATGCTTGTTATTTTAAGTCCATTTATTATTTTTAGTAAATGGGGTGGTCCATTTGGCACCCCAACATTTCATCTTCACTCCTGTTTCACCCTCAGCTGAAAACAACATAAAGATACAGAGGATAGTTAAATTAAACACAAACTTCCGTGCAAAAAAACACTGAAAAAACACCATGCATTGTCCAACAACCTATTGTTTTCTTAATCCACATTTAGGTTCACAGTGAGTCTCTGTCTAACCTGGATGTAAAAGGTACAAGGCAAGAAATAACCCTAAACTAGGCTCCAGTCCTCCTTATGACCCACAACCTCATCAAGGTAAAAATTCAGAGTTACCTAATATGTACAACGTTGTAGTGTGTGTGGAAAACCAGAGCAACAGAGAAAAATCATTGCAGAAAAGGCATGCAAGACAAGCAACCTCCCTACAGACTAGTGCTGGTCCTGAATTTGAACCCAGTCTTGTGAAGCTGTAAGGTAGCAAAATTAACAGTGTGAATACCTGTACAATAAATACATAAACTGTGTCGCCCTAAAGGAACAAAGATCAGACATTGGATTTGATGCTGATAGGATCCTGTTCCAACATTAGGAGGGCAGCTAAGAAGAGGAAGAAAAATGAAAAAGGTGAATTAACAGAAAATCTAAGTCATCACTATAACATTATAACATTATTAGGCTCACCACCAGCTTTAACTATAGTATACTATGCTAACATTAAGAAGTCTTCAGCTATCATTTATATTCAAGCCTGGGACATCTCTAATATTGTCAGGTACATCACTGCTAAATTGGGGAATAAAGGTAAATATGCTGCCTCCAAAAATTGTTGTATTTATCCTGGAAATTAAGAAGGTGAGACTTATACTGTATGATCACAGCCAACAGACAATCTGGAGCAGAGGTCCTCAATCACAGTCCTGGAGGGCCGCAGTGGCTGCAGGTTTTTATTCCAACTAGTTTTCTAAGTAGAAAGCAGTCCAGGTTGATAATGAAACTTGCTATTGAACTATTTAGCTTGTTAATGCTTGCATTCATCCAAGAGCAATTTTAATTGCACTGTAGAGTTTCCTTCTGTGAGAACATTATCCATGTGTTTTGTGGACCAGAATAGATTTAAACTTAATGGTTTAAGTTTAAATCCTCTGGTCCTTTCAATTCCCCTCTCATTTCTAAACATTTTTTATCACAGATACTTCATGGTAAGCACGTTAGCTGGAGAGCTGCTGGTTTATTGGTGATGCATCTCATTATTAACTAATGTCTGATTAAGAAAACAGGCAACAATTAAAACTTAAATGCAGCTGCTAAAATCTAAAATAGGAAATCAAGGGTTCTGAATGGTAACAGACAAGAGAACTAAAATTAGGCCCAAGAACATATTGCTTTAGTAGTAAATAAAAGGGTTTTAATTAAGAAATTGGTTAAAGTGAAAACCTGCAGCCTTAGCAGACCTCCAGGACTGTAATTGAGGACCACTTTTCTACAAAGTAACTAAAATTTGTCTTTGATGAATAAAGGCACTAACAAGGCATAGCATTAAACACCAACTTTCATTTTCAGCAAGGACTGAGTTCTAATTAGGAAACCGTCTGGAATGAGATCCCATAGCCACTGTGGCCCTCCAGGACCGTGATTGAGGACCCCTGCTCTGGAGTATGGGAATTAGTACAATCTAGTATCAAGAAACCTCATGGAATCTTGGTTAAACAGGCAAAATATACTAAAGCGAGACAGAGGCATAAATGTGAAAACACACTGACATTTTAGAAGTAGATGATGAGAGCCTTTCATATTCGCTGAATAAATTAATGCTTCAGTATTAACTGATGGAGTTTCTTCTTTTTTATTTCCTCACCCTTCCTAAAGTGATTTGTACATAAAAGATGCTGTCTGAAAAAAATATTAAGCTGGGCAAACAGAGTTTCAGGCAGGCACCAAATGAAAAAGAGAGGTCAAGGAGAGTGTGGAATTTAACATAATATCTGGCAGTACTATTATGTGAAACAACAACTTGCATAAATTAATCAAGGACTGCATAATTTTTAAGGTCAAATTTATAACTGAATGCAAGAACTGGAAAAAGTGCTTCAAATGTGACATTATACTATGACTGCAATGTACAGTACAGTGTGTGTTACAGTAGGTAACATTATTGGACTTTGGCATAAATTAACAATGTATTGCTTTTATCAGATATTCTTTCTGACTAACGCTTTTCTCACGTTATCTCTATCTCTCCATCTTTGTCCCAGTCTTTAGTTGCATTTAGCAGCAGACATTCTACTGAGACCACTTAAAGGACCACTGAAGAACCTGTCAAAAAACATCAGCTCTTCAGAAACATCTTGAAACCAGTATAGCCGAACATGGAATTGGTGGAGAGTAAAGGCAAAGAAATGAATACACCATGCCACCAAAATGAATCTGGAAAAAAATCTATTAAAAAAAAAGTTATCCTCAGCTTCATTATAGAACTTGTAATAGAAAGAAAACCTCTTTAAATGTAGTGTACATGAGAAAATACTCATGGGAAGAAGGAGAATTGTTTCCTAAAATTTCACACTACATAACCAAAGAATGTTCATAGATGAATATGTGTAAAGGTTTTCACATGCATATATTGTTTAAGGACACCAGAACCTGTACAGTACATAAATAAAAGTGATATTCACTTCTGCTGTAGGGATGTGAAAACAAATACAGAAACTTAAATGGTGTAATTTACTCAGGAAGAAAGGAGTCATATTGCAGGTGCTTGTGTATTAACATGTCTGTTTTCATGGGTTCCTGACTAACTAAAAGCCAATCAAATGGCACACAAGGCAGATGGTGCATCCAAAATGTCTACAGTAAGATTTCTTATCTACAGTCTGAAGGCCTCTGTAGCTGCTGACTTTTACAGCCCAGTCTTTTTATCAGACACCACATTGTGACTTTTATTGAACTTTTGTTTTACTAACTTTGCACAAAACTTCTAGCACTTCATCTTCAGATTTAAAATGTTCAATGCAGCATGTGTTTTGCTTTCCCATAAAGCATTACACATAATAATCAGTGTTTAAGACATTTTAAAACTAGAACCTAAAGGACTTTTATTAATTTAAATACAGTATTTACTTTGAAGATGTGGGCAGCAAATATGTAGGCCGTAAAGATCTGGACATTGACACAGATCAATGAATATACACAAGCCTGGTCTGCAACAGAATTAAAATCTTGCAGTGCTTCCTTATATTTCCTGCTCTGTGCCCAAGTAAATACAAATCATCATCAATACACTATTAATCCAATTGCCCTTTATTCACTCAGAATATGGAAGCAATGTAGGAAGCACTTTAAGACAGAGAAGCTTTTATATGTTGCACCTCAATGTAGCAACCATCTTTTTCTACCCTCTCAAACATACACAGTATTTAATGTTTGAAAAATGTCCAAGATTAAAACACTTAGAGAACTGAATATTTCTAATGTATTTGCTTCCTACAAAGAATTATGCTTCAACTTTAACTTGTCATTGTGGACGAAAAAGGCACACTGAAAAGCAGACAGATAATATTTTTTCTCAATTCTCTTGTTTATTCATTCGGAGTCACAGTAAGTAGAGATTCAAGAGAGCATAACTTATTGCTGCAAAGCTCAATTGAACCCTGATCAAAAGCCAGGAGGGGTTTTTTATACTTCAGCATCTCATGATTAATAAGACAGAAAGAACATCCTTATCAAAACAGTAAAGTTAAACAATATGTCTGTTGAGCTAAGCATTATCTGTGTTTTCAAAGCTGAGCACAGGAGAGACGCCTTTGCATAAACTACATGTACTTTCTGCAGCCTTGTGACCTTGTCCCTGAAACATTCACTCTGAGAAAGGGAAAACAAGAAACAGCTTAGATTTTATTCATGTGGACACTATTTCTCCTGAACCCTGGAATAACATATTTTTGTTAGTTCATAAGCCAAAGCGTCTCTCACTGGCAAGTTGGAAAAATAGTTATTATAAAAATTCTAATTTACTAAACACACAAAATACATGGTGCTGAGGAGAACATTCTTCTTCTACATCATCAACACAACTGCTCCACTACTTTCAAATTAGAAACTTTGCCAAATGGAATCTGCCCAATTTTCTACACCTCCCACCCATTTCTGTTCCAGAAGAAATATTGATCAGTCTTGAAAACAACTAAGATAGCATCTCTACAATATATAAAAGCATCCCTTCCTTTCAAAGATCCCAGGATACGTTTCATATAATATTTCAGAAAGAGAGTGGAAGGAAGCAATGTACAGAATACAATCTAGCTCCATACACGCAAAGAATCTAGTCATTTAACTTAAAATCTTTAATCAAGTACATTTATCTCATTTAAAATTGTCTTAATATGTATCCAGGGCAAGATTCAGCCTATGCGTATGCACCAAATTCACATAATTTTGGACAAACATTTTTGAATGCCTCTCAGACAGCCTTGGTGTCACTATCCCACCTAATCCATTAACAGCTGTGTTTGCTCTACTCCCTGATGGGCTTAAAGTGTAAAAGGACAAACAAAGTCTAATTGTTTTTACCTCACTACTAGCACATAGACTTATTTTTTTCATCTGGAAGAATCCTATCCCAACTCTTTTAAGTCCTATACTACTTGAAATTGGAAAATGTCAGATTCTCTCTTAGGGCATCTGTTGAAAACTTTTAACAAATATGGTAGGATCTATCAAAAACATTTTAGAATATGCTTCTATATCGGGGTAAAGGATACTTTTCTTTCCTTGCTACTTTTAAAGATTTGTTCTGGTTTTTGGCTCTCCTCTCTTTCTCTTTGGTAGGGGTTTGGAAGTTTTACTGATCGTATGGAATGTTATTTGCTTCAATTTAAAATCAATGAAAATATTTTTAATAATGAAGAGGATTAACTTTACAGTACTGGAGCCAATATAAATGACTTGTCTCACAGTGCTCGCACATCTTAATACATAATTCGCCAGCCTCCTCACTCACTCACTCACGTCCGTCCGAAGCCGAATGCGCAGTCGCCTTCTGTGCAGCTGCCCGAAAAACCTTACGAGACCGACATTGCGGCAGGCGGCAGATTTACGGCCGCAAAAATTAAAGCTCTAGAGGCCTGAAAGGCGATTTCAACTACAGCTCGAGGCCTAATTACACATTCTGATTCAATTACGCATTCATTCAATACACCTATATCAGGTTTGTGGTGCTTATACTTATTACTATTCCACTCGTGCCCATTTCATCTTACGTTGTCGAAACGGGCTCTTTGTCTAGTTACAAATGACTTCCTTTTTACAAGCAATTCTGGCAAAAATATAGATTGGTCAGCTGTAAACAATGGTGGTTGGATAAATGATCATGTTTTCTGTACCAGAAAGGTGATAATAATGCACATACTGTTGAAAATTATTAATTCTAAATTGATGCTCACAGCACCTAATCTTTTATTTAAAGCAGATTTTTATGGTTAGAAAAAAATTAAGAACAATGTTTTTTTAATCTTTTCTCAACTTAGGTGCTTTTCAACTCACATTCCCAGCCTACTAATTGTTCTCTAGTGTTTCCTAATCCTAATTTGCTTTTGAACTTTAGACTTGCTTAAAACTTGATGACTATTTGAGTCCTAACTTGCCTGTTTTGTTTTAATGACCAGATCTTTGCCTTAAAACTATCTCTTTGTTCACCTATTGCCTAACTCCAAGAACAGATCTAATATTGAAACCATAACACAGTTGGTCTTAACCAGCACTTGAACTCACTTAATGCCTACCTTTTTGTGAGAAGAATTTGTCTTTAGAAATTAGCAGCATATGTTGAAGCAGGATGACATGGCAGGGGCACCCTCAGCCCCAAAGAAGGCACTTGGAGACTTCAGAACAGACAGCAGAATTAAATTTTATTGTATGTGTGACAGGTGTCTGGTCACTCTTGCAGGTAATCTAACCTAGACTCCGTTAAAATATCCGACTACGCCACCCAGTTTTATTAAGAGACTGGGAACTCTTGATATTTACTGATAATAGCACACAGGTTTGTTTAAATTGGGCAGTGAGTAAACACACAATGAAAAAAGACACAACAGTAATTTCAGGAAAAGCAACACTAACTTCTATAACACTAGACAATATAAAGTACATTTAAAAGATAAATGAACGTAACAAAAATCTAAAGATATCAGGAATGAATTTCCCTTTTTTTAAAAGGAAAACACACAGTCCACACTCTAAAAGTCCGTCAAAAACAAGAGTTGGAGGATACAAGCTTTAGTGGTGCAGAGTCCAGTTTGTGCACTGTTACCCCAAAAATTAATCGTCCAACTGTCCACCGATGCACTCTGTTCACTGGACACTCATTTCCCAATGGAAGTTTTGTCAAATCATGGAATCCCTTTCAGTGTCTCCTCGTTGTTCCTTTTTTTCCACTCTGGGCTCCTTCTGTTGCTGCGACCTAGGCACTCCTCACTTCTCATCCGCCAGCTTTGCTCTGTCCTTTCATGCAGCTTCCCTCACTCGCTGGACCCACAACCGTCTTCTTGTGGAGCTGTCTCTTCCTCCATCGGCGTAAGTGTTGCCGTCCATGTCCCTCACGTCGCACCAGCCACGTACCCCAGTCTACCAGCGAGCTCCTGTGCTCTCTGCGAGTATCTTGGCAGCATTCTCAGTGGACCGTCCCTCACGTGCCTTCTCCTGCCCAGGAGTTTAAATCCCCTTCAGTCCCTGCCATTGTCAGTCCTGGACAATCGGTTTAAACAATGACACATCTAAATTTCCTGGGTTTAACAATTAATGAAAACACAAGTTAACAAAATGTATTGTTACCAACCATTAATGAGTACAGATCTGCTGATTAGAAACCAATATTGTCAAACATGTTAGTTTCCAAGTCAGGTAAATACAGACATCCTCCAAGGAAGGAGCAGTTCTGTTATCACAACTTGGTATTGTTTGTAATCTCAACCAGCCAAAAACTTCAAAGCGGTGACTCCTTTGCAATACAGCAAATACGTTCATCCTGCAGACAACCATGACAACATCAGTAATGGGATTACCCAGGAAATTTGCCTTTTAACTTCTCACCCCCAGTCCCAACAATGGGTGCCTAATGGAACCACACAGTGTACAAAAAATGTCCCCCTCTGACATCTGGCACATATACAGACTCTCTCAGATGAAGCAATGAGCAAACAATTAAAATCAACTCTTACATTTATTACAGTTCTTATCACACAAGTCATTATTCGTCCTCATCTGACTCCACAATATTTCACTGCTGAAATTCTGCCCCTAATTAATCTACCATTATCTCTCAGCTGGGTGGGTGTCAGACTCTTTGCTGTTCATCATATCTTTCTGACAAGCCTACCTGCACTCCCTTTTTTCTCAGTGCTGGACAATTACTTACAACTCAAGAGTTTGCATTCCCCTTCTTATCATGGGGCCCATCTCTTCTCAACTCTCCTGCATGTCCAGACTTTAACTTGAGAGATAATGGTGGTCTGAGGCTTATACAGAATAATACAAATATATAGCCATGAGCTTTTTAATTCCTAACTCACATCTTAATACTTAATAAAATATAGTGTCTACTTTTCTTATGTGGTTATAATACTTTTCTAATACATAGAAATTACCAATTATCAACTCTCCATATATAAAATGCTAAGCCTAAAAGTGCAACGATTTTGTGCAATGATTTTATGTGACATTTTTATGTCATGTTTTTTGTCACGCTTTAAATCGGGCTTATTTTAAAACCTGCATATATATGTTTGGTATAATTCTTTTCAGAATTTATCGAACTTTAATGTGATGTTGTTAGCTTTTCAGATTCTTATTCCGTTTTTAAATTATAAACTAAAATACAGTAATCCCTCCTCCATTGTGGGGGTTGCGTTCCAGAGCCACCCGCGAAATAAGAAAATCCGCGAAGTAGAAACCATATGTTTATATGGTTATTTTTATATTGTCATGCTTGGGTCACAGATTTGCGCAAAAACACAGGAGGTTGTAGAGAGACAGGAACGTTATTCAAACACTGCAAACAAACATTTGTCTCTTTTTCAAAAGTTTAAACTGTGCTCCATGACAAGACAGAGATGACAGTTCCGTCTCACAATTAAAAGAATACAAACATATCTTCCTCTTCAAAGGAGTGCGTGTCAGGAGCAGTGACTGTCACAGAGATAGAGAGAAAAGCAAACAAATCAATAGGGCTGTTTGGCTTAAGTATGCGAAGCACCGCGGCACAAAGCTGTTGAAGGTGGCAGCTCACACCCCCTCCATCAGGAGCAGACAAAGAGAGAGAGAGGGAGAGATAGAGAGAGACAGAGTTTGTTTTTCAAGCACAAATCAATACGTGCCCTTCGAGCTTTTAAGTATGCGAAGCACCGTGCAGCATGTCGTTTCAGGAAGCAGCTGCACAAAAGATAGCAACGTGAAGATAATCTTTCAGCATTTTTAGATGAGCGTCCGTATCGTCTAGGTGTGCGAACAGCCCCCCTACTTAATCCCCCTACGTCAGGATCAGAGAAAGTCAGCGCAAGAGAAAGAGAAAAGTAAGCAATCTAGCTTCTCAGCCATCTGCCAATAGCGTCCCTTGTATGAATCTGGGTCACAGATTTGCACAGAAACACAGGAGGTTGTAGAGAGACAGGAACGTTATTCAAACACTGCAAACAAACATGTGTCTCTTTTTCAAAATTTTAAACTGTGCTCCATGTAAAGACAGAGATGACAGTTCCATCTCACAATTAAAAGAATGCAAACATATCTTCCTCTTCAAAGGAGTGCGCATCAGGAGCGCAGACTGTCAGAAACAGAGAGGAAAGCAAACAAATCAATAGGGCTGTTTGGCTTTTAAGTATGCGAAACACCACCAGTACAAAGCTGTTGAAGGCGGCAGCTCACACCCCCTCCGTCAGGAGCAGGGAGAGAGAGAGAGAGATAGACAGAGAAAAACAAACAGTCAAAAATCAATACGTGCCCTTTGAGCTTTTAAGTATGCGAAGCACCGTGCAGCATGTCGCTTCACGAAGCAGCTGCACACAGAAGGTAGCAATGTGAAGATAATCTTTCAGCATTTTTAGACGAGCATCCCTATCGTCTAGGTGTGCGAACAGCCCCCCTGCTCACACCCCCTACATCAGGATCAGAGAAAGTCAGCGCGAGAGAGAGAGAAAAGTAAGTTGAGTAGCTTCTCAGCCATCTGCCAATAGCGTCCCTTGTATGAAATTAACTGGGCAAACCAACTGAGGAAGCATGTACCAGAAAATAAAAGACCCATTGTCCTCAGAAATCCGCGAACCAGCAAAAAATCTGCGATATATATTTAAATATGCTTACATATAAAATCGCCGATAGAGTGAAGCCGCGAAAGGCGAAGCGCGATATAGCAAGGGATCACTGTATATCAAGAACTCATGTCCCGTCAGACAAGACTTTGTGCCAAAAGATTTGCCCGGGGCCGGAAATAAAAGACAAAGAGTAAATGACAAAGATAGCTGCTGTACAGGCTTTTAAATGTTTGAAGTGCCGTGCAAGATGTAGATCACGTGGCATGCCAGCAGCAACAATCCAGCAGCTGATCGAGCAAAGAGGAGGTAAAAAAAAACTATTTGTTTCCCATTCCGTTTAAGATGGGGTTTCAGAGGGAGCGACCGCATCTCCTTGGGGTGCATTCAGTCCCCCTCTTCACAACGCGAGAGGCAGAGACGCGAAGTGGCTGGCGTGTAGCGCAGGCTGGGGGGGTTGGTGAGCAAAGCGAGCAGGAGGAAACCCCCTAGTACTGTATGAATATATTTTTCTATACATTCAGTACTGCACGACTGTGAACATTATACCCATGCCTTCAGGAGTCTTTTGCTATTGCATTATGCTCTATTCATCTAGTCATAAAGCTGCAAGAGATATCACTGTTCATTCAGCTTCTTACCCATTTTGAAATATCGTTGAGGCTTACAAGTGCATTTATTGGACCTGTACATAGTCTGCATGGCCAGCAGCATAGCAACTTTACAGTTCAATATTTCATTTGAAAATTATGCTGTAGTTAGTACTGCTGCCTCATTCCTCCAGTAGAGTGTGTTCAGTTCCCATGAAGTCTGCAGGTGATTCAAATTTTATGGCTTTTTCTCCAGACCTTTCAGTTTTCTTTTACATTCCAAAGAGGGGCTTGTGATGGATTGCTTCCCCACCCAGTGATGGTTCTTGTTTTGTGCCTGATGTTGCCAGGACAGGTTTATCCCACATCCCTAAAACTGATAAAGATCATTCACAGAATAGACAGATGGATAGGTTATGGTTTCCTATTTTTTATTTTAGTGCTTTGCAACCAAATAACTGGGTCTGGGTGAATGATCTTCAACAGGTAATCCTGGCTGGAGACTATGATGATGCCATTGGTACAGAAATTAATTAGGTCATTTGCATATTTTTATGTACAAAGTAGTAATAATTTGATGGTGTATTTATTTTATGCTATTTTTGGTGACATCTTCGTTCACCCTTTCTGTGTGTTATGGATGCCACCATACTACCCTCTGCCAGTCATATGATTCAGACATAACATTTCTCTAAATACTTAACATAATACATCACACATAGCAGCACTGTATCACTGCTTTGTAAGATGGTGGTGTGCTTAAGTGGATCATTGCATTTTATTTCATAGATGAAAAACACTTGCAGAATAAATGAATTTTGAATTCAAAAGCAAATATTAGGAATTTTTATCTTGTTCTTATTTCTTGACTTTTCTTTTAATTATTTGGATTTTCTGGTATTTCTGACTCTTTTCGTTAAACCCTGTTAGTCTGATTACTCTTTTCAGAATTCCCCTTAAACCTAATTAAATATCTGATGCTCCATTTTAAATCATAGTATTGGGATGACAAATGCATACATGCAATAAATGTCCACAAATTTGGGGAATTTTATTTTTGGCAATATGAACAAAAAACTTACCTTGAACTAGTTTTTACTTGAAAGTATGTCTAAATTAAGCAGGGTCCATGATTTGTACACAGCTCTCAGGAGAGAATCAATAGTTAGAAAACATTCCGCAATAATGAGCAGGTAAGAGGTTACAAAAGTATTCATTTTCATGAGAGTGCACTGCCTAGAGTAAAAGTATTACAATTATCTTAGAACAAGGTCATGGGGAGCAAAAGTCTATTATGGCAGGCACAGCAGCATTCCCTTTTTGAAAATATGTATCTTCCAGGCCATGCGTCTTGAGATTCAGTTCAGATGATGAGCAGGAAAACAGCACTGGCAGAGAGTTAGTGCAGCCAGACTCGATTGAAAGATGGAGACAGAGTTTGTGAAGACAGTGGGAGAGTTGTGTGGAGGCATTGGTTTTGTGGACAGTTGATCAGATCCAGCCCTCTTGCAGACATGGACTTGATTCTGCAGCTATGAATTATTTTGAATTTATTTTCTTGATTACTTTGTGTTCTCCTGATTATTTCACTTATTTGTATTTTGTATAATAAAATCCCTATTTTGGAAAAAGCTTTTGAATTTTCATTCTTTTTTGTTTTTCTACTATAGTTAAAGTGGCCCCGTTTCCACTTGTATCGAAGTCTACTTGTTGCAATAATCTACTCCAGTTGCTTTAAAATGTGGCTAAATATTGTGACAGCATGGTTGCTGGAAGATGAAGGTGTCTCAGGCTACCACAGCATCAGAGACGATGAGATTGTTGCATCTGTGATAGGAGAGTTGGCCAAACAATAGGCAAAAAAGCATGTGCATCAATGAGCCTTGGGCATCCATGACCTTGTTGTTGGTTCACCACTTGTCCATGCTTGATCAGTTTTGGTAGGTAATAACAACTGAATACTGGGAACACCCCATAAGACCTATGGTTTTGGAGATGCTCTGATCAAGTTGTCTAGCCATTACAATTTGGCCCTTGTCAAAATCACTCAGATCCTTTTGCTTGCCCATTGTTTCTGCTTCCAACACATCACCTTCAAGAGCTGACTGTTCACTTGCTGCCTAATATACCCCACCCCTTGACAGGTGCCATTGCAACAAGATAATCAATGTCATTCACTACACGTCAGTGTTTTTAATATTCAGGCCGATTGGTGTATATAGTACATTTTCACATAGTATATAAAAATATTAAACCCTGTTAACAAACCCTGTTAAAGTGCAATAAAATGAGTTCCTTCCCAGTCAATCTTGGTGGTGATCTCATCAGACCTGCCTCTACTGCAAAGAATCTTGGTGTCATTTTTTATTCCTCCCTTTTTTATTCCGCCCACATAAATCACATTAAGAAACTTTTTTACTTTCACCTCCGTAACATATCCCGTGTTCGCTCCTTCCTCTCCTTTTCTAATGCTGAGAAACTTGTCCCTGCTTTTGTCACATCCCGCATCGATAATTGTAATTCCCTACTGGCAGGTGCCCCTTCTAATGTTATATCACACCTCCAGCTTATTCAAAACTTGGCTGCAAGAGTCCTTACATGGACCAGCACCAGCAAGCACATAACACCCATCCTGCTTCACCTTCACTGGTTCCCTGTGTCTTACAAAACTGAATATAAAATTCTAATAACCTACAAAGCCTTATACGACCTTCTCCATCACTATATGCCTGTCCGCCCACTAAGATCCTCTGATTCTGGTAATCTTGTTGTACCCCACACTAATCTACTCTCCATGGGTGACAGGGCCTTCAGCTGTATAGCACCGAGACTCTGGAATGACCTACCAAAATTAATTAGATCAGCTGACTCCATGAATTCTTTTAAAAAACAACTCAAAACTCATCTGGGGGGTATTTTTCGTACGTGGATTACTCGCTTAGCCAGATGTAATTGTTGACGATTTGGCCTGATCCTGGATCTGTCGGTTTTTTGAAACTCTTGCTGGAAGTGTTGTCATAGCAACACATCCAAATCCGCAAACCTGCTCGGAGCAGGTTTGTTCTACGTAAACAAGGATTAGTTTACACACGTGATCAGTGACGGTGCGTGGAAGTCATCCAGTCAGGGCTTCGCCGTTCATGAATGAGCGACCAATTGATATTGGTGCGCAAATTATACGAAGAGAATTTCATATAAAGAGGGTTTTGCGCGATCGGCAAGATCCTTTATTGCCCCCAGAGGAAATTCTGAACGAAAGATACCGCTTTAGCCGAGGGGGAATATTGTACCTCAAAGATTTATTAGCTCCGTATATTCGAAGTCAAACTCGGCGAAGTCAGGCTCTCACAACCACACAGACAGTACGCATTGCTTTGAGGTTTCTTGCAAGCGGCACTTTGTTATATACTGTAGGCGATGCGGAACATCTATCGAACAGTGCAGTTTGCCAGGCAATTCGTAAAGTCTGTTTGGCTCTGAAACATTTCCTTCAGTTTTCATTGTGTTTCCTGGACACCTGCATGCGCAGACAATAAAAGAGGTGTTTCATGCCATTGCAGGTAGGTAATACACAAGCTAAAACACCCACAGTTCCATAAAGAATCCCACAATCAGCCTAACATTCTCATTACCAGGATTTCCAAATGTGATTGGGGCACATGGAACTGATCAGAGTGGAGTTTGATCAAACATTATTTGGAAAATGTACCTCTCCTCCTGATGAATAATCAGACACAGTGTCTTCATCAAATATTTCACCTTCGTTAATATCTTGTTGGTCAGACACAGGTTCAAGGGATATGACATTCCCTGCAACTGACCCAACAAAAAAGAGGGCTATATGGAACATACCTATAGCACACATGGAGGACAAATATGCAATGATCATCCTTTACCTGAAATGAAGTGACCACTGCTTCCTGCCACTGGTTCTGAGGAGGAGCTTCCCCCTGGAATGCCCTCAGAAACAGGGCGATGGGCATTTTGCTGGAGAGCCAACTCTTCTGCAGGGGTTAGGTGTGGACCGCGTGGACCTCCACCTGTTTTTTGCTTGTCTGCCTCCTTATTAGCTTTAAAATTAATGTTTTTTATATTATATATGATTCTTTATGTCAACAATTCTTTAAATAGTTATATACCAATATTTACCAGTTTGAAGTATATTCTTGTACTTCACTTTAACCTGTTCCCATGTTCTCCTTGTGCTCACGTTTGATCTGGAATTATGACATATTAAATAATAATTAATCTGACACATAGGAAATGAAACGCTGCATTCAGTAAGTACAATGCACACTACTTAGCGTTTAATTTGCCGGCACTTTTTGCCAGCCGTCTTTTCTGGTCTGGGCTGCTTTTGCAGTGTTACCCCTTGTGTATATTAAATCTTGAAATTCTTTGTGTCCTTCAAATAAAAGGTCTTGCGCCGCGTGTGTGAAAAAAAATGCACCCGTTCTTTGGTCATTTTGTTACAGCCTATCAAAGACTTGCTAATCATGTTTTCTAGACTCAATATATATGGGCTTTTCACTCAGCGCGGGCGCGCGCATTCATCTCGTATGATTAGATCCAGCTAAACTAATCTAATACACAGCTGCGTTTGAAAAACCTACTTATCTGGATGAGTTTCACTGGCATTAACTCATCCAAGATGAGGCACCTGATCTCGGATGGTTTAAGCGACGTACAAAAAATACCCCCCCTGTTCAGGAAGGCGTTTAGCTCTACCTGACTTTATTACCCTTCTTTCAGTTTACCTGTATGTCAAGATGCTCATGTAACCTGTGTGTGTGGCTTGACCATCAATTATATTGCCTGTTAGGCTTTTCTCTGAATTACTATCTTACTCTTCTTTTATTTATTTGGTTTAGTACAATGCTATATACTGTATAC
The DNA here is from genome assembly GCF_900747795.2 of Erpetoichthys calabaricus. Lineage (NCBI taxonomy): Eukaryota > Metazoa > Chordata > Cladistia > Polypteriformes > Polypteridae > Erpetoichthys > Erpetoichthys calabaricus. The sequence continues at coordinate 105,978,171 of NC_041404.2, forward strand.
CCTGCCGTTCTTTCTAAACTCTGTGAAGTGCCTTGAGCATGGGAAAGTCGCTATATAAATAAAATGTATTATTATTAACAACAGATGTTTGGATCAATGAAGCAAAGGCACTACCTTCCTAACATATAGTCTGTTGCTCTGAGAATGTCTTAAATATATACTTACATATATATAGTATTCACCAGTGGGTGTCTCTGAGACCCAAACCTCAGACACAGTAAAGCCCAGCACACATGTTGGTTTAAAAAAAGATATTTAATAAACCAGAGCAACTTTCCAAAATCACAATTACAATAATCTGTCACAATAAACACAAAATAACCAAATTCTTCCTCCTTCATCCTCAAACCACGAGTGTTGCCACTTACCTGATGTGTGGTGGCGGGAATCTTTTCAAGCAAGACATGGGAATGCTTCTGGTGTCAGGCTGTGTCTTCCTGGAAGCACTTCCAGGCCATATACAAGGTAGGGAGATCCTCCCCTGACAGCACCCTCGGTCAGCACCCAGGGACCTTGATAGGATTGCACTTCAGGACTCCAGCTCCCAAGCACCCCTTCAGGTAACCCAACTGGGCTAACACAAGAGGACCACTGCCATTGGCCTATGGGGGATAGAACTTCTCCCAACTCCTGGCTTCAGCTGGTATTAAACAACATATTAGTCCGGCTGGGCACAAAGTTATTTCTTTATCCAGCCTGTCTCCTCATCTGTCCTTCTGTCCTGGCCTCTACGTAAGAAACTGTCCTCCTTCTTGCCTGTTCTCCTCCTACATTGCATATATATTACTACCTACAAATATGCAAACCATATTACAGACCTTCATTTCCATATATAGAGTGAAAAAAAAGTATAGTAAATATATATTGAAAGAAACAAGAAAAAAAAAAAAACAAGAAAAAGGTTTTTGCTTCCATCCTGTAAATTGTCAATATTATCATTATTATTCAAGAAATGTGGATATCTGCTGAGTAATCTCAAAACGACTGAGTCCAGGATGGGACTGACTGAGAATGGCAAGTGGCTGGCTTTATAAGTGCTGCGAAAGAAGAGGAGAGTCCAATGGGGCACAAGCGGAAGTGAGATCAATAAGAGAGCGTGGCCTAGAGCCGGAAGTAGAACCTAGTTGGGGTTTAGTTGGTCTTTCCTTTAATTGATCTGCAAAGGAGAAAAGACATTAGTGCTCTTCGTCAACCCCTGACCCGGCGTTTTACATTTAGTTAAGCCTATTGGCTGCCTCCCATGTGCACGTGTGCGACAATATATATATATATATATATTTTTTTTTTTTAAACAGTGCAGTAAAAATAATTGGACACACCTAGAAATGTTCATGTTTATGACAGAAGTTGATACCTTTTTTATCAAGAAAACAATAAATTGATATAAAAATACAGCCAAAAAATTACTAGAGTTGCTAACAGCTATTACTGCTTGAAATGACTGATTTCTAATCTTTTATTATCATATTATTGTAAAGCTCTATTTTCAGCAGCTACTTCTTCAGTGTCTTAATGGTTTTAGCTCATTCTTAGTTATTTTAAATGCTAGTTGGTAATTGGAGAAACCTTTGCATTTACATTAGCACTACTTAAATCTGCTACTTTGTTCACTCAGGTTGAAGGGTGCTGGAATTTCTAAAGTTTAGTTCTGGGTTCAAAAATGACCAAAATGAACAGCCTTCTAAAGAAACATGTCAGCCTATTTGTTTTTCAGATCAAAGGTTGCCAGATTGTCAAGAAACTGAATATTTTGTAATAATGTGTTATTCAAACATAAAAAATAAATAAATGGAAAGACACACGAGATGAGCAACTTTGACTATGCTTCTAATACCCAGAAATTAAAGCCTAAAATGGAATGGTGCAATTGGCAAAAACATTGAACGGGCAGCAGTTCTGTGAATAAAAACACTTTGTTAGTGAGAGACTTTAGAGGATAATTGCAGCCAAATTCACAAATGCCTAAATATTACATCACCTTTGATTTTTCTCTGCTCTTCCAAAGTAAAATTTAAAGGTCATATCTGGCCCTTCACATCCAGTTTCAGTTTGCTTTTCTTTAAACGAGATTGACTAATCTGACATCCTGATTTCATAAACATATTATATAGATTTATAAGGTCATTATTGTCACGTGTACAATGAATACAGTGAAATTCTTACTTACAAGTGCTCATCAATATGTAACATGTCACAACTCTCCAGCACCTACACGCTGTAAGATGCATTAACTACTATCTTCTCATTAGCTTTCCTTGCACTTGGCATTGCTTTAATTTGTTATACAATTTGGAATGGGAACCTGGTTAATACCTTGAATTCACACAGTTATCAAAATATATATGTGAAATATCAATATTCAGCTGATAAAGACTACATAGAAAAACCAACAAAACTGGTTTTAATGACCATACAAACAGTAGGCATTCCATTATATATTGCCTTGAAGATCATTCTCAAAAGCCTAATAATAAAAACGATCCACACATTATATCTGAAGATAGCAGTTATGTTATTGATTTGTGTGGCATTCTGTAGTTTCTTCTTCTGAATGCTTCTCATGTGTACTGTGTGGTCAGAGTCTATTTTTCCTTGGCATTGTGAAGCATACAGAAAATTACATCCCCCAAAACAGATCATCACTGAATGGAATGTGCTCCTTCCATCACAGAATCACAACAGACAGGGTATGGTAGGGCTGTTCACTTGGGCATTTATCCATCATCATCCATCTGGTAAATGGTCTGTGTTTTGGGTCAGGTTCATTTTTTTGTGTTATAGTTAATTGTGCTGTTGCAGTCAAGGTTCATTCAAAGAAGGTAGAGTTATTTCTGTTACACACATTATTTGCTTCTCCTTTTACTTTTTATTTTAGACACTCATAGCCTCAATGCAACTTGTGGGTGGGGTGCCTGCTGAGCCAGTCTTAGTGTGTTCCTGGCTTTCCTTAATAAAATAAATAAACAGCTATTTATTTAGTGCGTATTTCAGCACCCCAGTTGTTACGGGCTTCCTGAAACACTTGTATTTGCATACCTGTCAAGACGACCTTTAAACTTTTTGACATTAGAGGCTTTTCACATACAGAAATACATCTCATCATAAATGGTGAAATGAACAGTAGCTAAATACAACCTTTCTCTGAAACAGAACGCCCACGCATTGTACAGTGGTAAATATGGTAATCGTATATAAAGGGAAGTTGTTCAGTTTGGTTTCATTTGTTTGAAACATTATGGATATATATTCCAAAGACTTAAATTCTTGTACTATATAGACAATAATTCTGAAACATAATTAAAAATTTAGAAGCTGGTTTTCCGGTGATTTCTGCTTAATGATTTGAACAGGGGGATGGTAAAGCAGATTGGTTGTAAGTGAATAATTGTCCTGGAACACAAATGTCATGTGATCCAATGCAAACAATGATATCTGAACCACACTGTGGTAAAGTGAATTAGGGGTCCAAAGTAGTGCAGAAATTATAAATAAGAACAGTGAACTCGGACGTGGTGGGTGTTGGTACATGTCACTGGAAAACTGTGTGGCTGCAGGGTGTTCAATGACTAAGCTGACCAATTGCTTGTTAACAAGTAGGTGCGATCAGATCAGCTGTTCATCACTGACATTTCACAGGACAGTAAGCACCTGCACCCACAGAGAAACAAAGTTTCTGAGTAAAAGAGGGGAGAGGAGAGGAATGCAGAAGAAATACAGGAGTAATATTAGGAGAAACAATTTGGAAAAGAGCAAGGAGAAAATTAGGAGGTTGAGCCAGTGTGATGAATCAAGGTGGTCTGATGACCTAGCAAGGGAGGGAGGTGGCACTCCAGGGGCAGATCGCTAATGCTGAGCAATCCGGAGGAGCAGGAGAGAGCAAGTGCTCTATGGGAAAGATACAGACCAGTCAAGGTGGCTGGCATAAGTGCCAGAATGGAGACAGCGCCTGCTGGTGTCTCAGCTCAACTGCAAAGGAACACTGGGTGAGTGGGGGAGTTGGAGAAAGTGCAGTGTACAGGTATGTGGGCTCACAGAAGAATAAAGAGAAAAGATACACGATTTTAACCCTGATTTGAATTTATACATGGATTTTTAACCTGCACAGCGATGCTGTGTTTATCTTGGATTATTTACTATCGAATTTGAAGTGCACTTTACCTGGACACTGTTTGTTGGAACACAATTCACATTTGCACCCACTGTTTGTATCTTCAATGCACTAGTCCATCTGATTTCATGACTATCAATGTCCCAGGTAGAAAAAGATGCCAAGGCTGCGGGCACCTGGACTTCACACACCCTCCTGAGAGTAGGATTCAAAAAGATTGAGAATGACGTATTATTGTTATTTATTGGTATTGTCAACCTAACTATGGTCACTCTGTGTGATACAGTAAATCCATTCAAATGTTGTGTATATCACACATAAATGTACATGTAAACCACTAGGATTTTAACCTATTTTCAAAAGACTACATATTTTTAATATGAAACATCTGAATCACCACTGCTAGTTCAGCTGACAGCCCCAGTGCAGAGAAGTTAAGTAGAACCAGTAAATTCTTATTGGGGAAAAATGTATTACTATTTCAAACATAGGTATTAAGTTCACTCAGAAAATATAATACTTAACATTAAAGAGTCAACATTACTTAGAACATAGTAGACACAAACACAGGCCACAGTGAACCAATTATATTCTGTGTTCAGGGAGGGATAAAATAATGAATTATTAGGTAAAAAAGTGATACAAATACTGAAATGGAAAAAGCTATACTCTATTATTATGATACTCTGGACTAATCTTGATATCTAATAACTTGCAACACCACAATGAAAACATACAAGATCTAAGAGAATTAAAGTACTTTTTAAATTAGTATATAAATATTTTAACACCATATTTTGACACCATAAAACAAAAATGGCAAAAAAGTCTTTGAACTCTCCAAATCTGAAGAAAAATAAAAGATTTTTTTTAATGGTTAAAAGGATGTGAATATTAAATATTTATACATATACAGTTAGGTCCATAAATATTTGGTCAGAGACAACTTTTTTCTACTTTTGGTTCTGTACATTACCACAATGAATTTTAAATGAAACAACTCAAATGCAGTTGAAGTGCAGACTTTCAGCTTTAATTCAGTGGGGTGAACAAAACGATTACATAAAAATGTGAGGCAACAATCAGATGCATTACACTAATAAACAATATGCAGTCAGTTTCAGTGTATTTATAAAGCCGCGTCAGGAATGTGGATCTTAGAAAGAAAGGGTGACCACACAGGAACAGTAGCACTGCTTTGACGCTGGGTGCCGCCAGTCTGCAAAACCGAGCGGAGAAATTGCGTACGCCAAGGTATGAGGTACCGTGGAAATGTGCGTGGCTTTACGCCAAGTTTAGGTTTTATACATCGCGACTTGAGCGTGGAAACGTTCGTACGCAACATTTCTGTGCGTACGCACCGTTTATACATGAGGCCCCTGATCTTAACCCAATTGAGCATACATTTCGCTTGTTGAAGACTAAACTTCAGACAGAAAGGCCCACAAACAAACAGCAACTGAAAGCCGCTGCAGTAAAGGCCTGGCAGAGCATTAAAAAGGAGGAAACCCAGCATCTGGTGATGTCCGTGAGTTCAAGACTTCAGGCTGTCATTGCCAGCAAAGGGTTTTCAACCAAGTATTAGAAATGAACATTTTATTTCCAGTTATTTAATTTGTCCAATTACTTTTGAGCCCCTGAAATGAAGGGATTGTGTTAAAAAAATGCTTTAGTTGCCTCACATTTTTATGCAATCGTTTTGTTCACCCCACTGAATTAAAGCTGAAAGTCTGCACTTCAACTGCATCTGAGTTGTTTCATTTAAAATTCATTGTGGTAATGTACAGAACCAAAACTAGATATAACTATATTATATATATATATATATATATATATATATATATATACACACATATACATACACATACACACACACACACACACACAGAGGCATGGGCAAAAGTAGGTTTACAGTTGTTTGTATGGAAAGACACATACACGTTATGATTATTACAATAGCTTTATTAACTTTATTACCTCAAAAGAATGTCACAATAGCACAGTGCACTTAACAGCCATCTTATAAGTGCTCAGATTGCTGGCCTTGTGTACTCACAACTATAAATCAACTATTGCCCACCTCTGTATATATTATATACACACAGTTCTGCTTTATGATATCACAGGCTTTAAAACTTATAGGTTGAAGGTGAATGACTGTTCTGAAACCTAGTCTTGTTGTTTCAAAAACAACAGAAATGTAGGGATATCAGATCTGCCATCCCAGCAGCACTGGAAAAAAGGCCTATACCAACCCTTTACAGCGTGTCATTTTATCACAGGATCAAATCACCCACACTACCTCACTTGCACATGCCCAGTTTGAAACTGACAGTTAGCTTAAGAAAATATGGAAGAATAACAGACTCCATACAGTCAAGACCAGGCATAGGGAGTACAATATGCTAAGAGCCAGCAAAGTATTAAGTACGCATAGTTGAAACAATATTAATTGAAACATGGAAAGTGAAAGTAGTGTCTCTTAAAAACCTACCACATAACAAAACAATCCTGTACCTACTCCCACCTTAGCTACAGTCCTAGATGGATACCTATATTAACCCCATCAGCTTCTTTAGCTAACTTTAGCATTCAGCTTCTTGTGCTATACTTTAAAACTTAGTTTAGTCATTTATTAACTGCTACATTATAATATTATTGATTAATCAAACGTGATTACAATATGACAATTGTTCAATTTTTGTAAAATACAATGACTGATCATGGTACAATTTACATAAAATAGAATGATTAAATGAAGCTCTCTGGTCACATAACGCCAGCAGTATGATATTTTTGACCAATGATAAATAATTCTACCTTCTTTACAAAATCATTTTCCCATCTCCAGGTAGAGTGCAAAATGAAGAATGAGACACACGTGAAGCTTGTTTTTCTTCACTTTCACTTGACGGTCGATTTATGTGCACAGATAGTGTTTTAGTATTTAAAGGTATTCACAACTGCCTGTTGCAATTGAACGTGTAGCTCCATAAAGCAGTCTGCATCTGGGAAACAAACATGAAAACTGTAAAATCAGTAAGAGCTGAAGCTACCCAACCAAAGTATAAAGAAGTTAATCCTAGAACTGCTGTGCAAATAATATGGACTATAAAAACCAATAACAATAATGCAATGATGCAGAGTGGTAAACAGCATTTAAGAAATATTCAAATACAGTATAAAGTAATGCAAGTCACAATCCTTATTCAACTGATCTCAGTTTTTGCATTCAAATAGTTTTTTAGTACATGTAATCATATTTAAATACTGACAGCCCTACTTAGCATATTCTGCTCAGTTACATGGTTTCCCTATTTCATCTTCATCAAGAGAAATTCTTGCATAGGGTTAATGTTTCAAGCCTGGTTTTACTGTCAACTTAATGTATGGCTCTATTGAACTTTACACTCATGCGGCAAACAATATTTCTCATTTTAAGTTTGTTACTGTTGTATTGTTCTGTCTACATTTTCCTTGTGTGGCATAAATTGAGAGATAAAAATATTCAATGTCATAATGGACCTGGAAGGTTTTCATTATAAGTTCCATCAGTCCCAGAACTACACATGAGATTTGGGTCATCTAATGCAACAGCAGAAGAATTCTCTCCGCTGTGAACATTCAAGTGAAAACTACTCTGGTGTGCACTGTTCTTCGCAGTGTGTACTCTTTTGTGGGCTTCAAGGCCTCCTTGTCTAGCAAACTTCTTGCCACATTCTGTACAGTTAAATGGCTTTTCCACTGAGTTGCAAGATGATGAACTCTCTCTAACGTGAACTTTCTGGTGCAGTTGATATCCACTTTGGTGGGCAAATGTCTTTTCACAAAAAGTACAACTATATGGCTTTTCTCCAGTGTGAGTTCTTTTATGTGTTTGAAGGCTGCATTTTTGTGTGAATCTTTTCCCACATTCAAAACAGACAAATGGCCTCTCCCCAGTATGAATTCGCTGGTGTATTTTAAGAGCACCTTTCCTAGTGTACCACCTTCCACATTCTGAGCAGCCAAATGGTTTCTCCCCAGTATGACTGCTCTGGTGTTGTTGAAGCATTCCTCTTTTTATAAATTTTTTCCCACATTCAGTGCATTCATATTTCTTTTCTCCAGTGTGAATCTTCCGGTGGCGTTGCAAGCTGTATTTGTGTGGGAATATCTTCCCACACTCAGGACACTCATGAATGACTTTGACTCGGATATTTTGCTGGCTTGGATCTTTTGAATTGTTTAGGATTTGCTTTTCTGCATTTGTCTTGTTGCTGGTTTTACTTCCAAATTGAATATTCTGGTCAAATGTAGGATTCCCCAGCTTCTTTAACATAATAAGATATTTTGGAAAACTGTGAGGGGGCACTGTGATGGAAATATTATTGCTTTTCTCACCAACATTCCTCCAAGTGACATTCACTATGGAACAATAAAAACAAACAAAAAAACTTTTATTAGACAAATAAAAACAAACCAATTTAAAAAAACACCACTGTACTGTCTTTAAGAAAATATCATAAATGAATGAGAAAACAGCCTATTAAACTAGTCAGGTTCATTTTTACAGTTATGGCTGATTATCACAAAATTTAGCACTGGAGGTGACATATCCCACCAAGGTCACACATGTGGAAAAAATTGACACTAACTGCTGTCAATGGATGCAAATATACAAAGAAAAGAGAAGTTTTTATGCTGCTTTTTCACTAGCACATGTCCTGGAGTATAGGCAATAGGATTCTCTATAGGCATTATGCAAATTTGTTTATCAAAATGAAGAATTTAAATTTGTCTCTAAACCTTAACTCTAATCCAATCTAATGATTTGAGAACTGAGCTTACAGCATTTGGTGAGAATTCCTAACTTAAGTTACAACCTTTCTGTACTTCCAGTTAAAATAATGGCTTCTACAGCCTAGAATAAAATATTACAGTAGATAATGCTGCTTGACACAAATGAATGCAGTACAGGGCATCATATATACAGGAAGAAATGGTCTCAACAATGACAATTAACCAATCTGAATTTAATAACAACATTCAACCTAATATTAGTATCAATAGCTTTATGGATTTCAAACTCAGCAGTCAGCTTTCAGATATTGCAAATCACAAAATATCACAACTTATATGTACTCCAGTAAACGTTAATGACAGAACTGTACATTTTATAATTGATTTCTCAAATCAAATATATTACATGTCTCTTACACCTAATTCCAATGAAGCTGTTGGTAAATATTCAGTATTTACGCTGAACATAAGTAATACATTTTTAATGAACAATGTTATTTAATGATTTCTTTTAGACCAGGGGTCTCCAACTCCAGTCCTGGAGAGCTACTGAGGCTGCAGGTTTTCATTCTAACCCTTTTCTTAATTAGTGACCAGATTTTGCTGATAATTAACTCTTTGCCTTAATTTTAATTGATGCACATCTTAAGACTCAGGCCCCTTAATTATTTTTTTACTTAATTAGCAAACAAACAATATTAAGACACAAAATGTACTAACACATAAGCAACAACCTGTGTCCATCACACAATAACTGAAAATAAAGAAAGGTGACGGCCTCAGTAATGGTGATCTGCTCAGGTCCACAAAACATTTTGACTGCATTCTTAAAAAAGAAAATCAACAATTTTGGAAATGTCTGCCATAGCGCAATGAACACCGTGGAATTAAATAACAGGATAATTAGCATCGGGAATTGGCTTCAAATTAAAAAATTTAATGAAGTGAAGTTGGTTGGAGTTTGAGGCCCCCACTTAGTTGGTCATCTGTTGGCTCACTTCACATCAAATTTATGTTTAGGTACTGTTTAAAAAAAAAAAGAATCAATTCAGCGGTCACAGTCTCAAGAAAAGTCAATTAAAACAAAGGGAAATAGTTAATTAGCAGCAAAAACTGGTCACTAATTAAGAAAAGGGTTAGAATGAAAACTTGCAGCCACAGTAGCTCTCCAGGGGCCTCATGTATAACGCTGTGCGTAGAACTCACACTATAACATGGCGTAAGCACAAAAGCAGGATTGTGCGTACACACAGAAAAATCCAGATGCAGGAATCTGTGCGCACGCAAAATTTCACGTTCTTCCACTACATAAATCCCGATCAGCGTGAAAAGTAACGCACGTGCCTTCTGTCCCGCCCCAACTCCTCCCAGAATTACGCCTCTTTGAATATGCAAATCAATATAAATAGCCTTCTGTGAAAAGACAATGGGAAAAGCACAGGGGAAAATATAAGAATTTCAGCGAATACCAAGTGGAGGCAAAGGAAAAACGTACTATTTGTTGGTTTAAACAGTGGTATAATCAACAAAAGAAAGTTGATCGAGTGACAGAGTGTCAGGAAAAACTCGAAAGATCAAATTCACAAAGTCGCACAGTGCCCGAAATAAAAAAGAAATCACATATCAAAGTCGCTGTGAAAAGGCGAGTCGTAGCCCACCGTCTGAGTGTCATATGAAAGCGTATTAGGGTACAAACAAAAAACATAGGCACACAGTGGGGGAAAAAGCACGAAATGTCAACTTTAATCTCGAAATTTCCACTTTAATCACGTAGTTTATTTTGCCATTAAAGTAGAACATCATAAACTTCATCTTAAAATCGTTTATTTTACTAGTTTCTCAAGTAGCATGTTAAAGTCTTTGTTCTGTATTTGATCTTCTATGTGCTCTGTGTGTGTGAATCACTACGTGCTTCCGTTCTTTCTCTTTCTCCGACAGGACACAGAATGCATTACATTCGAGATATTACAGCTCTCTGAATAATTAAAATACTGAGATGTATACGTGATATCATTTTCATGATGATAGGAATGAAAGCATGTTATTAAACATGGGAACACGGTGGCGCAGTGATTGTTCATATCTCACGCAAGAGGCTTGCGGTGCCATGTGCGACCTTCGATGAAATAATTTATTACAGAAGTACTGTCTCTTTCAAATGTAGTAACCTCCAATTCCTGTCCATACTTTTCTTTCTCCAATCGCCACACAATCAGCTCTGTAATAGACGTTAAGCCATTTTTAAGCTTAGAACGCCGATTCTTCAAAACTTTTAAGGAACATTGAAATATCTTCGTTGTACATGTTTTATTATTCTATTCGTCTATCCTTCCAGTGTCGTGTCAGCAAGAATACAGCGCAAGGCAGAAGCTATCCTTGAACTAGCTATACGCTGCGGCACCGTGTCCTCACATGTTTAATTATTAACAATACAGATTACTTAAATGAAGTTAAAGTTTTATCTGTATACTATAAGCAACATATTTTGCTGCATTTCATCTTAAAAATGATATTGTCATCATACGCGCTTTATAAAGTAGCGCAGGTTGTGCAATATTATAACTGTAGTGTAAGTTTACAGTGAGGTGATTGTACTTATAAGTACAAACAGTTCTACAAGGAGCACTTGATAGACTGATTGAGTGCGTTTATAGTTATTGGGATGAAACTGTTTCTGAAACGCGAGGTCTGTACAGGAAAGGCTTTGACGCTTTTTGCCGTGGTTGAGGTAGTGTGTACTTGAAACTGTATACCGATAATTCTCTTTCCAATCATCTGCTGCTGTGATTCACACTCAGATACAGTGATATAAATACTCCGAGTGGTGCAGTGAGAGTAATATGGAAAAAGATGATCCGCAGTGGCAACCCTTAACGGGAACACCAAAAAGAACAACAAGATGCAGTGAGTGTAAAAACGCTAAAGCAGTTATGGTATTTGGAATACTATGGCTATTCCCTGGCCAATTATATTGCTACAGGTTAATTACAATCAGATGCATTACACTAATAAACAATATGCAGTTAATTTCAGTGTATTTATAAAGCCACGTCAGGAATGTGGAGCTAAGAAAGAAAGGATGAGCACACAGGAACAGTAGTTTGACCATTCTGTGGACCATTATATTGTTACAGGTTAATTACAATCAGATGCATTAAATTTATGAACGATAAGCGGTTAATTTCAGTGTATTTGATAAAGCCGCCGCCGTGGATGTGGATCTAAGAAAGAGTAACCACACAGGAACAGTAGCACTGCTTTGACGCTGGGTGCCGCCAGTCTGCAAAACCGAGCGGAGAAATTGCATACGCCAAGGTATGAGTTACCGTGGAAATGTGCGTGGCATTATGCCAAGTTTAGGTTTTATACATCGCGATTTGAGCGTGGAAAGGTTCGTACGCAACATTTCTGTGCGTACGCACCGTTTATACATGAGGCCCCAGGACTGGAGTTGGGAGACTCCTGTTTTAGACCAAAAAGAAATCTGTAACCTCACAACTAAAACACAGCTTTAATGGGGTATGAATCTGAGTAAAAATACAGAAGCTACCTTGACTATTGTAATTACAATTCACAACAGGGCATTACATACTACAATCTTGATTTTATTTATAAGAACAGATTTGCAGACTACTTTATGACAATGAAGTTTCCATCACAATATTTTTGTAAAACAAATTAATGCTAATAAAACTGAACAATACCTCTTCTATTCTGCAATAACACAGTGAATATGTGAAAATTACTTGTAGTTAAATTTGGATAAAAATCAGCCATTATTATAATTAAAAAAAGACAATTACTGACTGTTAATCTGAACAGTATGTTCTTCAGTTTGACTACGGAAGGAAACAAAAACTGCATCTGTTTGTTTAGCAGCACAAGTACAATATACGTTTAGTAAGGATTAAGATATAGGAGGCTCTTTCAGACTCAATGAACATATATCAAAGATGATCAATGCTGGTCATGGAGGACCGCAGTCCCTGCAGGCTTTTGTTCTAACCCAGTTGATTAATTAGGAAACAAAAACAGGTCTTATTTAATATCATGATTTGTTAGTGTTTTAACTGTGCAATGTGAGGTAATTATTAAATCAGTTTTTTTCCTTTGTAATGACATAATCTATACGATTTTAAGCCAAAAATGGATGAGTAATTTTCAGTCTTTTAGTTTCTCTTCAGTTTCCTTCTGAATGCTTTGTTAAGCCAAATACAGTAATCCCTCGCTATATCGCGCTTCGCCTTTCGCGGCTTCACTCCATCGCAGATTTTATATGTAAGCATATTTAAATATATATCGCGGATTTTTCGCTGCTTCGCGGGTTTCTGAGGACAATGGGTCTTTTAATTTCTGGTACATGCTTCCTCAGTTGGTTTGCCCAGTTGATTTCATACAAGGGACGCTATTGGCAGATGGCTGAGAAGTTACCCAACTTACTTTTCTTTCTCTCTCTCTTGCGCTGACTATCTGTGATCCTGACGTAGGGGGTGTGAGCAGGGGGGCTGTTCGCACACCTAGACGATACGGACGCTCGCCTAAAAATGCTGAAAGATTATCTTCACGTTGCTACCTTCTGTGTGCAGCTTTTAAGTATGCTGCACGGTGCTTCGCATACTTAAAAGCTCAAAGGGCACGTATTGATTTTTTTATCTGTCTCTCTCTATCTCTCTCTAACTCTCTCTCTCCCTGCTCCTGACGGAGGGGGTGTGAGCTGCCGCCTTCAACAGCTTTGTGCCGCGGTGCTTCGCATACTTACAAGCCAAACAGCCCTATTGATTTGTTTGCTCCTTTGAAGAGGAAGATATGTTTGCATTCTTTTAATTGTGAGACTGAACTGTCATCTCTGTCTTGTCATGGAGCACAGTTTAAACTTTTGAAAAAGAGACAGATGTTTGTTTGCAGTGTTTGAATAACGTTCCTGTCTCTCTACAACCTCCTGTGTTTCTGCGCAAATCTGTGACCCAAGCATGACAATATAAAAATAACCATATAAACATATGGTTTCTACTTCGCGGGTGGCTCTGGAACGCAACCCCCGCGATGGAGGAGGGATTACTATAGTGCACGATGAATACACACAGGTGTAAATAAAAACAAAATTGATGGGGAACTGTTGGTTCCTTTGTCTTTTGCATCTTATTGCTAATATGGGGGAATTGAAAACATTGAATACAGATGTTTAGACTAAAATAAAACAATTAAGGGTCCAAAATCTTAACAAGCGAGACGACTCAAAATGATGCAGAAAACTGTCACTTGAGCAATAAGTGCTTCATTGGTAATAAATTATTTATCATGAAGCAGCTGGATTGGAACAAGACCTGCAGCCCAACAGGAACAACATCTCTCCCCCCTGAATTAGAGAGTCTGAGTCTTAAATAGCAAATCAATTAAATGAAGTTAATTAGCAGCAAAAAATGACCACTACTTAAGAAAATGGTTAGAATGAAAACCTGTGGCCATTGTGGCCTTCCAGGATTGGATTTGGGCATTGCTGATCTATGGCAATGATGTGAATCAATTCTTTCAATGAGAATTTCACATAATGCATGTAAATGATCTATATAACATTATTACAAAATACATGTTTATACTCTGAGAGATTACTTGTTGTCAACCAAATAAATTTTAAAAATCTTTACTGTAAAAATCATCAGCATGTCACCTGTGGGCTTTTAATCCTCTGGATCACTGCTATGTCCAATCACATGTCAGTACTTCTGCTGCTAACTTATAAGCCGAGACTGAAATATGACGAATGAGCAAGAAAAGCAGTTCAGTGCTGAACTAAAGAAACAGCAAAGACCACAGAACTGATTTGATTACACAAACAAAGAAATGTTTGGAGACTCCTCATTAGACCCTGAGTATGCAAACGTTGCAATGGGAGTCATCAAAGTGAGTGAAAAACTATCCACATATTTGCTAATAAACTTCAGATTATTGGTGATATCAGAAATTTATCAAAGGCACACCACAATGCATTTCTAAACTGAGACAGGTAGAATTTCAGGGCACATTTTAAAAACCAGTAGTAACCAATTAGTTAATGTCATCAGTGACATCTTAAATATTTTACTGAGGACATCTGTGGTTCTCTCCTGCTTCAAAAGAACAATTAATATCCTTGTGTTTAAGAAAATAAAAGTGGACTGTTTGAATGACTATAGACCAATGGCACTCACTACAATCACGAAGAAGTGCTTGAGAGACTAGTGCCGGCACACATTAAACAGAAAAGTCCACCTTCAATTTGCATATCATCACAGAGGATGTCATACTCTTTGGAATTTAAAATATCCTAGAATATCTGAATAATAAAAACTGTTATGCCACAGTCCTATTTAAAGACCTCAGGTCAGCATTTAACACATTTGTACTGTTACAGTTGACCACCAAATTCCTGGGTTTAGAACTTGGTGCCAACCTATAAAATTGGATTTTGGGATCCTAAACAATAGACTTCAACAGATATCATCATGTGTGAAAAGGCAGCATCAACATCCTCCACACTGGCCCTCCAGACCCAGCTCCATTGCCATCATTAAATTGCTGAGGATTCCATTCCAGCATCATAGGCCTGATCACCAACGATGTGCCATCTTACAGAAGAGAGGTTTATCTGCTGACATAAAGGTGCCAAACAATAATCAAAGCCTAAAAGCCAGCAAAACCAAGGAACTAGTCATAGACATCAGAAAGGAGGAAGCAGACCACTCATATTTACATCAGATAGGACGTTTTTGAGAGGATGAGCAGCTTTATATTTCTTGGACTGATTATCACTGACAAGCTGATTTCATTTTAAGCATAACACATTTCAATTCTTGTCAATAAGGCTTACCAATACCGCTAATTCCTCGGATGTCTCCAATTTTTCTATCTGGTCTCACTAACCCCTTTAGGTGCACAGCATCAATCCTCAATGGCAGCATCACAAACAGATATGGCTCATGCTCAGCTTAAAATTGTAAAGCCCTGCAGAGGGTGGTGAAATCACCATTATAACATAACATCTGCCAACTCACAAGGCAGGAAATGGACCTGAACAGAGCAACTGTCCTTCACAAGCCCTATTTCACACTCATAAGGTGCTAATTAGGCACTGTCCATTAACCTTGCCTGCACATTGGTGGGTATATGGGAGTAAAACAACACAGACATGGGAAAAATGTGTAGACTTCCACATGGACAATAACTAGGATGTGCATAGGATTCACATCAAGAATACTCAATCTGTGAGGCAATACTGCTATTGTTATAAGGTTGCTGAAATTGCATTTTTAGTAATTGTGTTTAAGGTTGTGATTGGCTGTAACTTAGTTTATCCCCCACCTGCTTTTCGTGATTGCTCATGTGATACCTGACATCCCTCTCACTTTGATCAGCTTCATCCCTTCTGTCCTTCAAGCAGGGCCTCAGCACAATCCACAGCAACATGCCACAGTAATGTCACTTTAACCATACTATATTTGAAAATGTACATGATACTCTGAACTTGAAAAGGGAAAGTGATCCCTAAAAATAAAACAAAAGTGAATTAACAGATTTGGCTGGTAAAATGTCAATTATTTTCAAAACGGATTAAGTCGAGTAAGTACATATACATACACGTTAATTATAAATACGTTAGTCTAAAAAATGCCCTCCAAATTACTCAACAGGCTAATTGGTCTGTGTATCTTTTAAATTTTACTCGTTCTGGTAATTTCTGAAAATTACTGGCTTCTGCCTAAGGGTAGTGTCTTCTTAAAGTGAACAGACTTCTATAGAAAATGAAAAACGTTTAGAAGACATTCAGGATAAAGCTGTGGGAAGGCCTACATCAATTAATTAATATCCATATTCAAAAGGCATTAAACATGGTTTTAAATACATTCCAGACATATCTGAGTACTGAAAGGCATGCCAGCAACTCAACTGGATCAGGTTATCTTTCCTACAAATATAATGTTGGAATTGTGTGGTATATGGATGTCTCTGTGTAAAACAAAGTTTGAGTGTTCAATTCATTTTAACTGCCTAAATGGTACTTGCTCTGCTCAGTACATTTTATATTTATAACTGACATTTCTTTATGTAATTAGGCATACTTTGGAACAGTTACACATTCAGCATTGCTCCGTTTAGTAATTTATGTCTGGCAGGATCTGATCAGTAATATTTTAGAATAAGCTTTTAAAACACTGAGGATTCTTCTTCTCCATTTACTTATTTTTACTAGCTTTAAGTTTTACTCTGCTGGCTTAGCTCTCTTTCTCAGCGGTGGGGATTGATTGTTTTCGATCTTATGTTTGTAAAAATTGATTTATTTGTATGGAATGTTGTGTGATTTTAATAAAATCAAAAAACAAAAGTGATTTGAGTCTACTGTATCATTCTAACATATGATACTGTCACTTAAAATTTATGCACCAACTGCCTTTCACTGTACATTAACATATACTGAAAAAATCAAATTTAACTGACGCTGCGATTTAAATAGTTGTAATTAGTAACTGATAGGTATATGAAAGGCTCTACATTAAATACATTTCAATTAACTGATTGGCTGAGCAGGAAGAAAGCACTAAAGGTAGAATAGCAACTTTGAAAATCTTTCAAGTATTTAGTCAAAGACAGATCAAGACTGAGGCTGTATAGAAGATTGAAAAGAAAGAAAAAGGTTATGATTCAAAAAACAAAACAAAACAAAAAAAAAACAACTTGTTCATATTATGCAGGAAACAGACTGTAGCATGCATCATGTAACATTCCAGAGTACCCCATTCAAATATGATGTTAAAAACTGTTGAGATACGGAAAACACAAAACTCAATCACCTTTTCAAAAACAAAAAATCCTAATATCATACAATTCTCTAAGAACAAGGCAAAAACAACATTCTATTACATGGGTGTATTTCTCAGTAGGGACTGAAGCGCTTATTAGTATACAAGGAAAAAATGAGAGAAAACACACAACAGACATTTGAAGAAAATCTTGGGCTATGGCACAAGGAAGTTTCATAAACACAGCAAGCAATATTCATCAGGAGTCTGGTGTTGAGTGTAAAAGCAACTAAAAGTTTGTAAAATGGTATGTTAAACATGCCCTTTACAGTTTGCTTCCATTTAGAGAATCCAATTCTCAAAATGTGGAAAATATGAAAAAAATAGGTTTGGTTAAAAAAAAAAAAAAAGGTTAATGCTTGGAACTCAAGCGAAAAGAACTTCCACTAAGTTTAAAATCAAGCATTTTTCCCTTTTCTCCAACTGTCAGCTAAAGTTGGAAATCAACAGTTCTTAACATTGCACCACGCACGCTGTCATATCAACCACCAACTGTAACTTGCTTTCTTTATTCTTCGGTTATAGTCTTGAATAAAAGTACACTTTTATTTATGTGAAAACAGCTGTGTCAGATGGGGTTGTATGGATTGATAAGCAGCTAAGAACTGCTGATTTCAAGTGACGGTGAGATACGAAGAAGGCAGCTTCGCCAGCGTTTGTGTGTCAGGACCCTTTTGGGGGGGGGGGGCGGTAGTATGCATCGTGGTACACTGCAGACCTATAGCGCGTCTTTATGTCAGATGGGGTTGTATGGATTGATTCTGAATGCGACTGCGAGAATGAAAAGTGAATTAAAAAAAAAAAAAAAAAGCTAACCTTTACCAGTATCATAAGTTACACCGGCTGTTACAGACTGAAATCAAATTTATGTTGTTATTCTAAAATTGTAAGAATGAGAGCAGTTCATTTCTCGAAGTGGAGCCGTGCGGGATCGAACTCGCCACCCTCTGATCCCCAGTCAGGAGCTGATACCATTACGCCACCGCGGCGGTTGTAGTAAGAGTGTCAATGTGGCATGGTAACGCGGCTTTTTTTTTTTTGTGCAGTTATATTTTTGAAGAAAAGCGCACGTGTTCTCTTATTTGTACCTTTTGTGAAAGTGTTTCTTTGATATATGGACTTCAGGCTTCATACGTTATATAGTTTATGCCTACATTTTGTCATTTACTATTAGAATATGAAAAACGTTTCTGTTTTAAAAATGTGTTTGCACAGACTACTGAACGGAACGGAACACACATGAAATGCGTGTATTCCAAATAACACTACTGTATATTATTTCCACTCTAAAACTCCACTTCAATCCCAGATAAATCAAGGCAAGCCATGAGCTACGAGAAATTCATTCTAAGTCGGTGGGGGGATGGAATAGCTGGCTGCTAGTAGCTTTTGTTTATCAGCACATTTAGATGACAAAGGACTCTAGCGGAGAGGTGCAAACGGATTTAAGACGCGATTAAAGGTGGGACGGATTTACGAGTTTTTTCGTAGGCTCTGGTAATTCTAGTGTTAAAGATTCAGGAAAGCATTACCAGATAGGTAATTGTGTGTACACACAATATAAAACTGTTCTTGTATTCTACAGGAGTTATATTAACATGTCTTCTTAACAGCTCCTCTCATATTATTGAGAATTTACACCAAAAAATTTCTGCTGTCAATTCAATGAAGTTTAAATGAAATGAAATTTAAACTCCTCCCTGAACTCACTTGGGAGTTAATTATATTATGTCAAAATATACTTTCAAATTACAAGAAAAACCTATTAAATATATAATAACTTTGAAAATGATAATACATCTTACTTATTGCTTGAGAACTAGATGTACAAGTTGGCTCTTCATCCTGTCTCTCTGTGGCACAGTCTTTAGTGGGTCCCTGTGCCTTTGCATGTGTTTTTAGAAACACAACCTTACTGAGTGTCATATAGTCTTTCTGTTTTGCACATTGATCTTCAGAAACAGGCTTCAGTTGACCTTCCAGAGTCTCTGCTATATGTGCAGAACCAGTCTTATTTGCTAGAGTGTTTAAGAAAGCCACATCTGATTTAGAGAACTCCTGTTTTATATCAGCAAGATGTGGTTCATCATTCTCCACATTTCCACAGACTGACTCCTGCTCCCAGTGCTCCTGTTTCACGGGGACAACATGGGTCTCACAGAATTCCTGTTTCACGTGTTCTTGGTCACAGAATTCCTCCTTCACCTCAATAATGTGGAATTCGCATGGCTCCTGTTTAACAGAGACTGGCTCATGATCACATGGTTCTTGTTTCACATGGTGGGAATCCTGTTCAAGTGGTTCTTGTTTCACGTGGACAGGCCAGGGTTCACTGGGCTCCTTTTTAACATGGACATATAATGGTTCCATGCTGCCCACTGCAGGAAGGCAGATAGTCTTCTGTCCTAACTTTTTAACACAGATGTGCCTTTTTATTGTGGAGCTCAAGACCAGCTTGTGCAGGAAATGCCAAAGGAACTCATGGATCAAGACCTTCTCAAAGGCAACCATATTAGTGCAGAGCAAACCTTCTTGGAAAAAAACATCTCCTATAATATCTGTAAGGAAAGAACATAGCGTACAGCTAAACAACAGCAGTTAAAAATCATAAGACAGCATTTATAATCTCATAACCATAGCCAAATGTTAAAAATCAATACAGTGAAGAAGAGCAACTGAACACCTATATAATTTTATTCCCCAACTGTGAAGCAAACTGTATGTTTAAGTTCTGTAACAATTTACACAAAATTTTAGCAAACCCACATGTGCTTAACTTTTATGTAAAGTTATTGATTCTTTGTATTGTTACCTTATATTGTACATTTAAAATAATACAAATATGACAAAATACTTCATACGGTGACTTCCTATTTCTCATACTAAAAATCTGTTTTTAGAAAGTTACTATTATTGCACTGTTTTTAAAGTCAAGGGGAAATTATGACAGAACAGCTGTTCAGGCAAAGTGGCTTATATGGCCAGAAATTTTATTCTTTCTCTAGTCTATCGGTGCAGTCTGTGTCATAATGTTTTCTTCCTCAGTGCTTTAAGAGGGAAAGCACGGCAGTGCACCGATTAGTGCTGCTGCCTTGGCTCCAAGAAACTGGGATTGGAATCGCACTCCGCCTCCCCGTTACTATCTGTGCAGAATGTGCAAGTTCTTTTCGCGCCTGCTCAGATTTCACGAACAGTATTCGAGTTTTACTTTGATTTTGCAGGTCTGACTGCATATTACCTGCAACGGACGTTAATCCCACATTTTAATCGAGTCCGTTACTGACACACTCGCCACCATGTTAATCTTGCAGCCCAATAAACAACTGGACAGCGCAAATTACTTAAATCCCTAAATTATGAACACGAGTATCACCGACAATACAGAATTTTGGCGACACTGAACTTTCGCATCATTCCTGCGCCCATTTCCCATTTATATTAATGCCCAAGTTTTCCCAAATGGGCCTATTCAGCACTTTCCGAAGCTTTTTCTTTTATTAATCGGAGCTCGCACTGAAGCACATTTCCAGCAAATGAAGTGCGTATCTGTCGTTAACGATGATTTTTCCACTTTTCTCTACTTAACCTACTCGTCTGCAAGAAATCATAAACTCATTAGAACTCCCTAATGATGCCAAACACCCAAATAACTCTCACCCTCTGGACACCGCAGTCGCCATTGATGACGTTCTAATATTTGTACGCATGCGTGTTCCATTAATCCCACCAAAGACTTCACTTCCCAGCGACACATTGCGTGGTCTCGAAGCGCTGATCAGTATGTCAAATAGCGCCCCGTAATAATCTATCATAATTCTCTTTTAACAGTGCGTATTTTCAGCAACAAAGGTACTTTCATCACCGTAGGAAAAGAAACAACACATTTTTAAGGAGATGAAATATTAGTGCAATAAAAATTATTGACACTAAGTTTTTCTTATGTTATAAGCCAATCTTCTGTTTCTCTTGCATCTATATAATTTGGGATATTAATGATATGGCATCAGCAAATTTGTATTTTCTGGTTAATATTAGTGACCTATTATATATGTATAATATGAATTTTGATATATAATTGCCCCCAAATTGCCCAGTTTCTTTATTATCGGTAAAGCGTTCCCTGCATTATGAATTTTCCATTGATTTAATGTAAAAGAATTAATGTAGTCTTATATACCCTAGCACTAATGTAACAACGCTTTCTCTTCTAAGATGCATGGAATCCTTTTGGGGAACAAAAAGAACTGGATGGAGACAGATTTCTGTTGTTAATACAAGCTGTATTCTCTGCAGCTGCTAGCACATGGTCAGGCCAAAAACAAAACAATAACAATCTTACTTCCTCTCACATATCCTTCCAGATCTTGAATGCCTAACTTTATAAACACTACTTTCTAACACATTACAACGTAACAGAGAAATTAAAATTGCAGATCTAAATGTAGGTATATTCCTATTCTCATTCTAATATAATGAACATTTACTTCTCTAATTTAATACTTGTGACAACATAACTTTACATTACTCCCTCCCTCAGGAAAGAAACGTCCACGTTTCTAGCCTTGTAAATCTATAACTTAGAAAATACATCAACAAGTTAGCGCTTAATATTTTAACCCATTACAAAGTCTTTAAAACATTTTGGTAGGATGGTAGGGCGACAAAGTTGTTGCTGAGTTGGCTCCTGCGGAACACCTTTAACAGGAGAAAGTGCTTCTGAATTTGTCCCAGATTCCAGCTGAACAGCAGGATTATTGTTTGTGTCGTGTCCAAACTGAGTCAAGTTCTCTTTACCCAGCTGAACCTCTGTTTCCTGTTGCCTCTGAGTAACTGGTACAAAGGGGAGCAAGCCAGATAGTGCAGTCAGTTTAGGTAACTTTCCATGAGGAGGTCTTGGAATGAGTGGCATAGTGGGTGAGGTGGTGTGGAGTGGAGAAGTATATCTCTTCAGACAATTATAATGGACAACTTGTAACTTGGTAGGTTCAAAAGGGCACATTATACGATAAGTTACACCCAAGACATCCCCAGAAGAAGCCATGCGCTCCACAATTTTAAATGGTCCTTTCCAGTGAGGGGACAGTTTCTGACGTGTAGAAGTAGGGTCATGCAACCAAACAAACTCTCCTGGGGAGTATGGCTCATGTCTGACAAGGCAATCATAAAAATGCTTCTGTTGTTTGTGAGCCAACTGGTTATTCCTAGCAACAGTCTGGAAAGCCACTTGGAATTTATTTCTCAGTTGGTTAACATAGTCCACAGGCGTTCCGGAAGCAATTGTAGTGGTCGTTGAACCCGATGAAAATAGAAGGTCAGCAGGCGTCCGAGCCTCTCTACCATGCAAAAGAAAGAAAGGTGTATAACCTGTGCTAGAGTGTGTGCTGGTGTTGTATGCAAATGCCACAGGGTTCAAAAATTCATCCCATTCCCCTAAATGTTGCAGCAGGGTTTGTTTCAACTGTTCAATTAGAGTCCGGTTGAACCACTCTGCTAGGCCATCCCCCTGTGGATGGTAAGAGCTGGTTTTGACTTTTTTTACATTTAGTAATTGACAAAGATAATGAATCAAATCTGACTCAAACTGCCGACCTTGATCTGTGAGCAGACGTTCTGGAATACCATGTTGGGTGATAAAGTTCTCAAAAAAACATTGAGCAACTGTAGTGGCACGTTGGTCCTGTAAAGCATAGAGGTTTACAAACTTTGTGAAGTAGTCTTGTATGACTAAAGCATATCTATTACCACGTGAGGTGAGTGGCAGTTCCAAAATGTCTGCTGCTACAATTTCAAAGGGTTTTGTAGAGGTCACTTTTTGGAGGGGTGCACAGTGGTGAGGGACAGGTGTACGGCATGCTGCACAACTTGGACACTGCTCACACCATTTTTGGATGTCACGAGCCATATAAGGCCAGTAACAAAAACGATTTGCTCTGTGTAAGGTTTTGTCAATGGCGAAATGTCCAGATACTTTGTTACCATGTACAAATTCCAGAGCGTCTGGTACAAGTGATGGGGAGATGACTACTTGATATACTAGATCTGTGGCAGGAGAAAAGTGTACTTTACGGCAGAGCAGGTTGTTATGGATAGTGAGGTGATGAAATTCTTGCCACAGTTTCTTTAGTACAGGTACAGCTTGTTTGATCTGCCAGTAAGGAGGATGATGGCCAACAGTTATCCATTTAATAACCTCTGATAGCATAGGATCACTTTGCTGATGTTCATAAATGGTGTGTCCATTTGTGGCTAGGGTACAAGAAAACTCTGAAAATGAATCAGACTGTGATCCAGGTGGCAGAGTTGTAGAAGAACCAGGATCCGTCAAAGGAAGATGGTAACTACATCCACAAATTGAATGGTGTAAGTCAGCATCTGTATTATGGTGAGAGGGGTCAATAGCAGATGATGGCAAGGCACCTGCATTTTCCAAATCTGTAGCTATACAAGTGACCAGCCGCCGAGAAAGTGCATCAGCATTCTTATGAGCATTACATTGTATTACATGTAATACAACCCAGTCAAAAGTGTCAAGTTCAAGAGCCCATCGAGCACGTCGGCCTGTTCTGTCCCCATCAATGGGTATTTGCCTCAAGCCAAGTAGAGGTTTGTGGTCCGTTATGATTTTAAATGGCAGTTTGTAAAGGTAGTGACGGAACTGTTGTACAGCCCAGACGATGGCCCATAGCTGTCTGTCATATGCAGACCACTTTTTCTCATTTTTTGTTAACACATGGCTGGCATAGGCCATAACACGCTCCTGCTTATTGCTGACCTGTGCCAGCACTGCACCAATTGCAGTCCCAGAGGCATCTGTGTAAAGCAGAAAAGGTTCTGAAAAATCAGGGAATGCAACAATATGAGGATTAGACAAGGCATTCTTCAAATAACAAAAAACTTCTTCACAGGCAGGTGTCCATGTGAACACAGCATATTTTTCAGTAAGAGCATGGAGTGGTGCAGCATGGTGTGCAAAGTTTTGTATAAACTTCCTATAATAGGAACAGAGCCCAAGAAATGCACATACCTCAGTCTGCGAACCAGGAGTAGGCCAGTCTCTTACACTCTGGATGTTTCTCGGGTCAGGCTCAATGCCCTGTCGGGATATAATATGGCCCAAAAATGTAACGTGATCTCTAGCAAAACTGCATTTGGAAGGGTTTAGCTTAAGTCCACTCTTGTAAAATCTAGATAAATAATAATAATAATAATTATTTGCATTTATATAGCACCTTTCTCACTACTCAAAGCGCTCAGCAATTGCAGGTTAAGGGCCTTGCTGAAGGGCCCAACAGAGCAGAGTCCCTTTTAGCATTTGCGGGATCTCCTCCAAGTGTTTCAGGTGGTCATCAAAGGAACAACTGAAAATTAAAACGTCATCCAAGTATACTAAGCAAGTCTCCCATGGAAGGCCACACAGCACCATCTCCATCAGCCTCTGAAATGTCGCTGGAGCATTGGTCAGTCCCATGGGCATCACTTTGAAATGGTATAGTCCATATCCTGTTGTAAATGCAGTTTTCTCCCGGTCACATTCCTCCACTTCTATCTGCCAGTAACCTTGCTGCATGTCCAGGGTGGAGAACCTTGCTGAACCTGCTAAGGCATCTAAAGCATCATCAACTCTTGATAAAGGATGGGAGTCTTTAATTGTGACTGCATTGAGCTTACGGTAATCAAGGCAGAAACGCCAGGACCCATCTTTTTTCCACACAAGTACCACTGGTGCAGCCCAAGGACTGAAACTTTCTTCAATAACATCCGCTTATAATAGTTTGTTAACCTGTTGTTGTATTTCAGCCCTTTGGTCAGGTGTCACACAGTAAGCTCATTGTTTAACAGGTTGGGCATCTCCTGTGCGAATACGATGGGTAATGATGTTTGTACGTCCCTGGTCCTCCGGGCCTTTGATGAACACCCCAGCATACTTTTGTAGTAACATCTCAAGGGACTGTACTTCAGTATACATTAATATTGCTTGGTCCAATTGCACTGGAGGTAAAGTTGTTGCAGGAGCAGGCAAAGTAGTACAACAGGAAGCCATCAGTGGTAGGGGTTCAATAGCAGGCACAGATAAGAATTCCCCTAAATGTTGACCTGCATGTAATTCCAAGTCTTCATTAGA
Source organism: Erpetoichthys calabaricus (assembly GCF_900747795.2). Taxonomy (NCBI): domain Eukaryota; kingdom Metazoa; phylum Chordata; class Cladistia; order Polypteriformes; family Polypteridae; genus Erpetoichthys; species Erpetoichthys calabaricus. The sequence goes on from NC_041404.2 coordinate 106,004,017, forward strand.
GGGGTTAAGCACTCGTACAATAGTTTACATCCCTCCTCGGGCGGACGTGGAGACAGCGAGTGACATCATTCATTCTGCTGTTGCTAAGTTACAAGCACAGCACCCTGAGGCGCTTGTGCTAATCGCTGGAGACTTTAACCATGTGATGCTGGACAAAACATTACCTGCCTTCTCCCAGTATGTGGACTGTAACACCCGGGGAAATAAGACTATTGATTTACTATATGCAAACATTAAAGATGCATACAGCGCCACCCCGCTGCCTGCGCTTGGGAAAGCAGATCATAACCTGGTTCTGCTTCAGCCTCACTACAAACCAAGAGTGAGGATTCTACCTACAACCACATGATCATTCAGGAAGTGGTCCCCTGAGGCAGAGAAGGCTCTGAGAGAATGCTTTGGAACTACAGACTGGGATATCCTGCAGGGATCACATAGTGAGAACATTGAGGAGGTTGTTGACTGCACCACTGACTACATCAACTTCTGTATGGACATTGTAGTTCCAGTAAGAACTGTACGCTGCTATGCTAACAACAAGCCATGGATTACAAGTGACATCAAGGGCCTTTTGAACCAGAAGAAAAGGGCTTTTAAAGGCGGTGATCAGCATGAGCTCAAGCGCGTGCAGAAGGAACTTAGAGTCCAGCTGAGGGCAGCGAAGAAGCAGTACAGGAGAAAGCTGGAGCAGAAGTTGCAGAATAACAGCATGAAGGAAGTGTGGGATGGGATGAAGATCATCACTGGCTGCAACTTGAAGCAGAGTGCCACCATCGAGAGAGGTGTGAAGAGAGCAAACCAAATGAACAACTTCTTTAACAGGTTTGACCACCCTAACCCACTCTCACTCTCACCTCGGAGTACTGCACCCTCCACACATCCTTCTGCTGATACCAGCATAGGAGAGACATCCTCACCCACAATTACAACAGCGCAGGTGAGCAGAGAGCTGAGGAGACTTCGTGCCAGCAAAGCAGCGGGTCCAGATGGAGTATCGCCACGACTGCTGAAGGTCTGTGCATCGGAGCTGGGGGGTCCTCTACAGTGCATCTTCAACCTGAGCCTGGAACAGGGGAGAGTCCCGAGGCTTTGGAAAACATCTTGCATCATCCCAGTCCCAAAGGTGTCACGTCCTAGTGAGCTGAATGACTTCCGGCCTGTTGCTCTGACGTCACACATGATGAAGACCATGGAGAGGCTGCTGCTTCACCACCTGAGGCCACAGGTTCAACACGCCCTCGACCCTCTGCAGTTTGCATATCATCTATATGCTACACCGATCCCTCTCCCACTTGGACAGAGGCAGTGGTGCTGTAAGAATTATGTTTCTAGACTTCTCTAGCGCCTTCAACACCATCCAACCTCTGCTCCTTAGGGACAAGCTGACAGAGATGGGAGTAGATTCATATCTGGTGGCATGGATCGTGGACTATCTTAAAGACAGACCTCAGTATTTGCGTCTCGGGAACTGCAGGTCTGACATTGTGGTCAGCAACACAGGAGCGCCACAGGGGACTGTACTTTCTCCGGTCCTGTTCAGCCTATATACATCGGACTTCCAATACAACTTGGAGTCCTGCCACGTGCAAAAATTCGCTGACGACACTGCTATCGAGGGCTGCATCAGGAGTGGGCAGGAGGAGGAGTATAGGGACCTAATCAAGGGCTTTGATAAATGGTGTGACTCAAACCACCTACACCTGAACACCAGCAAAACCAAGGAGCTGGTGGTGGATTTTAGGAGGCCCAGACCCCTTATGGACCCCATGATCATCAGAGGTGACTGTGTGCAGAGGGTACAGATCTATAAATACCTGGGAGTGCAGCTGGATGATAAATTAGACTGGAATGCCAATACTGATGCTCTGTGCAAGAAAGGACAGAGCAGACTATACTTCCTTAGAAGGCTGGCATCCTTCAACATCTGCAATAAGATGCTGCAGATGTTCTATCAGACGGTTGTGGCAAGCACCCTCTTCTACGCGGTGTTGTGCTGGGGAGGCAGCATTAAGAAGAAGGACGCCTCACGCCTGGACCAACTGGTGAGGAAGGCAGGCTCTATTGTTGGCATGGAGCTGGACAGTTTGACATCTGTGGCAAAGCAACGGGTGCTCAGCAGGCTCCTATCAATTATGGAGAATCTCCAGACAGAAAAGCAGCTTCAGTGACAGACTGCTGTCACTGTCCTGCTCCACTGACAGACTGAGAAGATTGTTCCTCCCCCAAACTATGCAACTCTTCAATTCCAATTGTCTGTTTTTACCTGCATTTTTATTACTCTTTAATTTAATATTGTTTTTTGTATCAGTATGCTGCTGCTGGAGTATGTAAATTTCCCCTTGGGATAAAGTATCTATCTATCTATCTATCTATCTATCTATCTATCTATCTATCTATCTATCTATCTATCTATCTATCTATCTATCTATCTATCTATCTATCTATCTATCTATCTATCTATCTATCTATCTATCTATCTATCTATCTATCTACTAAGTCCATTCTGTACCTGACTGAGAGTGCGAGCTACCACAACATCACAATTAGTTTGAGGTTCTAACACACCAAAGTACTTGTCAGGGACTGACGAAGGTAATGAGGGTGTGCCCACACTGGCAGTCATGATAATTTCACTCCCTGCTGGAACAACCACTGTGCTGAGCACTGAAACATTGCAGCAAGTAATGACTTCCTGTTGTTTTTGACAAAATGGAACTTCCCAGTCCCACAGTGACAATTTAACCTCTGCAAGGTCCACCACAGCATGATGCCTTTGTAGAAAGTCCCAACCTATGATAACTGGCTGGTGGCCACCTCGTACTACATGGAAGTCATGTTGTAAAAGTTCTTTCCCAATGCGAATGCCAAGTGTCAGACTCCCAAAATGTCCAAACTTTGTCCATTAATAGCTCGAGCTAGCATAAAAGATGATTTTAGAGGTCACTGTTTCAAAGATGTGTGAGACATGCGAAAATCCTCACTAATTAAGGAAATTGATGAGCCAGTGTCCACTAGAGCCAACACTTCAAGTCCCTCCACCACAGCCAGCACATTAGCTGTGAGGGATAGTGGCATAGCTTCTTGTATATTATTAACATTACTGTTATATGGTTTGTGCTGCGGTGGGTTGGCACCCTGCCCGGGATTGGTTCCTGCCTTGTGCTCTGTGTTGGCTGGGATTGGCTCCAGCAGACCCCCGTGACCCTGTGTTCAGATTCAGCGGGTTGGAAAATGGATGGATGAATGGATGGTTTGTGCACAGCATGTGGGGCTGTTATTGTCAAAGCTAATGTGTGCCCCTCAACACTAGCTACTGATCGTTTCCCGACCTCAGAGAATGAGAAATAGGGGAAGGTAATCTTCGTGTGGGAGAAAAAAAAATTAACAGAACGTGACTGGGGTCTCGTAGGACTAACTCCCCTATGTCTTCTCATCATTGGGCTAGGACTGTGGTGCCTGTACTCACCACGGCTTGATCGTTTAGCATAGTACCGCTCTTCAGGCCGCTGTTTACATTCTGGTGAAACAGAACGAGAGTAGGGACTAATTGAAAATTCCTCATCATCATAACCTGTATATAATTGTGAAGCAACAGGGTGGAAACGTTGTGGACTTCTAGAGCAATGCTGGAGCTGCCTATCAGGTAAATGATGGAATGGATGTTGATGAGAGTCATCCAGAGTTGAAACAGAATGGTCTCTCTTGTAATGAGTGGGTTTCAAGTAGGGAGGATGATGTCCTTCAGGAGTAAATCCTAACTGTCTGACAAGCAGGTGATTAGATTCCTGTAGCTGGTTTAGATGTGTCTGTAAAGAGTCCACCTTCAAAGTTAGATTTTCCATAGCACGCCACAGATGGTGATCACTGTTTTTAGAGGTATTCACCATAGAAACAGATGGCTCAGCAGTAGTAGTAGTAATAGGGGAGGAATACGCTGGCTGAGATGCAGAGGTAGAGGTCATATTTAGTAATTCTCTGGCTCTCTCACAACGACTAGCCACTGTAAGGGCCTCTTCAATATTTTTTGCACCCATTTCATGAATTTTAGATTGCAACATGGGGTCTAAACCAGCAACAAAGCGACGAAATTTCTCATCATTTTGTGCATTAGTGTCATAATCTGGAAACGCCTCAAGAACAGGACGTGTTATTTCAGCTCCATAAACTTCTAAACTTTCATTAGGTTTTCGTGGTCGAGCATTAATGTAGGTCTGAAAGAAAGGCAGGAATTGTTTAAACCCAAATACTTCCTTCAGCTTAGATGAAACTGCAGTGTAATCTTGTTGTAAAGCTGTGGGGAGACTATCCCAATACAAAAATGCTAACACTGGTTGTAACTCAGAAGCAGCCAAAGGGTGCAGTGCTGCAACAGCCACTTCAAACCGCCAAGCCCAACTTGCAAAAGATTCAGACCCATCACCTTTAAAAATGGGGGGCAATGTAATAGGGAACAAATGGGAACTGTGCTGTCCCTGAGCCTCTGTCATTCTCCAAAAGTCACTTAAAATATCCCCTGAGTTTGCTGAAGCAGCTCCTATGGACATCTTAATGAGCACAAGGTGTCATAAACAGAGCCTCACAAAGGGGGAGAAAAAAAAACTTAAACTTGAAAGTCCATGTGCCACGTGACAGATCAAAAAAAAAATTATATTGCCTCTTACCAGTGTTCACAAATAACAGGACTCCATAGGAATGCAATTTGTTAGTGACGTTAGTTGTCAGAAAAAACCCGTCCTCAGTGCAAAACATCCATAAGAAAGAAACAGAAGAAAAATAAAGAATTGCCACACCACTGGTCACCAAATGTAACAACGCTTTCTCTTCTAAGATGGATGGAATCCTTTTTGGGAACAAAAAGAACTGGATGGAGACAGATTTCTGTTGTTAATACAAGCTGTATTCTCTGCAGCTGCTAGCACATGGTCAGGCCAAAAACAAAACAATAACAATCTCACCTCCTCTCACAAATCCTTCCAAGGGGGTATTTTTCGTACGTGGATTAGTCATTTGGCCGGATGTAATTGTTGACGATTTGGCCTGATCCTGGATCTGTCGGTTTTTCGAAACTCTTGCTGGAAGTGTTGTCATAGCAACACATCCTAATCCTTAAACCTGTTCGGAGCAGGTTTGTTCTATGTAAACAAAGATTAGTTTACATACGTAATCGGTGACAGTGCATGGAAGTCATCTAGTCATGGCTTCGCCGTTCATGAATGAGCGACCAATTGATATTGGTGCGCAAATTATACGAAGAGAATTTCATATAGAGAGGGTTTTGCGCGATTGGCAAGATCCTTTATTGCTCCTGTAGGAAATTCTTTTCGAAAGATACCGCTTTAGCCGAGGGGGAATATTGTACCTCAAAGATTTATTAGCACCTTATATTCAAAGTCAAACTCAGCGAAGTTGGGCTCTCACAGCCACACAGACAGTATGCATTGCTTTGAGGTTTTTTACAAGCAGCACTGTTTTATATACTGTAGGCGATGCAGAAAATCTAACTAAAAGTGGAGTTTTCCAGGCAATTCGTAAAGTCTGTTTGGCTCTGAAATATTTCCTTCGGGTTTTCATAGTGTTTCCTGGACACCTGTGTGTGCAGACAATAAAAGAGGTGTTTCATGCCATTGCAGGTAGGTAATACACAAGCTAAAACACCCACAGTTCCATGAAGAATCTCAATCAGCCTAGCATTCTCATTACCAGGATTTCCAAATGTGATTGAGGCACATGGGACTGATCAGAGTGGAGTTTGATCAAACATTATTTGGAAAATGTACCTCTCCTCCTGATGAATAATCAGACACAGTGTCTTCATCAAATATTTCACCTTCGTCAATATCTCATTGGTCAGACACAGGTTCAAGGGATATGATATTCCCTGCAACTGACTAAACAAAAAAGAGGGCTATATGGAACATACCTATGGCACACATGGAGGACAAATATATGCAATGATCATCCTTTACCTGAAATGAAGTGACCACTGCATCCTGCCACTGGTTCTGAGGAGGAGCTTCCCCCTGGAATGCCCTCAGAAACAGGGCGATAGGCATTTTGCTGGAGAGCCAACTCTTCTGCAGGGGTTAGGTGTGGACCGCGTGGACCTCCACCTGTTTTTTGCTTGTCTGCCTTCTTATTAGCTTTAAAATTTATGTTTTTTATATTATATATGATTATTTATGTCAACAATTCTTTAAATAGTTATATACCAATATTTACCAGTTTGAAGTATATTCTTGTACTTCACTTTAACCTGTTCCCATGTTCTCCTTGTGCTCACGTTTGATCTGGAATTATGACATATTAAATAATAATTTATCTGACACATAGGAAATGAAACGCTGCTTTCAGTAAGTACAATGCACACTACTTAGCGTTTAATTTGTCGGCACTTTTTGCCAGCCATCTTTTCTGGTCTGGGCTGCTTTTGCAGTGTTACCCCTTGTGCATATTAAATCTTGAAATTCTTCGTGTCCATTCGAATAAAAGGTCTTGCGCTGCGTGTGTGAAAAAAAAATGCGCCCGTTCTTTCGTCATTTTGTTACAGCCTATCAAAGACTTGCTGATCATGTTTTCTAGACTCAATATATATGGGCTTTTCACTCAGTGCGGGCCCGCGCATTCATCTTGTATGATTAGATCCAGCTAGACTAATCTAATACACAGCTGCGTTTGAAAAACCGACCTATCCCGGATGAGTGTCACCGGCATTAACTTATCCAAGATGAGGCACCTGATCTCGGATGATTTAAGCGACATACGAAAAATACCCCCCAGATCTTGAATGCCTAACTTTATAAACACTACTTTGTAACACATTACAACGTAACAGAGAAATTAACATTGCAGATCTAAATATGCAGTGCATCCAGAAAGTATTCTCAGCGCATCACTTTTTCCACATTTTGTTATGTTACAGCCTTATTCCAAAATGGATTAAATTCATTTTTTTCCTCAGAATTCTGTACACCACACCCCATAATGACAACGTGAAAAAAGTTTACTTGAGGTTTTTGAAAATTTATTAAAAATAAAAAAACTGAGAAATCACATGTACGTAAGTATTCACAGCCTTTGCTCAATACTTTGTCGATGCACCTCTGGCAGCAATTACACCTCAAGTCTTGTTGAATATGATGCCACAAGCTTGGCACACCTATCCTTGGCCAGTTTCGCCCATTCCTTTTTGCAGCACCTCTCAAGCTCCATCAGGTTGGATGGGAAGCGTCGGTGCACAGCCATTTTAAGATCTCTCCAGAGATGTTCAATCGGATTCAAGTCTGGGGTCTGGCTGGGCCACTCAAGGACATTCACAGAGTTGTCCTGAAGCCACTCCTTTGATATCTTAGCTGTGTACTTAGGGTCGTTGTCCTGCTGAAAGATGAACCGTCGCCCCAGTCTGAGGTTAAGAGCGCTCTAGAGCAGGTTTTCATCCAGGATGTCTCTGTACATTGCTGCAGTCATCTTTCCCTTTATCCTGACTAGTCTCCCAGTTCCTGCCACTGAAAAACATCCCCACAGCATGATGCTGCCACCACCATGCTTCACTGTAGGGATGGTGCCAGGTTTCCTCCAAACGTGATGCCTGGCATTCACACCAAACAGTTCAATCTTTGTCTCATCAGACCTGAGAATTTTCTTTCTCATGGTCTGAGAGTCCTTCAGGTGCCTTTTGGCAAACTGCAGGCGGGCTGCCATGTGCCTTTTGCTAAGGAGTGGCTTCCGTCTGGCCACTCTACCATACAGGCCTGATTGGTGGATTGCTGAAGAGATGGTTGTACTTCTGGAAGGTTCTCCTCTCTCCACAGAGGACCTCTGGAGCTCTGACAGAGTGACCATCGGGTTCTTGGTCACCTCCCTGACTAAGGCCCTTCTCCCCCGATCTCTCAGTTTAGACGGCCAGCCAGCTCTAGGAAGAGTCCTGGTGGTTTCGTACTTCTTCCACTTTCGGATGATGGAGGCCACTGTGCTCATTGGGACCTTCAAAGCAGCAGAAATTTTTCTGTAACCTTCCCCAGATTTGTGCCTCGAGACACTCCTGTCTCGGAGGTCTACAGACAATTCCTTTGACTTCATGCTTGGTTTAGATAGATAGATAGATAGATAGATAGATAGATAGATAGATAGATAGATAGATAGATAGATAGATAGATAGATAGATAGATAGATAGATAGATAGATAGATAGATAGATAGATAGATAGATAGATAGATAGATAGATACTTCATTAATCCCAAGGGGAAATTCACTTACTCCAGCAGCACCTTACTGATACAATAAAACAATATTAAATTAAAGATTGATAATAATGCAGGTAAAAACAGACAATAACTTTGTATAATGTTAACGTTTGTGCTCTGACATGAACTGTCAACTGTGGGACCTTATATAGACAGGTGTGTGCCTTTCCAAATCATGTCCCATCTACTGAATTTACCACAGGTGGACTCCAATTAAGCTGCAGAAACATCTCAAGGATGATCAGGGGAAACAGGATGCACCTGAGCTCAATTTCGAGCTTCACAGCAAAGGCTGTGAATACTTATGTACATGTGCTTTCTCAATTTTTTTTATTTTTAATAAATTTGCAAAAACCTCAAGTAAACTTTTTTCACATTGTCATTATGGGGTGTTGTGTGTAGAATTCTGAGGAAAAAAATGAATTTAATCCATTTTGGAATAAGGCTGTAACATAACAAAATGTGTAAAAAGTGATGCGCTGTGAATACTTTCCGGATGCACTGTAGGTATATTCCCATTCTCATTCTAATATAATGAACATTTACTTCTCTAATTTAATACTTGTGACAACATAACTTTACACTAACATAAAAAGCAGCTTTCAAACCCTAATCAGTGGAAAACATGAACCATTTTCAGAAATATTAAGTGATAAGAATAATTAGTTAAGCTATTTTGAACATAGAATATCTCCTACAGCTTCACAATACGATTTTATATAGACAACGCAGTTTCCCTGATTGTACGAGTTTTGCTCCTGTAATTGACTTTAGCTGTTTCCTGCCTTATGTGCTGGGCACTAAGGCACTAGAGCAGGGGTCTCCAACTTCAGTGCTGGAGAGTTACTGTGGCTGCAGGTTTTCATTCTAACATTGCCAGAGTAGAAAATTAGTAATACGGGACACTCTTAAAATCTCTCTCTATATTACTATATATATATATAAATGTATACATGCCCCCTACACACACAGACCAATATATTATATAAAAGTAGAGACAAAAGTTAAAAACATAAAGCAAGAATTTTAATGGGTTATGAGGAAAACAAAAGTGAAATCATTTGAAAATCTATATATATAATTCACTAAGCCGGGAGACAAGTAGCCACCCATGGAAAGCACACGGGAGGGGCGTGGATTCACTAAACCACCGACAAGTAAGACGCCAATGGCGCACGCAGGAAGGAGCCACGCCCACCAACTCTTAGACCATTGGATACGACGAAAAAATCACAGAGCCACGCCCACCAACTCAGACGCGATGCCTCGGAAAACATGCCGTCATTTCTGTTTGTCTCTGCCACAGTCCACAGGCAGCAGGCGAGAGAGAACCACACACACACACAGAGGCAGCGCCACAGAGAGACAGAGGCACACACAGGCAGCGCAAGAGAGAGCCGCGCAATCCTTTAAAACTGAAGTTAAAACACAATGAAGGAAGCAGTCTTTAAAAACCAATAAGCCCTGTGCCTCTTTTTCATTAGCGTCTCACCTGCTTCAGGCCCTGCAACAGTCGAGACGCTCTCTCTGCAGCTGACCTTCTCTGTGCCTGACTCCACTACTGTCAGTCGCCTGATTAAAAATGGCCTTTTGAAGCAAAAGCTATGGACCCGCTATACCACAGGAACACATTGCCTTCGAGCCTGCTCTCGCTCACTCTAACGTACCGGCTTTCTCTCTCTCTCCTCACTCACTCACACACTGCACAGGGGAGAAACGCCCGCAGCACGAGTCTACCCGGAAACCGTTTCAGCCACACTTCCACACCCCTCGCTACACTGTGAGTGCGATGATTATTTATTTAAAAATGGGCTTTTGAAGGGGAGCTGTGGACCCGCTATACCACAGGATCACCTGTGACATTGCCTTCACATTGTTTTCCTTTTATTTATGATCCTGTTGAGCAGATCAGACACCCAGGCAAACAACACTGAATAATCAATAGCTGCAACCACTTTGCCCGCCCCAACTCCTCACCTGAGTCGGTTTTGTCTGTGTTCAGCAGTGTTTCCCAAACTCGGTCCTGGTGATCCCCTGTGGATGCAGGGTTTTGTTCCAACCAGACTCCTAATCATTAATGCCGGTGAAACTCATCCGGGATAAGTCGGTTTTTCAAACGCAGACGTGTAGCACATTAGTCTAGAAGACTAGCTGGATGTAAAAATGTCATTGACGAAACTGTTGCTCTCAAACTTCGCAACATGGCTGTTAGCTTTGTTTGCCAACATTGGGATAATGTCGGCGACATGGTCACAAACTGCAACAACTCACCACACAAGGACGCCCTGTCTCTCGAGGCATTCACACTGCCGGAAGACAACCATGGGATACGCAGAAAACAGCCATGTCAGTCAACGCAGATCAGACACCCAGGCAAACAACACTGAATAATCAATAGCTGCAACTACTTTGCCCGCCCCCACTCCTCACCTGAGTCGGTTTCGTCTCTGTTCAGCAGTGTTTGCCAAACTCGATCCTGGTGAACCCCTGTGGCTGCAGGGTTTTGTTCCAACCAGATTCCTAATCATTAATGCCGGTGAAACTCTTCCGGGATAAGTCGGTTTTTCAAACGCAACCGTGTAGCAGATTAGTCTAGCAGGATGTAATAATCCGAGATGAATGTGTGCCCTCGCGCTGAGTGAAAAGCCAATATATATTGAGTCTACAAAACATGACCAACAAGTCTTTGATAGGCTGCAACAAAATGATGAAAAAACGGGCGCATTTTTTTCACACAAGCTGGGTAGGTGGGTTTTACTTAATTAGTTACTCGAAGGATTTCAAGATTTAATATACACAAGCGGTAACACTGTAAAAGCGGCCCAAACCAGAAAAGACGGCTGGCAAAAAGTGGCTGACAAATTAAATGCTTGTGCATTGTACTTACTGAAAGCAGCATTACGGATTTTGCAAATGTTCATTTTTTTCCCTCTGCTTAAAAAACATTAAAAAAGCAGCGTGATTATGCGGCATATACTATGCCGCGAGTTGGTATGCAGCGTGTAAAACAGTTTGTCGCGGATAATTTGCCTTTTACTTTAAGACAAAGACAATTTCCTGTTAGACTTGCCTTTGCGATGACAATTAATAAGGCACAGGGCCAAACTTTCAAAAACATGGCTAGCGGCTCATACGCTCTCACTGATTATGTCCCTGCCCTTTGTACACCCCCCCTCGGTACTACCATGGTTGGATGACTTGGTGGATTTTATATAGAAAAGCAGCCAAAACCGCAAACAACAATGAAATGTCTATGTGACTCACACGTGCATATGGACTGTGCAAAGAGGAAAATGACTCAGGTGATGAGTTGGGGGTGGGCACATGAAATGTTACTTTTCTTGGTGATTTATTACATTTCCGATTTTTCAAATTTTACTTTTCTCCTTGTGCTTAAAAATCATTATACAGCGTATGGTACGCCGTGGGTTGGCTAGTACTGTATATTTTTTTTAAGCAGAAATATAGTTAATCACACCATAGAATGCACATCGTAATAGTAAACTAAATGTAAAAACATTGAATAACACTGAGAAAACCTTGAACAACAGAGAAAACTAACATTGCAAGAGTTCACGCTATAGCCTTATGACCCAATCGCTGTAAACATTTTTTTTATGAGTTTTAAGCACAGGGGAAAAAAGGAACATTTGAACAAATCTGAGCTTTATTTAAAAACCAGCCGTAAACAACCAAGAAAGTAACATTGCAGGAGTTCATGCTGTTGCTAACCTGTCGCTACCTGATCTGTGGTGCCTGTCACTACCCGATCTGCGTGCCTACCTGATTTGTGCGCGCAGGCGTATTGGAAGCCTAACATGCCGTAAAGTGTTCACGCATGTGTTAAACAGATTGGGCAGCACCGCAAAGTGTGTGATGACGTAGCCTTTCAATACGCACGCGCATGCAGATCGTGCTGGCAACGAGAAGCAGGTAGTGACACACACAGAATGCGTTTAATGAAAAAAACATTAAAAAACAAAAAAATCCACTTTACGTCACAGCCCGATCAGAATTGTGCATGCAGTACAACTTGACATTACGGTTTATTCATTTTAATTCCACATTAGTTGACCATAATGAAAATATTCATCCTGCAAAATAAACGAAGCAGCCTTTGTGGCGTAATGTTGATGTCCAATGTTCAATCACCGTAAGAGGAAGCTTAGGTGTGCACACCTGATAAGCCCCAATTAGGGTGAAACACATGCTGTGTACTCTTTGTATTATTTGGCAGGTACTATACAGTGCATCCGGAAAGTATTCACAGCGCATCACTTTTTACACATTTTGTTATGTTACAGCCTTATTCCAAAATGGATTAAATTCATTTTTTTCCTCAGAATTCTACACACAACACCCCATAATGACAATGTGAAAAAAGTTTACTTGAGGTTTTTGCAAATTTATTAAAAATAAAAAAACTGATAAATCACATGTACATAAGTATTCACAGCCTTTGCTCAATACTTTGTCGATGCACCTTTGGCAGCAATTACAGCCTCAAGTCTTTTTGAATATGATGCCACAAGCTTGGCACACCTATCCTTGGCCAGTTTCGCCCATTCCTCTTTGCAGCACCTCTCAAGCTCCATTTTAAGATTTCTCCAGAGATGTTCAATCGGATTCAAGTCTGGGCTCTGGCTGGGCCACTCAAGGACATTCACAGAGTTGTCCTGAAGCCACTCCTTTGATATCTTGGCTGTGTGCTTAGGGTCGTTGTCCTGCTGAAAGATGAACCATCGCCCCAGTCTGAGGTCAAGAGCGCTCTGGAGAAGGTTTTCATCCAGGATGTCTCTGTCTCTGTCTTTGTGTCATCTTTCCCTTTATCCTGACTAGCCTCCCAGTCCCTGCCGCTGAAAAACATCCCCACAGCATGATGCGGCCACCACCATGCTTCACTGTAGGGATGGTATTGGCCTGGTGATGAGAGGTGCCTGGTTTCCTCCAAACGTGACGCCTGGCATTCACACCAAACAGTTCAATCTTTGTCTCATCAGACCAGAGAATTTTCTTTCTCATGATCTGAGAGTCCTTCAGGTGCCTTTTGGCAAACTCCAGGTGAGCTGCCATGTGCCTTTTACTAAGGAGTGGCTTCCATCTGGCCACTCTACCATAAAGCCTGATTGGTGGATTGCTGCAGAGATGGTTGTCCTTCTGGAAGGTTCTCCTCTCTCCACAGAGGACCTCTGGAGCTCTGACAGAGTGACCATCGGGTTCTTGGTCACCTCCCTGACTAAGGCCCTTCTCCCCCGATCACTCAGTTTAGATGGCCGGCCAGCTCTAGGAAGAGTCCTGGTGGTTTCGAACTTCTTCCACTTACGGATGATGGAGGCCACTGTGCTCATTGGGACCTTCCCCAGATTTGTGCCTCAAGACAATCCTGTCATGGAGGTCTACAGACAACTCCTTTGACTTCATGCTTGGTTTGTGCTATGACATGAACTGTCAACTGTGGCACCTTATATAGACAGGTGTGTGCCTTTCCAAATCTTGTCCAATCAACTGAATTTACCACAGGTGGACTCCAATTAAGCTGCAGAAACATCTCAAGGATGATCAGGGGAAACAGGATGCACCTGAGCTCAATTTAGAGCTTCATGGCAAAGGCTGTGAATACTTACGTACATGTGCTTTCTAAATTTTTTTATTTTTAATAAATTTACAAAAATCTCAAGTAAACATTTTTCATTCTGAGGAAAAAAATTAATTTAATCCATTTTGGAATATGGCTGTAACATAACAAAATGTGGAAAAAGTAATGCACTGTGAATACTTTCCGGATGCACTGTGTTGTTATATAAAGTATGTAGTGTTTTTATTTTCCCACTCACGTAATAAATCATATAAAGTTTCCTTTCCATTTTGATCTATTGTTGCAATTTCCCTCTTATGAACAAATTGTGTTTGTTTAAAAATATCTTTAGACATCGATTATTATTAATAAAATTGCCATTTGTCTTAAGGTATCAGGTTTACAAAACATAATGTATCCAACCAGTTTTATAGAAATATATTGTCCTTTTTCAAAAAAAGAAAAGAATTAACACTGTGTTACATTGCATTGTGCCGACTGTCCCTGTCCTTAGTGCTGTTTCTGTCCACTTGTTAAAATTCTTTAATTTGTTCTCAGTTGTGCAATCAGGTCAGATGCTGAAGAAATGAAGAGCATAAAGCCACTGGTTCAAATCCTCATTTATTCCAATGGCTATTAATCTTACAAAGAAGTTTAACTTTATATCTGCAGACGTAAATTAAGGAAGTGAGTTGTTATCACTTGAATCAATCTATTTGATCTATTTTTTTTAACAGTAAGTGCTTACTGCTATAGTTTATACTAGCCAACCCGCGGCGTACCATACGCCACATAATCAGGCCGCTTTTTTAATGATTTTTAAGCACAGGGAAAAAATTAACATTTGAAAAATCCGGAGGAGGGGGGAAGGACGCCCATTACGCCCCATCCGTCATGCTAGTCTGCTGATTTCTCGTTCAGTAACCTGTGAGTAGTGATGGGCGAAGTGAAGCCTCACAAAGCATCAACACGCTGAAAGCAATTGTGTCGGAAATCGTATCGAAGCTTTGAAGCATTTGACACTCACCTCTCTCGTGACACCTCCTGGCCATTTTCATTAACGTTACAGAAACTTATGATACACTTCAATGACGTCTGCTAAAAGTATTGCTTTTATTTTTTCGTAGCTACAGACTGACAACGAAGAGAAGGGTTCGTCAGCAGCTTGTAGTGTGTGATGTCTAAAAAATATAAATATAACTAACGCCGACAGGCAGAATGCACTATACGATAGCAAGAGTTAAACAAAATAAGACGCCTCACCTCATGCATTCCCGGCTCTTTCAATTAGTATTTACTTTTGCACTTTATCATTATAATCGCTCCTGTTATTAGTATTATAATTAACCCTGATCTTTTCTTGAGATCACATTTAATAGCCTTAAATGTTTTCTTTGGTCTGTCTTAATTAAAATGGAGTAGACAGAAAATAAAGGTTTATCCCTGTACTTTGCCATGATATAGGTAAGCACATTTGAGAAAGAAAATGTGAAATCCTTAAATCACAGATGTCATTATTCGATCAAGTATTAAAATCTGCAGTGCTTCGAAACCTCGACACAGTGTCGAAATTTGAGTATCGAGCAGCCCATCACTACCTGTGGGTCACGTAGAGTTTTCATTGTTGTTTGCGATTCTGGCCGCTTTTCGCGTACTGAGTTGTTCCGGAGTCACAGTTGAGAAACAGTTTTTTAAGGTCTTTTAAGCACAGGGGAAAAAATGAACACGTGGCCAGGTGCATTCTTTAACTGCCTTGTGGCGCTGTAGTAGTATGGCTGCTTTGCAGTAAGGAGACAGTGGAAGATTGTGGGTTCGCTTCCCGGTTCCTCCCTGTGTGGATAGCAAATTATCCACGACAAACAAACTGTTTTACACGCTGCAAACCAATCCGCGCCGCTTTTTCAATGTTTTTTAAGCAGAGGGAAAAAAATGAACATTTGCAAAATCCGTAACGCTGCTTTCAGTAAGTACAATGCACACACGTTTAATTTGTCAGCCACTTTTTGCCAGCCGTCTTTTCTGGTTTGGGCCGCTTTTGCAGTGTTACCTCTTGTGTATATTATATCTTGAAATCCTTCAAGTTGCTAATTAACTAACTAATACCCACCCACTCAGCTTGTGTGAAAAAAATGTGCCCGTTCTTTCATCATTTTGTTGCAGCCTATCAAAGACTTGCTGATCATGTTTTGTAGACTCAATATATATTGGCTTTTCACTCAGCGCGAGGGAGCGCATTCATCTCGGATTATTACATCTTGCTAGACTAATCTGCTACACGGCTGCATTTGAAAAACCGACTTATCCCGGATGAGTTTCACCGGCATTAATGATTAGGAATCTGGTTGGAACAAAACCCTGCAGCCACAGGGGTTCACCAGGATCGAGTTTGGCAAACACTGCTGAACAGAGACGAAACCGACTCAGGTGAGGAGTGGGGGCGGGCAAAGTAGTTGCAGCTATTGATTATTCAGTGTTGTTTGCCTGGGTGTCTGATCTGCGTTGACTGACATGGCTGTTTTCTGCGTATCCCATGGTTGTCTTCCGGCAGTGTGAATGCCTCGAGAGACAGGGCGTCCTTGTGTGGTGAGTTGTTGCAGTTTGTGACCACGTCGCCGACATTATCTCAATGTTGGCAAACAAAGCCAACAGCCATGTTGCGAAGTTTGAGAGCAACAGTTTCATCAATGACATTTTTACATCCAGCTAGTCTTCTAGACTATTCTGCTACAGGTCTGCGTTTGAAAAACCGACTTATCCCGGATGAGTTTCACCGGCATTAATGATTAGGAATGTGGTTGAAACAAAACCCTGCATCCACAGGGGTGCACCAGGACCGAGTTTGGGAAACACTGCTGAACACAGACAAAACCGACTCAGGTGAGGAGTTGGGGCGGGCAAAGTGGTTGCAGCTATTGATTATTCAGTGTTGTTTGCCTGGGTGTCTGATCTGCTCAACAGGATCATAAATAAAAGGAAAACAATGTGAAGGCAATGTCACAGGTGATCCTGTGGTATAGCAGGTCCACAGCTCCCCTTCAAAAGCCCATTTTTAAATAAATAATCATCGCACTCACAGTGTAGCGAGGGGCGTGGAAGTGTGGCTGAAACGGTTTCCGGGTAGACTCGTGCTTCGGGCATTTCTCCCCTGTGCAGTGTGTGAGTGAGTGAGGAGAGAGAGAGAGAGAAAGCCAGTACGTTAGAGTGAGCGAGAGCAGGGTCGAAGGCAATGTGTTCCTGTGGTATAGCGGGTCCATAGTTCCCCTTCAAAAGGCCATTTTTAATCAGGCAACTGACAGTAGTGGAGTCAGGCACAGAGAAGTTCAGCTGCAGAGAGAGCGTCTCGACTGTTGCAGGGCCTGAAGCAGGTGAGACGCTAATGAAAAAGAGGCACAGGGCTTATTGGTTTTTAAAGACTACTTCCTTCATTGTGTTTTAACTTCAGTTTTAAAGGATTGCGCAGCTCTCTCTTGCGCTGCCTGTGTGTGCGCTTGTCTCTCTCTGGCGTTGCCTCTGTGTGTGTGCGCGTCTCTCTCTCTCGCGCTGCCTGTGTGCCTCTGTCTCTCTGTGGCGCTGCCTCTGTGTGTGTGCGTGGCTCTCTCTCGCGCGCTGCCTGTGTGTGCGCTTGTCTCTCTCTGGCGCTGCCTGTGTGTGCCTCTGTCTCTCTCTGGCGCTGCCTCTGTGTGAACCAAGGTTCCACTGAGGTTGACTAATGAAAAGTCAACGTGGCTCAGAGCTGCAAGTGGACTGTGGCACAGACAAACAGAAGTGACGGCATGTTTTCCGAGGCGTCGCGTCCAAGTTGGTGGGCGTGGCTGTGATTTTTCCGTCGTATCCAATGGTCTAAGAGTTGGTGGGCGTGGCTCCTTCCTGCGTGTGCCATTGGTGTCTTACTTGTCGGCAGTTTAGTGAATCCACGCCCCTTTCGGCATGCTTTCCATGGGTGGCTACTTTCTCCCGGCTTAGTGAATTATATATATAGATTTGTAATACTTTTGTTCTTCGTGATGTGTTTTAATGTTATTTCAAGGTGTCTCTGTAAAACCCACTTAGAAACCAACTTACCTATTAATATAATAAAACTGAACTGAACTTAACAGCTGTAAAATAAAATATTCTCCACTGAAGAATTTAAACAGCATGAAGTAGTTCAGTTTAAGATGAACATCATGTGGACAGAGGGCAGTGATATTCTTTCTTACAAGTTTAATTAACATAACACACTGTTGTTTGTGTGCAGACTTGACACATGTCAATGGTTTTATTCACCCATATTGATACAGAGCCAGTTCATTTTTATAACTTTAAAAAAAGGAAATACAGTACACTTTTTCATACATTTTTTATTGAATAAATAAATGGTTATGTTTAAAAATAACAAAAGTGCAATATCATCGAACAATGTTTGTCAAAAAAAAAATTACTGAATTTTCTACTCATATATTTGTGTGTAATCATAAAGATGTATGAATGGTAAATGCATTTAACTACAACACAAATATAATGAAAATGGCCAACAATAGGAGGTGTTAAAAACTATTAGAGAAAGGGAACACAAACATATTTACAGATTTTTACCTTGGTATTAAAAAAAAATGCTAGCCAAAGTTTTGAACACAGTAAAAGTGAATAATTAAATTTGTCAAAAAAGGAAAAATGCTATTTTAGCATTATGAACAAGATACTACTCAGAGTCAAAGAGTTATTATCCTGCAATATTCCATAAAAATGTGTTCTATTTAAACTGACATTTTTCCTGATCTGTCCCTTAACATTTGTTCACTAATAATATTTCTATATCACCTTTGCTTACAAGTGTACCTCAAACTGCTCTACAAAAATATACAGTTTCAAAGGCATTATAAAAGTAAATAAGCAAATTGATGGGTCCTTGTCCTTTGTAATAAATAAACTGCCTGGTCAAATGGCCGGGGACAAAGACAAACTTGCAGCTTTCAAGGTTGCCGGAGATAATAAACCTCTTGGGGTACCAAGCCAAAGCCCGCACAGCCCCCTCTGCACATCTCAGCATACATAATTGTGGCCGTCTCAGGCTAATCACAATTCCATTTCAGGACATCTTGTGAACTTTTCTTCTCTCCAGCCTCACAGGCAGTTTGAGTTGATGTAACAGACAGTGGGGTGGGGGCACCGCTGCAATAAACTGGAAAAAGACAACAGAGAAAAACAGCAGAGATTAGAGCCCAGTGCAGAGCTTACAAACTGTATGCAGTACCATTTCTAATCTATTACAACCAATGCAAGTAATTAAGAAAAAGCCAAATTAGAAATTTTGAAATGATCGACATTGTAGCCTGGCATGTTTCTACAGTATTGGCAAAGCATTCCAGATTTTGTTGCATGAGTACAGAAAGCTGCTGGTTTTATGGTTGATCTTTGAATAAAAAGCAAAGCAACGTTTGTGAAAAGAAATGTTGGGAGCAGACACTCCAAAATACTGGCAGGGTCTAAAATACTCAAAACCTTCTAATTACTTAATAGAACCTTGAAATCAATTCTATGTGAGACAGGCAGCCAGTGTAATGAGACCGAGACAGTTTTCATAAGAAAAAAAACCCAAAATAGTCCCAATACCTCGTGATCACTTGGCAAAGGCACAGCAGATCAGAGCAGAGATTGAGATGGAGGATTCTAGAAGTGCGGGCAGGAGGACCAGCCAATACTTCAACAGGGCACACATCTCTCCTTCCTTCTTCTTCAACTGCTGCCCCATAACACGGCCAGACTCTTCTACTTCACTGTAACTGTTAAAAACATAAACACAGTAGATACTCACTCACGGAGTTCATTAATAAACATTACATTAATAAACATTAATAAAGTGTACTCTTACTTCTTGTTCTGCCTCCTTCCTTGGTTCACCTGTAGATCAATTGTTACCAAAGTAAACCATCACAATAGATAAAGTTCTACTTAGAGTAAAGTCCAACTGAAAATAATTACTGTGTTTTTTTGTTGGAAAGAACCCTAACTTAATTGTCATTATATGTAGCATCATTTTTTTTCTTTTACATTACGCATACAGTAGACATTGTGTTACAATCTCTGTATATCTGAACTTCTAATGTGATGTGCTCAGGTGTCGTTACTTACATGAAAACATCTTTGTTTTTCTCTCCTGCCTTAGTTTTGTTTTAATTTAAAATTAAGTCTCAGCTCTTTCAAAATCCAACAACAAAGCACAGTAACTTAAGAAAATAAATGTTATTTTGAAAAACGGAACAACATCCCTGTTTAGTGACTGCTGGTACTGATGCACCTCAGTCTCTGTGTTTGTGAGGATTCACACACTCTGAGGCTTTTCTGTCTAAAATTAAAAAGCCATGTTAGTTACTGGACAGAGTGAGCAGACATACAGTATAATATTCAAGGCAGCAAAATATTACAGATCAAGTAATAAATATGGGGAGGCTTTGCAGAAATTGTGCACAAATTACTTCTGAAACTGAAAGCCTCGGTAGTCTTACCTGTAGAAATAGCAAATCTAACATGACCTGCAGATCCTCTTGAATTGGAAATCTTAAAAGCAGAAGAAAAGGACACCCAGTTGTGTCTCAGAATTTGGGTACACTGGCATCTGTTCAGGCACTTGGAAGGTTGATTACCACCGGGCATCCTGTAGGGTCAAGAAAAAAAATACAATGAAGGGGCATTGTATTTCTAACTGCAGCAATAAGAAAGAAGTTATTTCTAAGGAGCAAGCCTCCTCCATTATATTCAGTTAAATGTGTGTGTGTGTGTGTGTGTGTGTGTGTGTGTGTGTGTACTCCTCCAAAACCAACAGCTTAAACGATAAGCTAATAACAAATGACAACAGCAGGTGCCCAGCCTGTCATTGTACCATATCAGACGCACACCACACTTCTCTGTTGGCTTTGGATATAAATTTTAAAATTGCCTGTTTGCTGCCATATAATTTTTTCTACCAAACAAGGTTAAAGAAATCCATTTCAAAATTATGAATAAATAGTAGCCAACTAACAAATTAATTCATAAGTATGACATTAATATATCACCAAAATGTAGTTTATGTACAAATGAAGACAAATCCCTTCAGATTTCTTTTACTTCTGCTCCTATTTCAAAATGTTTTATAAAGATTTATTTCTGTTACTGTCTTGAATGACAAACCAATATCTCACTGCTTAATTCTTGTTCTTCTTCTGTATACAATTTTGAACACTAAATGTTAGAAAATGCAGTAACTGTGGTTTCCTTACTTCATAAATTTCCTATTCATAAGTGTAAAGTTCAGAACGTTAGACCCTCTGTTACATCTTTCTGTATGGACATTAATATGCTAGAAATAGCTTTTAAAAATGGAAAACACACTAAAATAATTAAAACGTGTAAGATTCTGATCTACTTCATTAACAATTTGTAATGCTATTATCTGCATCTCACTTTCTTGTAACAACTTAGCTGTTGCTACTCTTGTATGTAATTTAGCCTTCATTATTATATATGTTAACTTTATTATGGAAAAACTATTGTATTGATGTGATCTGATATCAACATAATAAAAAATACCGATGGCTTTGGAGGGCACACTTTACACCGATCGAGTGTCAGTCATGCACTCCTAATTCTACTCCTAATTCGACACCTCGATTACATTGTTTTGCTTAATTATTAGTATGCCGTTCACTCTTTAAGATAAAAAATGCGAACAAATGTTAAAAAATACACCACCAAATGCTAATAGGGTGTTACAAAATAAATGAAATGCACCCATTAACCCAAATACGAAAAATGCTGCGACTTTTTACATTTAAATCACAAGATTACGAATGTCGTATTGCAACTAAAAATGAAAATCCTTATTGCCTTTTTCATCAATACGATGAACTTACAAAAAGCTATACGTATCCATTATAAAGTTCACAGATAACACGTCGCATTTCATTTCGCTCCCTCTTCATTCGAATGGAGTTAAAATTTTCATGCGACAAATATTCTTCTGAGACGTTATAAAATTCAAAAGTTGCCATCTTTTCCAGTAAGAAGTCCACTTACAAACGGAGATAAACGTCAACACAAAAATGTGTGCTGGGGGACTCATGTCGCGAAGTAGAAAAATGCAGATTGGGCAGGGTCGTAATAGTAAAGTTCTGTGCTGTCGCTACCCGATCTGCGTGCCTACCCGATTTGCATGCGCATGCGCACCAAGACAACCAGAGCCGCATGCGCAGAACATTACTATTACGACCCTGCCCAATCTGCGTTTTTCTATTTCACGACACAAGTCCCCATCCGATTTGTCTCGCGCACGCGCTCTCTGCTTAATTAAAATTCATTTCACGACACTGCTCGATTTGTTCTGCGCATGTCTAATGTTTTACGACACACGTCACTCGTCAGGTTTGAATTGTACTTTCGAGTCATTTTTGTGTTGACGTTTACCTTCGTCTGTAAGTGGACTTCTTACTGGAAAAGATGACAACTTTTGAATTTTATAACGTTTTGGAAGAATATTTGTCGCCTGAAAATTTGAACTCCATTCGAATGAAGAGGGAGCGAAATGAAATACGACGTATGTCTGTGAACTTTATAATGGATACTTATAGCTTTTTGTAAGTACATCATATTGATGAAAAACGCAATAAGGATTTTCCTTTTTAGTTGCTATATGACATTCGTAATCTCGTGGTTTAAATGTGAAAGTCGCAACATTTTCCGTATTTGGGTTAATGGATGCATTTAATTTATTTTGTAACACCCTATTATCATTTGGTGGTATGTTTCTTTTAACATTTGTCCACATTTTTTTCATCTTAGAGTGAATGGCATGCTAATAATTAAGCAAAACAATGTAATCGAGGTGTTGAATTCGGAATAGAATTAGGAGAGCACGTCTAACACTCGACCGGTGTAAAGTGTGTCCTCCAAAGCCATCGGTATTTTTTATTATGGTGATATCAGATTATATCAATACAATAGTTTTTCCATAATAAAGTTAACAAAATATAATGATGAAGGATACATTACATACAAGAGTAGCAACAGCTAAGTTATTACAAGAAAGTGAGGTGCAGATAATAGCATTACAAATTGTTAATGAAGTAGATCAGAATCTTACACGTTTTAATTATTTTAGTGTGTTTTCCGTTTTTAAAAGCAATTTCTAGCTTATTAATGTCCATATAGAAAGATGTAACAGAGGGTCTAACGTTCTGAACTTTACACTTATGAGTATGAAATTTATGAAGCAAGGAAACCACAGTTACTGCATTTTCTAACATTTAGTGTATACAGAAATGTACAAAATTGTATACAGAAGAAGAACAAGAATTAAACAGTGAGATTTTGGTTTGTCATTCAATAAACTAACAGAAATAAATCTTCATGAAACATTTTGGAATAGGAGCAGAAATCTGAAGGGATTTGTCTTCATTTGTACATAAACTACATTCTGGCAATATATTAATGTCATATTTATGAATTAATTTGTTAGTTGGGTACTATTTATTCATAATTTTGAGTCTCATTACACTGGCTGCCTGTCTCACATAGAGTTGATTTCAAGGTTCTATGAAATAATTAGAAGGCTTTGAGTATTTTAGACCCTGCCTGTAGTTTGGAGTGTCTGCTCCACAGTTATTATAGTTTTGCCTTTTTATATTAGTTTTTATTTCTATATTTTTTCTGACCTTACTTGGAAATTCAGTTTAGTTTTAGTTTTCCTTCATCATGTATTTTTAGTTTAGTTTTTATTTCACAAAGACATTTCTATTTTATTTTATATATATTAGTTTCAGTTTTAGTTTTAGTAATTATGGCATGGAGTGCCTACGGAGTTAGTTTGGTGTCACAGTCAGACAGAACTGTACACTTAACAGATTTGGATATGAGCTTAATGTTAGTGGAAGCTTACTACACTGCGTGGTTTACTATCTGGTTTTGTTTTTGTCTGATAAAAACAAGCATAATCAAAACTTGTTCACTGAATATGAACAATTTCACAATTTTATAATTTTTAAAATATTTTCTCATGAAAATCACAGGAGCTTAAAAAGAACAGGGCTCTTGGACTTGAATGAGTGTGCAGACACCACCTTACTGTATTGAGGGAAACAAAGAACAACAAGCATGTAGTGTCAAGGTTAGGGGCAGTGAGTCTTGAACAGACCATCATAAAGGACAGTAAACCCATAATGAGCAGAGTAAGAGCAGGTAATAGGAGTACGGACAGGCATAAAACAACAGAGACAGCGTCTGAGATTGAGAACAACATATACATTATCTAAACCTGTTTATCCAGAGTAGGACTGCTGGAAATGTGGAGCCTACAGCAGCAGGTTTGGATGCAAGGCAGGAAAAATCCCTGGTATGCAATACTATATGTATGATAAGGCTGATGTTAAGAACCCAAAGAATATGATATTTCAACTATCTATTTTGAGAGAGAGAGAAAAACATTGAAAAAAGGGAGATACATTTTTTAAAATGTAATTCTGCTAATGGATTACTTTCACAATATCAGGTATTTTGAGTTGTGCATATGAACTAAAAAAGATAAATTAATAAATATGGAATAAATACAAAAACCCATTAGTATGTTTAGTTTTTCATCACTTGTCAGACTCTCAACCTTTGTTTGTATCACTTCGTTGTTAAACGATGTTTTTAAAGCAAATGTGATTGGTCAGCAACAATATGCTGATCTTATATGATGACCTAGTCAGTCTCTTGATCAGTGCAGTTTTATTTTCAAAAACCGGGAGTGCTCTCCCCTCGACTTTCTTGTATACTCAGATATGGGGATGGATATTTGAGGAATAAACCACAAGACAATAATTATGGGTGGCACAGTGGCGCAGTGGGTAGCGCTGCTGCCTCGCAGTTGGGAGAGCTGGGGACCTGGGTTCGCTTCCCGGGTCCTCCATGTGTGGAGTTTGCATGTTCTCCCTGTGTCGCATTGCAACTGTAGTCGAGGAACTCCAGGCACTCGATGAACAGATTCAGAATCTTCTGTCCAGACGAAGATACCTCAGAGATCTGAAGGCTCGGCTGTTGGATAAACCGTCCTCGCCATCTGTTATCGGCGTAACATCAACCCCGCGTTGTGCCGCGCAAGTCACCTTCACCCCCGCGCCTCGTAGGAGCGACACCGATGATGACCTCGGTGTATTTCAGCTATGCAGGCGGGGGTTCAAGGCCAGAACACCTCCATCGGCACAGGCAAGCATCGTAACCCAGAACCGGTTTAACCCTCTAAGCGTCCCCAGTTCGCCTTCAGCTCCTGGTGATGTAATTGTGGTAGGTGATTCTATTGTTAGGAACCTCAATATCACTTGCCCTAATAGAAAATCTTTTGTTTCTTGTTTTCCCGGTGCTCGTGTCCGAGATGTGACGAGACGTGCGCCGGCGACCTACAAGAACAGGGCAGTTGGAGCCATTGTTATACATGCTGGCGTAAACGACATAAGGCACCGACAGTCGGAGATCCTCAAGGCAGACTTCACTGCATTAATTAAAGACACAAAGGAGAGGACCCCATCGGCAAAGATATTCATCTCGGGTCCACTCTCTCTCGTCAGACGATCAAACGAGTATTACAGTCGTCTGCTTGGTTTAAACAACTGGCTGCAGGGCTTCTGCAAGAATCAAGACATCGGGTTCATTAACAACTGGGACCTCTTTTGGGAAAGACCGCGTTTCTTCAAGCGAGATGGCCTGCATCCGAACAGCTTCGGCGCCCGGGTCCTCTCCGAAAACATATCGAAGGTAATTCGTTTATCTTGACTATCTATCTCTGCTTCTAACCCCTTCCGAAATGCCACTCCTGTGTTTGGTCATGATACTTGTTTAAAAAAATCTTCCATAAAAGTGCGCAACATAAATACTGTAATAACCAATCTTAATGCACATAGAAAATCTAGGCAATACGGCATAAACGCCAATAATTTAATTAAAGTTACTACTTTAGATGAACAATGTATTAAAACTGTAAAAACAGATCATAGATTAAACAAAAAATACACACAGAGCGGCGCTAATAAAAATAACTTAATTCCTGTTCCCTATATCAATAACGCACATAGTATTCATCTCTGCTCCTCCGAAACATTGAATATGGCACTATTAAATATTAGAGCTTTAACTAACAAGACGTTTTTTATCAACGACATTATTAGTGATAAAAAAATAGATTTTATTGCACTAAGTGAAACGTGGCTTAGCTCAGATGGCGCAGCTGTTTTAATCGAATCTGCGCCTCCGGATTACAGTTTTACTCGTGCTGATCGCCAAGGAAAGAGAGGTGGCGGGTTAGCAAACATTTACTCTAGCAGGTTAAAATGTAAAAATATCAGTTTTGGTAAGTTTAAGTCTTTTGAGTATCTCGCCATTGTTATTCAGGGAGATTCTCACGTTCTAGTATTATCCGTGTACAGACCTCCTAAATTCAACGCGTCTTTTTTTGAGGAATTCTCTGACTTGATGTCAATCTTAATTACGAACTATGACGCACTCTTAATAGTCGGCGACTTTAATTTTCATATAGATAATCAATGTGACCAAAAAGTAAAAGAATTTATGAACCTCCTGGACTCTTTTGATTTGAGACAGCTCGTTAATCAGCCTACACATAAAGCAGGTCATACGTTAGACTTAGTAATTACTAAAGGACTAAAAGTTGATATAAAGCAGGTCATTGATACGGGTCTTTCAGACCATTTTCTTCTACTTTTTAATATAGAAATAATGATAGAAACACTCATGAGAAGCATATTGTTAAAAAACGCTTCTTTGACTCATCAGCAACTTTAAAACTTACAAACATTCTAACCAATCAGTCCGTTTATAGTGCCAACTATAATAGCGAGGAGAATGTAAATAGTAAGGTGGAAAGATTTAATACTAAAGTGAGGGCTGCTGTTGACATAGTTGCACCTGAAAAGACAGTTAAAAAATCTTCTAGCATTGTTATACCTTGGAAGACCCAAAGAGTGTCTGATTTAAAGAGAACATGCCATAGAGCTGAGCGTAAATGGAGGAAGACTAAACTAACTATTGACTATGAGATATTAAAAGTTAAAATAACGGAATACAATAACACAGTCCGTCTTGAGAGGCGCTGCTATTTCTCTAAGATTATAAATAACAATGCTAGTAATCCCAGAGTCTTATTTTCGACAATTGATCATCTGTTAAACCCAGGTAACTCAAAGGAATGCCTCCTAAGTACTTCCAGTAAAACCTGTGAGGCTATCGCTGTATTTTTCAATCAAAAAATTAATGATATTAGAAATAACATAGTATATCCCCCCAACACTAAGGATCCTCCGAAACCCCAGTACTTCATAATAAATAAATTAGAGTCTTTCACTAGGATAGATTTACCTGATTTACATAAAATAATTTCTCAAATGAAACCATCCACCTGTGCCCTTGACCCAATACCAACAAATTTTTTCAAAGAAGTATCGGGTGTGCTTATTGATAATGTTCTTGACATAGTAAATTCGTCATTAGATACGGGGGTCTTCCCAGACTGTCTTAAGACTGCGGTAATTAAACCCCTACTTAAGAAAAATAATCTCGACCCCTCTGCTCTTGAAAATTATAGACCCATCTCTAACCTGCCTTTCTTAAGTAAAATTCTAGAGAAGGCAGTCATTATGCAGTTAAATGAGCACCTCAAAAAACATGCTATTCTTGATAAATTTCAGTCAGGTTTTAGAACAAATCACAGCACAGAAACTGCACTCGTTAAAGTAGTAAATGACTTGCGGGTAAATGCAGACAGAGGCCATTTATCTGTTCTCATCCTCTTAGATCTGAGTGCCGCATTTGACACCATTGATCATAATATTCTTAAGAATCGCCTTAGTCAATGGGTGGGCCTCTCTGGCAGTGTCTTAAATTGGTTTGAATCCTACCTGGCAGGGAGAAAATTCTTTGTTAGCTGTGGTAATTATAACTCAAAGACACATGATATTCTATATGGTGTTCCACAAGGCTCTATCCTGGGTCCACTGCTCTTCTCAATCTACATGCTTCCACTAGGTCAGATTATCTCGGGACATAACGTGAGCTACCACAGCTATGCTGATGACACACAGCTGTATTTATCAATAGCACCTGATGACCCCAAATCTCTTGATTCGCTAACACAATGTCTAACCTGTATCTCAGAATGGATGAATAGTAACTTTCTCAAATTAAATAAAGAAAAAACCGAAATCTTAGTGATTGGCAATAATGGATACAATGAGGCTATTAGAAATAAACTGGATGCATTAGGATTAAAAGTCAAATCGGAGGTAAAAAGCTTAGGGGTAACCGTTGATTGTAATCTGAATTTTAAATCGCATATTAATAAGATCACTAGGACAGCATTTTTTCACCTAAGGAACATAGCAAAAGTTAGATCTCTTATATCATCGAAAGATGCAGAGAAATTAGTTCATGCGTTTGTCTTTAGTCGGCTAGATTACTGTAATGCACTCCTCTCAGGACTACCCAAAAAAGACATCAATCGTTTGCAATTAGTGCAGAATGCAGCTGCTAGAATCCTTACCAGGAAAAGAAAATCTGAACACATTTCTCCAGTTTTGATGTCACTACACTGGTTACCTGTGTCATTCAGAATTGACTTTAAAATTCTGCTTATGGTTTATAAAGCTTTAAATAATCTCGCCCCGTCTTATATATCGGAATGTCTGACACCTTATATTCCAAATCGCAACCTCAGATCCTCAACTGAGTGTCTCCTTAGAATTCCAAGAGCGAAACTTAAAAGAAGTGGTGAGGTGGCCTTCTGCTGTTATGCACCTAAAATCTGGAATAGCCTGCCAGTAGGAATTCGCCAGGCTAATACAGTGGAGCACTTTAAAAAACTACTGAAAACACATTACTTTAACATGGCCTTCTCATAACTTCACTGTAATTTAATCCTGACACTCTGTATATCCAATTCATTATAATAACTATTCATTCAAAATTTGTACTAACCCCTACTCTCTCTTCTGTTTCCTTTTCCGGTGTCCTATTGGTGGTGGCTTGTGCCACCACCATCTACCCAAAGCACCATGATGTTCCAACAATGATGGATGGATTAAAAGCCAGAAGTCTGTATAACCATCAGCATCAAGTGACTCCGTAAGAACCCTAACTACAAAGAGGACTATTTCATTTATGTTAGGTAGAATGCCCAAAGGGGACTGGGCGGTCTCGTGGCCTGGAACCCCTACAGATTTTATTTTTTTCTCCAGCCTTCTGGAGTTTTTTTTTGTTTTTTCTGTCCACCATGGCCATCGGACCTTACTCCTTTTTATGTTAACTAAGGTTGTCTTATTTTAATTTCTTATTTGTCTTTTATTCTTCTTTTCTTCATTATGTAAAGCACTTTGAGCTACTTTTTGTATGAAAATGTGCTATATAAATAAATGTTGTTGTTGTTGCTGTGTCTGCGTGGGTTTCCTCCGGGCGCTCTGGTTTCCTCCCATAGTCCAAAGACATGCTGGTTAGGTGGATTGGCGATTCTAAATTGGCCCTAGTGTATGCTTGGTGTGTGGGTGTGTTTGTGTGTGTCCTGCGGTGGGTTGGCACCCTGCCCGGGATTGGTTCCTGCCTTGTGCCCTGTGTTGGCTGGGATTGGCTCCAGCAGACCCCCGTGACCCTGTGTTCGGATTCAGCGGGTTGGAAAATGGATGGACAATAATTATATTTTTATATTATGTACATTAAGAAACCAGCAAGAAAATCAAATTAGTAACATATTGAACAATTATTATAAAAGTAAAGTTGAATAAATCGGACTCTGCGGCTGTATAAATAAAAAAAAAATCGAGTATGTGTTCAGGTAAAGAATCACTTCCGGGTGATGGATTTGGCCCAAAAGTTAATACAGATCTATAATTGTGGTGTAACAACCACATGCCAGATTTCATCCATCTATCTAGTTGTGTTTTTGAGTTATCGTATTTACAGACACACAATTCCAAAAAACAGTATTGTTGGACATTGGTTAGTCTATAACATCAAGATTCATCAAAATATCGAGGTCGAATTTTTTCATGATTACTATACTTTCTCTATACTTCATATATGAGAAAGTAAAAACGATTTCTCCTGTGCAAAGTGGCAGGTGAATTGCTGTCAACAAAAAGCAGACACCTGACAAATAAACTGAAACATTACTCACTCGTGATTTTTCTGTCCATATGGTAAACGTTTTGTTGACCAGCACATTCTGACTTCAGCTGTTTGAATTACATCTTGATATACTGTACAACAAGCACAAAAAAAGGCGGCACGCAGATTGCTTTCTATTTCTCATGCTTTACGCACCTGCACTCAGCTTGCTCTATCACCGCAAATGCTATGTAAGCAGCCACCCTGTGTCACCAGCTGTCATTCACTGGATGAATATATGCAGGCGGCTCGTGGTGGATGACTTTCTGTTTTAGAGTTAAAACTTACAAGGGTTAAAGACTAACGGCAAGAATATTCATTCAAAAACGAAAACTAAAAATATTTTAGTAAATTATTATTTTATTTCAGTTAGTCTTTCCAGCTACTTTAATAGTTTCATTTAGTTTTAGTTTTTCATTTTGATTTTGTTAATTATTTTATTTCAGTTTACAAAAATGTTTTTTTAATAATAGTTTCAGTTTTGATTTTAGTTTTTGTTAACTATAATAACCTTTGTCTGCTCCCAACATTTTTCTGAAACGTTGCTTTGCTTTTTATTCCAAGATCAACCATAAAAACTGGCAGCTTTCTGTACTCTGGAATGCTTTGCCAATAGAGAAGTGCCAGGCTACAAATGTCAAGCATTTCGAAAAACTTCAGTAAGCCCACTTTTCTAATTTGGCTTTTTCTTAATTACTTGCATTGGTTGTAATAGATTAGAAATGGTACCGTGTACACTTTGTAAGCTCTGCACTGGGCACTAACCTCTGCTGATTTTCTCTGTTGTTTTTTTCCAGTTTATTGTAATGGTGCCCCCCTGTGACTCCACTGTCTGTTAAGTCAACTCCAACTGCCTATGATAGAAGAAAAGTTCACAAGATGTCCTGAAATGGAATTGTGATTGGACTGAGACGGCCACAATTATGTATGCTGGGATGTGCAGATGGGGCTGTGTGGGCTTTGGCTTGTGGGACCCCCAGAGGTTTATTATCTCAGGCAACCTTGAAAGCTGCAAGTTTGTCTTTGTCCCCGGCCATTTGACCAGGCAGTGTATTTATTACAAAGGACAAGGACCCCTCCATTTGCTTCTTATGTACTTTTATAATACCTTCAATTTTTTTTGTAACTGTATATTTTTATAGAGCAATTTGAGCTACACTTGTAAGCAAAGGTGATATAAAAATATTATTAGTGAACAAATATTAAAGGACAGATAAGGAAAAATATCAGTTTAAATAGAACACATTTTTTATGGAATATTGCTGGATAACAACTCTTTGACTCTGAGTAGCATCTTGTTCATAAAGCTAAAATAGCATTTTTCCTTTTTTGACAAATTTAATGATTCACTTTTACTGTGTTCAAAACCTTGGCTAACATTTTTTTTTTAAATACTAAGGTAAAAATCTGTAAATATATTTGTGTTCTCCTTCCCTAATAGTTTTTAACACCTCCCCTTGTTGGCCATTTTCATTGTAGTTGTGTTCTAGTTAAATGCATTTACCATTTATACATCTTTATGATTACTGAATTTTCTACTCATAATATACATACAGTATATATACATATAAATATGGGTGTGTGTATAATTTTTTTCTGAGAAACATTGTTCACAGATCTTTCACTTTTATTTTTAAACATACCATTTATTTCTTCAATAAAAAATGTATGATAAAGTGTATTGTATTTCCTTTTTTTAAAGTTATAAAAATGAACTGGCTCTGTATCAATATGGGTGAATAAAACCATTGACATGAGATGAGGGGGGTATTTTTCGTACGTGGATTACTCGTTTAGCCAGATGTAATTGTTGACGATTTGGCATGATCCTGGATCTGTCGGTTTTTCGAAACTCTTGCTGGATGTGTTATCATAGCAGCACATCCAAATCCTCAAACCTGGGGGGTATTTTCCGTACGTCGCTTAAATCATCCGAGATCAGATGCGTGATGTTGGATGAGGTAATGCCGGTGAAACTCATCTGGGATAAGTCGATTTTTCAAATGCAGCCGCGTAGTAGATTAGTCTAGCTGGATCTTATCATCCGAGATGAATGCGCGCGCCTGCGCTGAGTGAAAAGCCCATATATACTTAGTCTAGAAAACATGATCAGCAAGTCTTTGATAGGCTGTAACAAAATGACAAAATAACGGGTGCATTTTTTTTCACACGAGCTGTGTGCATATGTGTGTGCGGGTGTTAGTTAATTAGTTAGTTACTCGAAGGATTTTAATATGCACAAGGGGTAACACTGCAAAAGCAGCCCAAACCAGAAAAGACGGTTGGCAAAAAGTGGCATTGTACTTACTGAAAGCAGTGTTTCATTTCTTCTGTGTCAGATTAATTATTATTTAATACGTCATAATTCCAGATCAAACGTGAGCACAGGGAGAACACGGGAACAGGTTAAAGTGAAGTACAAGAATATACTTCAAGCTGGTAAATATTGGTATATAACTAAAGAATTGATGACATAAAGAATCATATATAATGTAAAGAACATTAATTTTAAGGCTAATAAGAAGGCAGACAAGCAAAAAACAGGTAGAGGTCCACGCGGTTCAGACCTAACCCCTGCAGAAGAGTTGGCTCTCCAGCAAAATGCCCATCGCCCTGTTTCTGAGGGCATTCCACGGGGGATGCAGTGGTCACTTCATTTCAGGTAAAGGATGGTCATTGCATATATTTGTCCTCAATGTGTGCCATAGGTATGTTCCATATAGCTCTCTTTTTTTGTTGGGTCAGTTGCAGGGAATGTCATATCCCTAGAACCTGTGTCTGACCAACGAGATACAGTAATCCCTCCTCCATCGCGGGGGTTGCGTTCCAGAACCACCCGTGAAATAAGAAAATCCACGAAGTAGAAACCATATGTTCCATGACAAGACAGAGATGACAGTTCCGTCTCACAATTAAAAGAATGCAAACATATCTTCCTCTTCAAAGGAGTGTGCATCAGGAGCAGAGCATGTCAGAGAGATAGAGAAAAGCAAACAAATCAATAGGGCTGTTTGGCTTTTAAGTATGCGAAGCACCGCGGCACAAAGCTGTTGAAGGCGGCAGCTCACACCCCCTCCATCAGGAGCAGAGAAAGAGAGAGAGAAAGAGAGAGAGAGAGAGAGAGAGAGAGAGAGACAGAGAAAAACAAACAACCGAAAATCAATACGTGCCCTTCGTGCTTTTAAGTATGCGAAGCACCATGCAGCATGTCGCTTCACGAAGCAGCTGCACAGAAGGTAGCAACGTGAAGATAATCTTTCAGCATTTTTAGACGAGCATCCGTATCGTCTAGGTGTGCGAACAGCCCCCCTGCTCAATCCCCCTACGTCAGGATCAGAAAAAGTCAGCGCAAGAGAGAGAGAGAGAAAAGTAAGTTGGGTAGCTTCTCAGCCATCTGCCAATAGCGTCCCTTGTATGAAATCAACTGGGCAAACCAACTGAGGAAGCATGTACCAGAAATTAAAAGACCCATTGTCCGCAGAAATCCGCGAACCAGCAAAAAATCCGCGATATATATTTAAATATGCTTACATATAAAATCCGCGATAGAGTGAAGCCGCTAAAGGCGAAGTGCGAAACAGCGAGGGATTACTGTATTGACGAAGGTCAAATATTTGAAGAAGACACTGTGTCTGATTATTCATCAGGAGGAGAGGTACATTTTCCAAATAATGTTTGATCAAACTCCACTGTGATCAGTCCCATGTGCCCCAATCACATTTGGAAATCCTGGGTAATAAGAATGTTAGGCTGATTGTAAGATTCTTTATGGAACTGTGGGTGTTTTTACCTGTGTATTACCTACCTGCAATGGCATGAAACGCCTCTTTTGTCTGCACACGCAGCTGTCCAGGAAACACAATGAAAATCCGAAGGAAATCTTTCAGAGCCAAACAGACTTTACGAATTGCCTGGCAAACTGCACTTTTAGATAGATTTTCCGCATCGCCTACAGTATATAAAAAATGTGCTGCTTGCAAAAAACCTCAAAGTAATGCATACTGTCTGTGTGGTTGTGAGAGCCCGACTTCACCGAGTTTGACTTCGTATATAAGGTTCTAATAAATTTTTGAGGTACAATATTCCCCCCTGGCTAAAGCGGTATCTTTTGAAAAGAATTTCCTCCGGGAGCAATAAAGGATCTTGCCGATTGCGCAAACCCCTCTCTATATGAAATTCTCTTCTTATAATTTGCATACCGATATCAATTGGTCGCTCATTCATGAACGGCGAAGTCATGACTGAATGAATTCCACGCATGGACACTGATTGTCTGAGCTAATCATCATCATCACAGCGCATCACTTTTTCCACATTTTGTTATGTTACAGCCTTATTCCAAAATGGATTAAATTCATTTTTTTCCTCAGAATTCTACACACAACACCCCATAATGACAACGTGAAAAAAGTTTACTTGAGATTTTTGCAAATTTTTTAAAAATAGAAAAATTGAGAAATCACATGTACATAAGTATTCACAGCCTTTGCCATGAAGCTCAAAATTGAGCTCAGGTGCATCCTTGGTTTGTGCTCTGACATGAACTGTCAACTGTGGGACCTTATATAGACAGTTGTGTGCCTTTCCAAATCATGTCCAATCAACTGAATTTACCACAGGTGGACTCCAATTAAGCTGCAGAAACATCTCAAGGATGATCAGGGGAAACAGGATACACATACATACATACATACATATACACATATATATACACATACTGTATATATACAGACACAGACAGGCAGACATCATTTTGTCACCCAACACACGTTTATTTACAGTCTTTTATGTACAGTCTTAAATGCCATACAACCCCAAACTCCCCCAAAGTCCAGGCCAACGACTATGCCTCACTCTTCAGGCCGCCTCTGTGTCTCCTCCTGAGACCTTGTCCATCTGCTCTCCTTTCTCCAGGTGTGTTCCGGCAATCTCCCATGAACACGCCCCAGTGTGGCAGAAGTGCCGGCTGCGTACCCGGAAGTACTCCGGGTGTCCCCACTTGTCTTTCCCCCCAGCACTTTCGCCACACCAGGGTTCTCCAGGCATGGGGGCGCCCCCTGGCGGTGACCACGGGCCCCTGCAGGGTTGTACCCATGGCCACCAAAGGAACCAAGGCGGTCGCCCCCTCGTGGTCTGGAGAAGGCATGAGCCCTCCTCCTGTCTTCCTGGGCGTCCCGGCTGGGGGCCACCCCCAGCCGCGTGCCACAACAACACACATATACTTATATACACACACACACACATATATATATATATATATATATATATATATATATATATATATATATATATATATATACATACAGTGGTGTGAAAAACTATTTGCCCCCTTCCTGATTTCTTATTCTTTTGCATGTTTGTCACACAAAATGTTTCTGATCATCAAACACATTTAATCATTAGTCAAATATAACACAAGTAAACACAAAATGCAGTTTGTAAATGGTGGTTTTTATTATTTAGGGAGAAAAAAAAATCCAAACCTACATGGTCCTGTGTGAAAAAGTAATTGTCCCCTGAACCTAATAACTGGTTGGGCCACCCTTAGCAGCAATAACTGCAATCAAGCGTTTGCGATAACTTGCAATGAGTCTTTTACAGCGCTCTGGAGGAATTTTGGCCCACTCATCTTTGCAAAATTGTTGTAATTCAGCTTTTTTTGAGGGTTTTCTAGCATGAACCGCCTTTTTAAGGTCATGCCATAGCATCTCAATTGGATTCAGGTCAGGACTTTGACTAGGCCACTCCAAAGTCTTCATTTTGTTTTTCTTCAGCCATTCAGAGGTGGATTTGCTGGTGTGTTTTGGGTCATTGTCCTGTTGCAGCACCCAAGATCGCTTCAGCTTGAGTTGACGAACAGATGGCCGGACATTCTCCTTCAGGATTTTTTGGTAGACAGTAGAATTCATGGTTCCATCTATCACAGCAAGCCTTCCAGGTCCTGAAGCAGCAAAACAACCCCAGACCATCACACTACCACCACTATATTTTACTGTTGGTATGATGTTCTTTTTCTGAAATGCTGTGTTCCTTTTACGCCAGATGTAACGGGACATTTGCCTTCCAAAAAGTTCAACTTTTGACTCATCAGTCCACAAGGTATTTTCCCAAAAGTCTTGGCAATCATTGAGATGTTTCTTAGCAAAATTGAGACGAGCCCTAATGTTCTTTTTGCTTAACAGTGGTTTGCATCTTGGAAATCTGCCATGCAGGCCGTTTTTGCCCAGTCTCTTTCTTATGGTGGAGTCGTGAACACTGACCTTAATTGAGGCAAATGAGGCCTGCAGATCTTTAGACGTTGTCCTGGGGTCTTTTGTGACCTCTCGGATGAGTCGTCTCTGCGCTCTTGGGGTAATTTTGGTCGGCCGGCCACTCCTGGGAAGGTTCACCACTGTTCCATGTTTTTGCCATTTGTGGATAATGGCTCTCACTGTGGTTCGCTGGAGTCCCAAAGCTTTAGAAATGGCTTTATAACCTTTACCAGACTGATAGATCTCAATTACTTCTGTTCTCATTTGTTCCTGAATTTCTTTGGATCTTGGCATGATGTCTAGCTTTTGAGGTGCTTTTGGTCTACTTCTCTGTGTCAGGCAGCTCCTATTTAAGTGATTTCTTGATTGAAACAGGTGTGGCAGTAATCAGGCCTGGGGGGTGGCTACGGAAATTGAACTCCGGTGTGATACACCACAGTTAGGTTATTTTTTAACAAGGGGGCAATTACTTTTTCACACAGGGCCATGTAGGTTTGGATTTTTTTTCTCCCTAAATAATAAACACCATCATTTAAAAACTGCATTTTGTGTTTACTTGTGTTATATTTGACTAATGGTTAAATGTGTTTGATGATCAGAAACATTTTGTGTGACAAACATGCAAAAGAATAAGAAATCAGGAAGGGGGCAAATAGTTTTCACACCACTGTATATATATATATATATATATATATATATATATATATGTATATATATATATATATATACATATATATATATATATATATATATATGTATATATATATATATATATGTATATATATTGTAGCAGTAGATGCTCGTGTCCACCTCTCGAACCCTCAGGTACCACTCTTGAGAACAGGTGAAAGTATAATAATAATTATTTTTATTATACAGTAGTGCACCAAGCACTCTCCTTACCACACTCATATATATCACAATTCTCTCTCTCTATAAACAATCCTCCACTCCCAGACACGTTGCCACCCTACCTCCCAGCTCAGCTCAAATGTCTGGGCTCACCCAGAGTCCTTTTAAAGCCCCTGACCCGGAAGTGGCTCTAGGCCAAACCCACAAGTCCGTTTTCCTTCCGGGTCAGGGCAAAGTCCTTTTCTTCATCCCGGGAGCACATCGCTTCTTCCAGTCACGTGACTGGGATGCACTCCCGGGTTATAGGGCATGCCAGCGCCTACTAGCCCCCCTACAGTGACTCCTGGCGGCCCCCAAGGTATCCAGCAGGGCTGTGTCAAAACACTACAAAGTCCATGAGGCCCTGCTGGAACTCGGGGCACCAATATGTTGTCCGGAGGGCTCCTCCTAGCGGCCTGGGGGTGAGGGCCGGACTGGAAAGCCAGCAATCCTCCACAATATATATATATATATATATATATATATATATGTATACACACACACACACATTACATATTATATATATATATATATATATATATATATATATATATATATATATACAGTGCATCCAGAAAGTAGTCACAGCGCATCAGTTTTTCCACATTTTGTTATGTCACAGCTTTAT
Organism: Erpetoichthys calabaricus; assembly: GCF_900747795.2. Classification (NCBI taxonomy): domain Eukaryota; kingdom Metazoa; phylum Chordata; class Cladistia; order Polypteriformes; family Polypteridae; genus Erpetoichthys; species Erpetoichthys calabaricus. The sequence goes on from NC_041404.2 coordinate 106,041,760, forward strand.
TCCAAAATGGATTAAATTCATTTTTTTCCTCAGAATTCTACACACAACACACCATAACGACAACATGAGAGCAGTTTACTTGAGATTTTTGCAAATTTATTAAAAATAAAAAAATTAAGAAAGCACATGTACATAAGTATTCACAGCTTTTGCCATGAAGCTCAAAATTGAGCTCAGGTGCATCCTATTTCCCCTGATCATCCTTGCGATGTTTCTGCAGCTTAATTGGAGGCCACCTGTGGTAAATTCAGTTGGTTGGACATGATTTGGAAAGGCACACACCTGTCTATATAAGGTCCCACAGCTGACAGTTCATGTCAGAGCACAAACCAAGCATGAAGTCAAAGGAATTGTCTGTAGACCTCAGAGACAGGATTGTCTCAAGGCACAAATCTGGGCAAGGTTACAGAAAAATTTCTGCTGCTTTGAAGGTCCCAATGAGCACAGTGGCCTCCATCATCCGTGGAATGATGTGGAAAGTGGAAGAAGTTCGAAACCACCAGGACTCTTCCTAGAGTTGGCGACCATCTAAACTGAGCCATCGGGGGAGAAGGGCCTTAGTCAGGGAGGTGACCAAGAACCCAATGGTCACTCTGTCAGAGCTCCAGATGTCCTCTGTGGAGAGAGGAGAACCTTCCAGAAGGACAACCATCTCTGCAGCAATCCACCAATCAGGCCCGTATGGTAGAGTGGCCAGACGGAAGCCACTCCTTAGTAAAAGGCACATGGCAGCCCGCCTGGAGTTTGCCAAAAGGCACCTGAAGGACTCTCAGACCATGAGAAAGAAAATTGAACTCTTTGGTGTGAATGCCAGGCATCACGCTTGGAGGAAACCAGGCACCGCTCATCACCAGGCCAATACCATCACTAAAGTGAAGCATGATGGTGGAAGCATCATGCTCTGGGGATGTTTTTCAGCGGCAGGGACTGGGAGACTAGTCAGGATAAAGGGAAAGATAACTGCAGCAATGTACAGAGACATCCTGGATGAAAACCTGCTCCAGAGCGCTCTTGACCTAAGACTGGGGCGACAGTTCATATTTCAGCAGGACAACGACCCTAAGCACACAGCCAAGGTATCAAAGGAGTGGCCTCAGGACAACTCTGTGAATGTCCTTGAGTGGCCCAGCCAGAGCCCAGACTTGAATCCGATTGAACATCTCTGGAGAGATCTTAAAATGGCTGTGCACCGACACTTCCCATCCAACCTGATGGAGCTTGAGAGTTGCTGCAAACAGGAATGGGCAAAACTGGCCAAGGATAGGTGTGCCAAGCTTGTGGCATCATATTCAACAAGACTTGAGGCTGTAATTGATGCCAAAGGTGCATCGACAAAGTATTGAGCAAAGGCTGTGAATACTTATGTACATGGGATTTCTCAGTTTTTTTATTTTTAATAAATTTGCAAAAACCTCAAGTAAACTTTTTTCACGTTGTCATTATGGGGTGTTGTGTGTAGAATTCTGAGGAAAAAAATTAATTTAATCCATTTTGGAATAAGGCTGTAACATGACAAAATGTGAAAAAAGTGATGCGCTGTGAATACTTTCCGGATGCACTGTATATACAC